>NC_051063.1:20453205-20796121 GCF_004664715.2 Peromyscus leucopus | reverse complement strand
TGCTGAGGAGATAACCAAAGTTAATGCAATCATGTCAAAGAAACACCTGCACTCATGTTCACTGCTGCACATTTACAGCAGCCACGGTAGGGAGAGAAGCCAAGGATGTGTGTGTGCAGCGGGTTACCATTCTATCATAGAGAAACACGTGCAGGAAACTAGGGAACATTATATGCTAAATGAAAAAACCACAGCAAAGGCAAAACTGTGCAATGCTGTTCACATGTGGAATTTGAAGAGGCAAAACTAGAGTATAATAGTGGTTGCCAGAGCTGAAGGGTGAGGAAAACTGGAAAACATCCACCAAAGGGCACAGAATAATTCTGTGTCAGTGTGAACAGGTTCTGGGGATGTCATTTAAAACAGGGGTGGTAGTGGATATATTGATTAATGTGATAATCATGTAGTGCATGTGTTTATCAAGCCAGCACATTCTATACTTTGAATATACAAAGACTATTAAGACTTACTTGTAGCATGAATCTTAAATGGTCTTATTAATAAAATCAAATCCAGGGCCAGTTATTGGGGTCAATGCTGGAAGATCAGAGAAGCAGAATAAGCCACAGCTACCTCACCTCGCCAGTTCCTCAGCTGGTTCTGTTTCTTCAGACTGGAAGCCTCTGAGTTCTCATCCAGAATGACTCTCAGCTGAACTGCTGCTAGAAGCCTGAATGCTTAACCAGCCAAATGCTTCTTGTTTCTGGTCCTCACACCTTATATATCTTTCCTTTCTACCATCACTCCCTGGGATTAAAGGCTCACTTTCTGGGATTAAAGGCGTGAGTCACCATGCTTGGCTGTACCCTTGAACACATGGATTTCTGCCTCTGGAATGCTAGGATTAAAGGCATGTGCTACCACTGCCTATCCTCTATGTTTAATATTGTGGCTGTCCTGTTCTCTGACCCCAGATAAGTTTATTAGCGTGGACAATATTTTGGGGAACACAATACCACCACACTTACTGATAACATTTAACCTTCAGTCTACTCTGTCTCACCCTTTACCCCTCCCCCAACATGCTGAGAGCTCTATTCTAAAGGAAGCTCTCTCCCACAAAGCACCCAAGTGCTGAATCTCTCTAGGATGAATAAGCAGCCAGCATTTTCCAACCACCTGTTCAGAGACCAGTTTCCAGATTGGTGTGGTCAAGACATCAAGGTCTTCTTTGATGGGTGATGTCGTTCTGAATGCTATGAACAGGTGTTCCTCTGGTGTTCCTCTGATTGGTTAATAAATAAAACACTGATTGGCCGGTAGCCAGGTAGGAAGTATAAGCAGGGGGGAGCAGATGAGGAGGATGCTGGAAAGATGAAGTGCTGAGTCAGGAGTCACCAGCCAGACACAGAGGAAGCCAGATGTCAAAGCAGAACTGAGAAAAGGTACCAAGCCATGTGGCTAAACATAGATAAGAATTATAGGTTAAATTAAGTATAAGAGCTAGTCAATAATAAGCCTGAGCTAATGACCAAGCAGTTATAATTAATGTTAAGCTTCTGTATGATTATTTTATAAAAGGCTGCGGGACTGTGGGTGAGAGATTTGTCCTGACTGTGGGCCAGGTGGGTCACAGAAAAACTTCTTATTACAATTAACTGCCAGACATTCTATAGGGCACAGAGAAAAGTGACTGAGAGACTCTAGGCCTATGGGCTGAAAATGGATGGATGCCCCAACATTACAGAGGAACTTTGAATGACTGTCCAGGCAGAGAGCTGTCTCTGTCGTTCTAGATTTTTGGAAGTTGCTTACAATGCTCTTCCTGTTTACTTAGGTAATATTGTTGTTAGTTACGCTGTGGCACCTGCTCCTCATGGCTGACTGCCGCCCATGGTGGCCATGCCGGCGGAGGAGAGTGCTGGAGGAGAGTCAAGAGCCATAGTTACCTTTTTAGAGCTTTATTAGGAGAGGGGGGGAGAGAGAGAGAAAGTGGAGGGACAGGGAGGGGGAGAGAGGTGAGGGGCTGACGGGAGGAAGGAGCGGAAAGGAGAGAGGCGCACAGAGGGCCCATCTGCTTTTTTAGGCTGGGACGCCGTTGAAGGCTGATGATGTAATTAAGGACCGTCCTTACAATTATATCCTTCTGGGGTCTTTGATGTAGTTGAAGACAATATAGTTATAATTATGGTTTTTCTTAGTCATGATAAAAGATAAATTAGAAATAAAAGATAAATATGAAACTTTAGACTCACAAATATAGGATAGAATATTTTCTTTAATTTTACAAAATACAAATAGACTAGATGTTGTAACTGTAATTATTGCTTGATAACTGTTTTATTATATGTAATTTTACTATGTTAAAGTTAAAAACTTCTTTTGAATAGAAAGAAAGGGGAAATGATGAATGATGTCATTCTATATGATGTGAATATGTGTTGATCTGATTGGTTGATAAATAAGGCTGTTTGGCCAATGGTGAGGCAGAATAGGGTTAGGCAGGACATTCTAACTAAAGAGGAGGAAGGAGAAAGGCAAAACAGAGGAGACACTGCCAGCCATCGCCATGAGAAGCAAGACGTAAAGATACTGGTAAGTCACAAGCCACATGACAAAGTATAAATTTATAGAAATGGTTTAATTTAAGATATAAGAGCTAGCTAGCAAGAAGCCTGCCATGACCATAGTTTAAAAATAATATGAGCCTGTGTGTGTTTATTTGGGTCTGAGCAGCTGTGAGACCAGGAAAACTTCAACTACACATCAAGGTCTTCTTTCTTCCACCAGCCCTACTGAGAGCTCCAGTAGTTCAATAGGAACAGAAAGTTGACAATACAAGGTCCAATTATCCTCACCTCACCTTTCTCAGAAGGAGAATATTGCACACTGGGAGAGGAACATTATGGAGGCAGATGCTACTGCCCTTGCCCAGTGTCCAGCTCATACAGCAAGAATGCTATGTAGGAAAGGTGAGTTATTATACTGCTTTCAGATCTAGAGAGTGGCTCAGAGATTTGGTCACAGCATGTAAGAACCCACCTGCTGAGTTGATTTGGAACAGTGTGGAGAAGAAGGTCTTCTCAAAGGACAGTGGACTTTGATATCAACAGTTAAGAGCATGCTGTTAGCTCAGTGGAAGCAACCAGCACCACAGGCCACCTAGATCACCACAGATAACCATGTGAAGAAGTAACTGTGATGATAAGCAGTTTCTCCTGATTCCTGAAGACTAGAATTGTAAAGGAACCTGAGTTCAACTGGTTCAGACTGTGAAGCAATTCATACATGGAGACATTAGTTTATAAATTAGTTAGCAGCAATTAGTGGACCTTTTCAATTTGGTGTGATTCTAACAAGGTAAGCAGTCCTACAGCAATCACAAAGGAACATAGAGCCCAGCTGATGCCATGCCCAAGGCTACATACAGTCCATTAGGGATGCCATCAGACAGTTCACATCATGAGCAATAGATTCTGTTAAAATATGCCAACCAAGGACTTAACAAACAATGAATGTTAGGAATGAAGCATGGAAAGTATTTGGTTTAGTTTTCAACAACAAAACTGTGAGATATTTTTTAAAATCATTCTCATAACCTAGGAGTGGTATCAGTGGGGGAAATGGGTTTCAGAAACTGTCTGTAAAAGGACTTGTCTTAACAGGTCTTTAACATGGCCACAACAGTATGTTCAAAACTAATGAAAACTATGCTCACAGAAATAAAGGAATAAGGGATCAGATAGAGACCAAAAATGAAGAGAAATTATAATCAATGAACCAAACAAATGTTCTAGAGTTGAAAGTACAACAATTAAAATAAAAATCCAGATGGGACTGAAGAGTCGATCTGAACTGCCTGGTGAATCAGTCCTAAAGACAGAGCGATTTAGTCTATGTAATCAAAAGTAATGAAGGGACCAATGGGGAAAAGTGAGCAGAGCCCTGAGGAAACATGGACCACTCCTGAGAGCTGACAAGTGTAAAGGGGGTCATTGGAAGGGAGGATGAGGGGAGGGAGTAAAAAGTTAACTGTGGCTGAGAAGTCCTCAGATTGGATGAGTGATGGTGGTCTACACATTCAAGAAACTCAACTTGGTCTAAGAAGAGTGAAATAAAAGGTCCCACAGCTGCCACTTGTAGCTTAAGTTTTCCTGTGTCCCACCCAGTTGGTAGCTGCTCAGACCCAAGTAAACACACTGAGGCTTATATTAATTAAAACTGCTCGGTCATTAGCTCAGGCTAACTACTGACTAGCTCCTACACTTAAACTCAACCCATTTCTGTTAATTTATATGTTGCCACATTTTCCATGGTTTTACCTAAGTGCCATTGTATGCTGTTCCCTGGACAGCAGGCTGGCATCTCCTGACTCAGCCTTCCTTTTCCCAAAATTCCCCTTGTGTGTTTATCCCACCTATACTTCCTGCCTGGCTACTGGCCAATCAGTGTTTTATTAAACTAGTGTACAAAAGCATTATTCCACAGCAGCCACTTATGGTGACTTTTGATGACAAAGATAGAGAGGAACCCGTAAAACTTGTAAGAGAAAATGGCCTAGCATGTTCAAGGAAGCCCTCCAAAAGATAACACCTAACTTCTCTCCAGAACAATGAGGTCAGAAAACCAAAGCCTGCCCAGCAGAAATTTATATACACCAACAATCTTTCAAAATGGACAACATAATCACAACATTCCTGAACAAAACAGAGAGAAATTGTTGCTATTAGAATTCTTTACAACAGATAGTAAAATATGGTCTTCAGGATAAAAACTTGAGTGATCAGAGGGAGTAATTTAAACCTTCATGAAAAATCAAAGAGCCCTGAGAGTTAATTAAGTAATTACAAAGACAGCACAAATGTCAACTCTTCTCGTTCATCTTAACCCACCTAAGAAGCAGCTGCATCAGACAGCACGTAAATAATTACGTGTGGGACTGCTAACATAACAAAAAGGAAGTGAGTGGAGTGGTGCAAAGCTGTGTTGAAAAAGACAGCAACCGTGACCCCAAACTGTAGGACCAGATGAAAAGGACCAGAAAAGGCAAACAAGTTAAAGACCATCACAAACATGTAAGCACACACTTGATCACCTTCCCTCTATCAGAAGCTATAGAAGACACGAAACTACATAAATAATTACCGCAGTGTACTGCCTTACAACACAGGGAGCTGTGGTGTGTAGAGTACTATTAGCACAGAAAAGAAGCAGTAGAGGTCCAAGGACTGCAATAGTTAACACAATCTAAAATGAAACCTGAAACATTATGGTAGTTATACTAAGGCTTAGAGGGACTGCTAAGCAAAGAATTCAAACACCTGGTAATGATGTTAGGAAGGATTCCAAAAAGTGAGAGAAATAGTAGAAGAATAGAAAAGGCTTGAGACAGATCATTATATGTTGTGCTGTGTCTCTTCCCAAATTCCCATGTTACAGTTCTGAGTCCCAGGGCCTCAAATATGATGATCTGGAGTCAGGGTTTTTGCAGAGGTATTTACTTCAAAATGAGGTCATCAAAGCCGTGGTTGGCCCTAATCCAATATGTCAGGTGTCCTTACAGGGACTGTGAATTTGGACCCAGATACAGACAGACAGAAGATGACACAAATAGGGTCAGAGACACAGCTATTTTCAGGCCAAGGACAGAGTCCTGGGCCAGTTCTTTCTTTTATAGCTTTTAGACCTCGCCAAACCTGCTGACACCTTGATCTTGAACATCTAATCTCCAAAACTTCGACAACAAATTTTTATGGTTTCAGTCACCAATTTTATGGTAATTTTTTATGGTAGCCTTAGCAAATGAATACATATGAAAAGCAGAAAAGCAAACTGCCAGGTGTAGCTACAATTGTATCAACAATCATACCTGGGTGGGGATGGGAGTGGATACTGAGCAATTCTACAAAAGACAGAATATTCAACAATACATTGCCTGCAAAGGATACATTTTACATCCAAAGACATAAACAGATTGAAAGTAAAAGGATGGGAAACTGCCTTCCTTAAGAAAGCTGGAGCATTTATAGCAGGCAAAACAGACTTCTACACAAAAATCTTGCTAAAGATGTAGAGAAAAATGTTATGGTAAAGGGGGCATTCCACCAGGGAGCTATAGATATTTAAATTTCTGAATATAGAGCATACTCCCATGAACCAAAACAGAAATGAAAACATGAAAGAAAAATTTAAAATTGAAGACAGAGACTTACCAATGATGGGTGAAGACTTTAGTGCTCCAGTTTCAATCCCATAAGGAGCATCAAGGCAGATGGTGCACACGCAGAAGAGCTGAAGCAAATTATATCCAACAGGTGTCTACGGACACTGATCTGACAAATGGGGAAGCAAGGACATGTGGGACATTCTCCAGCTAGACCATATGCTAGGGAAGAGAAAAAGAATCAATAAATTATAAAGGCATGCAAATAGACTCCATCCACAATGATATGAGACACGAACTTAATAACAAATGCATTTAAGTGACTTAAACATATATTATAGGGCATACTTCTAAATACACAATATTGTCAAACAATAATCAACAAAATCACTTTGAGATAAAAATTTACATATAATACAGCACAACTTAAGAGAGTCAGCTTCACTGGTACAGAGAGGAAAAACTAAATTTATTATCTAAAATAAAAAAGAAATATTCTCAAATCAATGACTTAGCCTTTTGCTATTAGACTTTGGAAGCAGAGAACAGCAAACAAACAATAAATAGATAGAAAAAATAACAAAACCTGAAATAGGAATTAATGGAGTGGAGAGCAGACAAACAATACAGGAAATTAGCAAACCAACAAATTACTTGAAAAAGTCAACCAAACCTTTAATAAAACTGAGACACTCAGAGAATAATCAGATTATTAAAACCAGAAATAAAAGCAGGGATACAACTAACAGTCACGTAGAGATGAGAAGAATATCAGGGGAGCACTATAAACAATTATGAGCAATTGTATGGCAACAACTTAGTAATATGGATAAGATAAATAAAGACCTAGAAAGATGCAAACCAAAAGGGACTCAGGAAGTGGTCTAGCTTGCTTTCTATTCCTTTGATAGAACCACAACCAAAAGCATCTTGGGGAGGAAAGGGTTTGTTTGACTTACACATCTGCATCACAGCCCATCAGTAAGGAAATCCAGGATCTGGAGGCAGGAACTAAAGCAGAGACCGAGAAGTGTTACTTACTAGCTTGTTCTTCATGTCTTACTCAGCCTGCTTTATACAGCCCAGGGCCACCTGCCCAGGGGTGGCAAAGTGCTGTGGGATATTCGTACACTGTGAAGATACATTGCTGTGAATGGTGTAATAAAAAGATGAATGGCCAATAGCTAGGCAGGAGGTATAGACAGGACTTCTGGGCAGACAGAGAATGCAGGGAAGAAGAAGGCAGAGTCATCAGCCAGATGGCAGTACAGAGTAAAGGTAACTGAGCTATGTAAAATAATGTAGATTAAAATATATGGGTTAATTTAAGTTATAAGAACTAGTTAGGAATAAGCCTCAGCTTTTATAATTAATAATGTCTCCATGTTGTTTTTTTTGTGAGCTGGTGGCCCAAAGAAAAATCCATCTATAGCAAATCCCACAATGAGCTGGGCACTCCCATATCAATCACTAATCAAGAAAATGCCCCCACAGACTTGCCTATAGGCCAACCTTTTAGAAGCATTTTCTGAATTGACATTTCCTCTTCCTAGATGACACAGCTTGTGTCAAGTTGACAAAAAACCAACTAACATGGAAGGCAGTAGAAAAATCAATGTAGACCTGTAAACAAGTAAAAATATTAAGTAATAGTAATTATAGCTTCAGTAGTCAAGGAAATTGCGCATATAGAAAAGCCAGGGACCAGATGGCTTTACTGGTGAATTTTACCAAATAATTAATAAATTCATAGTGATAGTTCTCAAGGGCTCCACAAAACAAAAGATGAGTGGATGCTGTTCACTTCATCTTGGCTATCAGCCTAAGGCTGCTACCAAATCAGACCAAAGCACTTCAAGAAAAGACAATTAGAAAACTATGAAGCAGCATCCTTAAGAAATATATATATATATAATACTCAACAAACCTTAACCAGCCAAATCAAGTAACCTATGGTAAAGATTATATTCATGGCTAAGATATAAAAAAGATTAGATACCATAGCCAAGTGGGATTTGTCTCAGGAATACATGATTGATTTGGTGTGAGAATATCAGTTAATAAAATACACACAGTTGAAAGGAAACGTTTAACACAGATAATTTCAGCAGCTGTTGGAATAGCCCCTGCCAAAACCCTCCTCATGACTAGAAAGAAAAAACAACAAATGTTCAGTTTCCTAGAACTGAGGGAGCAGTCTCATTCAGAAGGGGTCACCTGTGCAATCCTAAACCTAAACTCTTTAAAGAGGAAAAACTCAATGCTTCCTCCCAAGCAGGGTTAGGATTAAAGGATCATCAATTTTCGAAAGTATGACACTTAGAAGTTCATCTTGTTAACCATCTTGTTAAATAAGAAACACAGAGACAATGTAGAGATGAAAGCCCAAGAGGTCAGAGCAATAGCTAGGAGCTAAAATCCTTACCCTTCACTGCTGCTGCTGTCCTCCTCAGCAAGAGAGCTACTTCCTGTGTGTTTGTCTTCTTATAGACTTTCTGTTCTGCCTTCTCATTGGTTATAAACCCAACCACATGACCTCCTCGTCACTGCCCATCTATACAGACCTCCAGATCTTCTATGGTTGGTATTGAGATTAAAGGTGTGTGTCTCCATGCTGGTGGTATCCTTGAACACACAGAGATCTGCCTGTCATGTGATTGGGATTAAGGGCGTGGATTAAGCCAGACTTCTGCTATGGCTTGCTATTAGCTCTGATCCCCAGGCAACTTTATTTATTAACATACAAATAAAATCACATTTCAGTACAAATAAAATATCACCATAAGTGAGGGCCTTTAAACAAAAAACCAAAGCAGAAAACAGCAGATAATAAAGGAAGAAATGATATGTACAATACACACCTCACCATGTATAAAGAAAACAGCCTCTAGAAACAAATAGAACTATCAAGTAGGTTCAGCAAGTTGTCAGAATCTCATGGTGACAAGAAAAAAAAAAAACAAAAAACAAACAAACAAACAAAAAATAAACCCAAAACAGTATTTCAACATAAGGGCAACAAATGATTCAGAAAATGAAATTCTGAAACTATTTACAGTAACATCAAAGAGAATAACATAGGAATAACTTTCAAAAAAGAACTTTGAAACTTGTACTCTGGAAAGTATAAAACATTACTGAAAGACGTTAGAAGACCCAATTAAATTGAAGGCACCTGTGGCTACACTTGGGAAGATTTAATATTTGAAGGTGATGTGACAGTTAGATAGACTCTGGAGTCACCTGGGAGATGGATGTCTGCACATCCTTTGATACGTGGGCCTTTGGGGACCCTTCCAGCGTGTCTGGAACCTTCTCCAGGATTGGATCCTGAACTTTATATATGACGACAGGAGCATGCACACCCACCCGCAACGCCCTCCCCCTCCTGCCCACTTCTGCCTGCTTTCTGGTTAGGAATGTGATGTGAGCAGCTGCTGCAAGCTCCCGCTGCCTGACTTCCTGCCCTGCTGGACTTGACTGCTGAATTGTGAGTCATCATAAACCCTTACCTCTGCTTTTGTTAGGACATTCTATCACTGAAACAGGAGAAGAAACTGCAACAGATGGCAATGTCTCTCAACCTGACCTACAGACTCAGCACAACCATTATTAAATTTAGACTGGCTTTTTTTTTTTATAGAAATTGAAAACTTGATTCAACAATTCAAAGGAAATGTAAGGGACCCAGAAGAGCCAAAATATCATCTTAAAAAAATCAAAGAACTTTTGTTTCTTACTTACTTACTAGTTTTAAATTTCACTACAAGGCAGGTGTGGTTATGCATGTCTGTGTTTCCAGCAATTGAGAAGCAGAGGCAGGAAAATTGCTACAAGTTTGAGGCCAGCCTGGGCTACATAGTAAGGTCCAAGCCAGTCTATGCTACAGAATGATGCCTGGTCTTAATTAAAATAAAATAAAAAAACTCCACAGAACTCTTAACACAAAGCAGTAACCAGAAGTGAAATTGGACAAATTAAACTTAGGATCAAGATTTTAGCCTACATTTATATTCAGCCAATTTCCAACTAGAATGATAAGACAATTTAGTGAAGGAAATATTTTTGTCAACAAATAGCAACACTATAATTATATAACAACATGGAGAAAATGAAATTGGAACCTGCCTCATATACACACAAAATTAATTCTACAAATAGATCAACAAATTAAATGCAAGAGCTGAAATTTGAAACAAAACAAAGAAATTACACATATAAATATTCACAACCTGGAATTAGGCAATGGCTTCATAGGTATTACATTAAAAGCTCAAGTTAAAAAAAAAAAAAAAGAAAGAAAAAATGTGTAAATTGGATTTCAACAGAATCTAAAACCTTGTTATTTAGGAAACATCACTGAGAAAGTTAAGGGATAATTCATATTTAGTGGACTAATAGCAGTAGCTGTCCTCTAAGACCTATGACATTCCCAGCCACAAGTTCTTGGTCCTGTTAATCATGCCAAGCGTGAGCTCAATCAAAACACATTACATGCATATTTAAAGTTCTCAGACAAACAGAAAAACAATAATTTACAGATTACCTGTGGCTCAATAGAGGGAGTTTGCCTAGTTTCAGGCCCTGGGTTTGATCCCAGGCTCCACTGAAAAAGTGAAAAAGAAGGGTAATCCACAGAATATCAATTCTCTTTGCAAATCATATGAATTTATTATGAAGTTTGTTTCTTATAAAATTTATTTAACTTCCATTCGATAAGGGATTTAAAAAAATGTGAATGAGAATGGCCCCCATAGGCTTATATGTTTGAATACTTGGTGGAATACTTTCTTATAGGTGGAACTTTTTGGGAAGCATTGAGAGGTGTGGCCTTGTTGGAGGAGGAGTATCACCAGGCGTGGGCTTTCAGGCTTCAAAAGCCTGTATGGCTGCTTCCTGTTTGTGGATCAGGATGTGAGTTCTCAGCTGCTGCTCCAGCACCATGCCTGCCCAACTGATGACGAGCTCCCTACAGCGATGGTGATGGACACTATCTCTCTGCAACTGTAAGCAACAATTCAAACCTTCCTTCTGTAAGTTGCTTTGGTCATAGTGTTTTATCAGAGCAATAGAAAAGTAACTAAGATACTGAATAACTCAATAATAAAAAGTAATCCAATTAATAGTGGACAAAGGCTTTCAACGCACATGTTCTGAAGAAAAGATACAAGATACCAAATATCATTAGTTGTCAGGGAAGCACAAGTCAGAACCATACAGTACAGCTTCACACCAACTAGGATGGTTGTTATTAAACATTCATTTTAAAGTGTCGGATTAGAACCTTATACATAAATGTCCATAGTAACATTATTCAAACTGGCCAAAATGTAAAGAGCCCAAATATCCATCAGTTGATAGATGAATGAATAAAACATGGTATATCTGATTAATAGAATATTATTCAACCATAAACAAGAATGGAGTATAATAGATGCTGCAACATAGATAAATCTTACATACATTTTGTCAGTGAATGTAGAGGGGCAAAAAGACACTTGTATTAGTACATTTATATAACATTTCCAAATTAGGTAAACCTACAGAAATAGACACTGAGTAGTTTCTCAGCGCTGAAAGACTTGGAGGGATGTGGGACTTACCTAAACATAGATTTGTTTGTTTGTTTGTAGAGGTCAGGAAAATAATCTAAAATTAATTATAATGATTGTGCCTCTCTTTAAACATGCCAAAACAGTATTGACTTCTTATACTTTAGGTGTATTAGACACACACACACACACACACACACACACACACACACACACACACACACATCACATATAAATGTGTGTGTGTGTGATATAAATTATGTCTTGATATGATAGACATATCTCAAGTGACTCTCAGAAGATAGCTGGAACATATTTATTTGTATAAAATATGTTCAATCCTTATTTGAGTTATTAAAGTGTCAGAGAAGCAAGCTCACAGTTCCTGATTTCTCTGGGCTTCATGGAAAAGTGGCTCATGGAGGAACAGATAATTTTAGCCTTAAGGCATTAGAAGAATGACATAAAGCTTGTCATCAATATCTCTGCCTCAGGTGACATTGGGACTGGCTCAGAGCTGGCCACTCTGAGTGACCACTGGACTTTAGTGTCAGAAGGGACTTGAAACACTGTTAAGAAGGGCTCTGGGGAACAGTTTTGTCTTAGTATGTGTTTCCCCAGGGCAGACTCCAGGGAAAGGCTTGGACAGTTTCCTTGAGTAGCCCTCCAGGATCACAAATGGGAGATGGAGAAACTGAGGCAGGAAGAAGTCAGAAAAGTGTGCAGTTAAGCAGGATGACTGAGCAGAGCAGTTGGGACTTGATTCTGCTGGGGACATCTGAGAAGACGTAAGGTATGCTTCGATACTGTGCTGCAGGCGTACAGACCACCCAGACTGGTCCAAACCACATCTGCCCTGTCTGGGTGGGCCTCCAGAACACTGACTCCACCACATCTGGGCCATGTCTGCCAACTGTGGAATTCTTTTCTGTTGAACAAACCCTGCAGGAAGAGACATGGGAGTGGAGAACAGGGCAGCTGTCTCAGGTAGGCTGTGAGGGCCTGTGATGGGGAAGCATCTATTACCAGCTAAATAAATACCAGTTAAATAAACAAGAAGGGTTAGGGGGTCACCATTGTCCTGTCCAGAGGGTAATTTCCAGTTACCATGCCTGCCCCACCTAATCCTGAGGCCAATTTCCCTCTGTTAATCATTCTCCCCTGCAGTAGTTAATTTTAGGTATGAGCTTGACTAGATTAGGCAATAGCAGAAGCCTTGGTAAAGAGACTGTTGATGGATGCTCTGTGAGTTTGTTTTCAGAGAAGATTCACATGTGAGTGAGAATACTCCTGAGAGCTTGCACCAGATCAATGGGTCTCCTGTTCCCTCCTCCCTTCCTCCCCTCCTTTTTCTCCCTCTTCCTCCCTACCTCTTATCTCCTGAAACACTCCTCTCTTCCTGGGCCTGAACATCAGAGGTCCATCTCAGGCACTGGATTCTAGGATGCCCTGCATCCCCTATCCACTTCCATTCTTAGGCCTTCAGCTTCCTGTGAGTCTCCTCATGGGCTGCACTGGCTCTAAGCTGTGGGATCTGGACTCAGCAATGCTCCTGGCTTCAAGGCCTCTGATCTATGAGCTCCAACCCCCTAGAGAGTCCTCTCATCCATTTTTGTCTAACAAAGAAAAAGCCATATGTAAAACAAGAAGCATCGTTGGTAACTACTGGTGTGAAGCATAAATCCAATTAATCTTATCAATAAAAACCAGGAATCAGATATCAGGGTAAAAACCTAAAGATCAGAGAAGCAGGGAAGCAGCCTCCGGTCGCCTCCTACCTCTTCTGTTCCTCTGTCCAAAAGGGCCAAGATCCCATGTCTCAGGCCCGCCTTACCACTTCCTGTCCCCCTCTCTACAGTCCTCCAAACCTCTATGGTTAACTAGTAGTCAGCTCTGCCCTCTGACTCCAAGCAAGCTTTATTTGTCAGAACACAAACAAAATAGCACACAACACCGGTGAAAACACAATCACATTTTTTTCCCTGTACATTTATTTAACTCAACTCCGTAACAGCTGTTCAGCATCAGATTTTCTAGATGCATGCCTGTGATCCCAGCACTCTGGAGAATGAACGTCAGAAGATTGCTAGTCTGAGATCAGTTAGGCTAAATGGAAGGAAGACCCTGCTCAAAACAAAGTGAAACAACAATAACCACAAAACTACAAAGTCTCGTGCTTGGGTACTCTTTGAGCATGGTTAGTTGGTTGCTTGGTTGGCTATTAATCTCCTAGGAGACACACCAGTACATCTCATTTGCTCTCTGCCAGCTAGGACTTGAAGAGGTGTATTTGGTCACAAGGAATAAAGTGCACACAGGGTTAAGACTCTGCCTGTGGAATCATAAACGTCTGGGTTGAGTTCCATCATAGAATTTACCAGCCATGTGACCTTGAGCAATAAGTAATGCCCCCGAGTTCTAGCTGAATGACCGCTGTACAGTAAGATCCCAGCAGCTGGTAGCAATGGTGATTAGCGTTATATTCTCTACAAAAGTAATATTCATTTGATTATTTCCTTGCTTTTATCTTGCTGTCAGAGGCCGACTAAGGCATCACCAGGGGCTTTGTACACTGTGTGCAGGAAAGGCAGTCAAGAATGACCAGCCCCGTGAGGTTATGAAGGGAAAGAGTACTTTCCACTGGACAGACAAGAAAACCCAGGGTTGGGTGACCTGCTTCTGGTCACGTAGCCAGCCAAGGCATAGCTGAAGCTCAAAGCGGATATGCTGACTCCAACACAGCTGGTTCCCTCCACTACACTGTTGGGTGTTAGTGTTTCCAGGTCCCATGGGGCTTCCAGCTGTTGAAGATCAAACAGGACTTTGGAGGCTAAAGACCCATCCTGGGACAGCCTGTCCTCTGTCCATTCATAACTTGCAGGGGTTTTTAACCTAGGGCATTCTGTTCACGCTTCAGCACATTCACTCAGGGCTCCCTACCCTCAGATCAGGTCCCACAGAGGTGAATGTGCCTTTTCTCAGAATGGCTCCTTCTACAGGACTAGACTGGGAATGCCATCAATGCTTTGCACTCCCAAGGTTCACAGGTCCCGGAGGTTTTATGTCCAGTGGGTGATTGTTATGAAAAATGAATATAACTCTTGAGTGGACATTAGGGAGTTCCAGAGCTCATTGTAAACTGCCCTAGGTTGATAAGAACCGAGGACCCGTCTCAATGATTTGCTTTGCAGAGGTGGACATTGGGCATAGAAATAAATAGGACTCCGTGTCTAGGCTTTAGTAGAAGTGGCCGTGTTTCCTGGGTCCCATTTGGCCATCTTTCTATCTGAGACATAATCATAATTGGATACACTTTCCAGAGCCCAGAAGCTTCTGACGTGGAAAGCTACTGCTCCTGTTGGCCATTGACATGGGGGTTGTTTTATAGGGAAGCCACGTTAATGTTCAGGCCTTCCTAAGGATGGGATGATTCTAGGGGCCTGTTGACTCTTGGGGGCTTGTGTAATAAGAACTTCAAGAGAAGGCAGAGAGAAAGGTGGACAATTCTAGAACTATTCCTGCTGCTCATCCTTGGCTCTTCAATACACAGAGGAAAGTTCGAGGAAGGAATTAGGGTCTGTGAGTCAAGCCAAAAGCCAGAAGAACCAGGAGAGTGGTTATGAAGTAATCTACCACTGCACCAGGTACATATCTCTTCATGGGGGTCCTAAGAGTGAAACTGCCCCCAGCATCTACACTTCGTACAACCTAATGCCCCCCTGTAAGTGAAAGAGGAATCTTTTTTATAGGTAATTTCTGTTTTAAGTCTTGGGGATTGGATCCAGGGCCTCACACAAGCTAGGCCAACACTACCACTGAGCCACATCCACAGCCTTTTCTTCACCTTTTATTTTTACATGCATGCAGTGTACATTTATCATATCCATTCCCTATACCCCAAACTCTCCCAAGAGACCTCCCAACATGCCCCTCCCCCAACTTCACGCCCTCTTCTACTTTTTCATGTAACCCACTGAGTTCTATGGGTGCTGCCCATACTCACATTGGGTATAGGGCCATCCGCTGGAGCATGGGCAACCTACCCATGGCTACACCACTAAAGATAAATGACTCCCCCTCTGCTGGCAGCCATAGATTACCAATAGCTCCCCAGCTAGGGGTGGGCACTCCAAAGCTGGGGCCCCTGCCCCCAGTCCCCAGTTGGCCATGGCATTCCAGTGGTCTCAGGATGCAGAGGACCTGGGGAGCAGGGTGGCAGAGTATGACAGGCCGAGACAACCCAGGAAGCTGTTTCAGAGCACAGCTCATTTATTGAAGCAACGGGGCCAGCTTACTTAGCTTGAGCCGGGGGTGGTGGGGAGGTGGACAAACAAATGAGGGACGAAGTGCACCTGATTTGCCTGTGTGGATCTGATTGAAGACAGGCAAATGTTAGTGATGCACCAATTTAAATACCAAAGCGTGCAGGAAGAAGTACAAGGAGGAAGTACCGCAGCCTAGGCAGGGACTTTCCAAGCTTATTAGTTATGTTAGTAGACTGCTGGTCATATGATCTCTGAGGAGCCAGTTCTCTGGCGGGGAGACTAACATGATGTGGCCTTTGTCTGTGTGGAATTGAGTGGGTCAGACCTGATTTGGGTAGGGAGCGGCTCCACTCCTGCTGTGCTCTCTGAGAAATGTCCAGGGTATGGACAATGCTCTACCATCCCTCATCTGGCCTGGGAGCCCACACAAAGCCATGCCCCCTCCATTCTGGGACTTTGACAGAGTTGATCTTGGGCAGGTAACCATAGCTGCTGTGACTTCATGAGTGCTATGGCCATATCCTGTCCAGAAGACCAAGTTTCACAACACTTTCCTTCCTCCAGCTCAGAACTCTGTAGGACAATGCCTATGGTGGTATTTTATTTGTACTGAAATGTGATTTTAATTGTATGTTAATAAATAAAGTTGCCCGGGGCGGGGGTCAAAGCTAGTAGAGCCATAGCAAAAGCTGGGCGTTGGTGGTGCACGCCTTTAGTCCCAGCACTTAGTAGGCAGAGCTAGGTAGATCTCTGTGTGTTCAAGGATACAGCCAGCATTGGAGACACATGCCTTTAATCTCAATACCATAGAAGACCTGGAGGGCTGTACAACAGACAGTGACGAGGCAGTCATGTGATTGGTTTTACAACCAATGAGAAGGCAGAACAGAAAGTCTATATAAAGACAAACAGACAGGAAGTAGCTCTCTTTTCGGAGAGGTTTCTTGACTTAAGAGGCTACCTGCAGTAGGTGGGTAAGGCTCTTAGCTCTGATCTCTTGGCTTTCTTCTTTGCATTGGTTCTGTGTTTCTTATTTAATAAGATGGTTGGTTACATCTACAAATGCGACTGTAAATTATTTTGTTCTCCAAACATTTAAGAAACTAAGTATTATTATTTCAATTTCTCTGGCCAGTGAATGTCTTTTCAAGCTACTAGGGAAATGTCAGCGGAACCAAGCTTGGTTGATCAGTTCTTGGATATTTTGATATTTTCCAATCCTATAAGATTTAGTGTCTCAAAATATTCCCAGGGCTTCTGAACTAGAATTTTTCCTAATAGAAAGACATGGGACAGATCGAACATCCTCTGTGCTCTCCAGTATCCATTTTCTGGACCTTCATTCCTCAGCCAACTCCCTGCAATATGGCAGTGCCTTGCTACAGGGCCATGGAGATCTGTCCCAAGTAAAGAGCCTTTTGGCAGATGATGGAAAGCTGAAAATAGATCTGAAGGGAAAGCATCTTCTGAGCACACCGAGTTCCAGCTCATTTAAGGCAAGATTCAGTGTTTCTTCTCCAGCCTCCATTGGCATCTTTGGTACTCAATGTGGGGAAAAAACTCCACAAACAAATGAGGTAAACGAACTGAATGAAAGAATCGTGAGTTTCTGATATAACAAGTAAATGAACATTCTTTCTAGACTAGAGAATGGCTGCTGAAAAACTTTGATAACACCTGCATAAATTTGCATGAATTACAGACAGAGAAAGAAGGCATGCCACAAAATTTCATCTTCTTTATTCTTTTCAGGAAGTCTTGTAAAACAAAGACACTAAATTATTTTGTTCTCTGAACATTTCAAATAATTTAAGGTTTTATTATTTTCATTTCTCTGGCCAGAGTTGAGTTTCTGATGAATTTCCTTCCACCTTCTCTGGTATCCGGTCTGTCTTATCGGCTCACTATCTGGCCTTGCCATATCTAAGCTCGTTAGCACACTGGTAGCAAAGAGGCCAATGGGAACAAAAGAACAGAGGGAAACAGGAAGGGAGGGCTCTAGAGACAGACAAGCCTGTGGTTTGGTTCCTGGGTCCACCATCTATCAGAGAGACTGTGCATCAAGTACTTCACTTCTGGATTATAGTGAGCTTGCCTGTGCATATAATTTTGAGTAATTACTCAAGGAGAGTACCTTGAACACTGCTTATTCAAATGAATACACAATCCATTTTAGTTATTGTCGTGTTGTATTGTTATGCTATATATGTCATATCACTCAGACTTAGTATATAAGATTACAGAACAATTTTACATATAGTAGCATTGTACATAGACAGCCATCTGTTGATTGATTGTACATTGTCTAATCTTTGCCTATGGGTATTTTGGCCAAAGTCACATGTTCCTCCGAGTCAGACCGGACCTTTAGTTTTCACTCCTGTGCGCACTGAAAATACAACCCAATGCTGTACTAGTTCTTCAGCCTGTAGCAGGTGGCCTCTTTTCCATTCAGGGCAGGCCCTCTGCATTCTGAATGCTCCTGTGAGCTTTCCCTGGAAGATGATCGTTCTCATCTATGGATTCATCCCCCTTCCTCCCCAGCACTCCTAATGCTCATGAATCTCCACATACTGCGATGAAACTCTGTTTGTAATCATGAAGTTTAGGGTATTACAGCTTAAGGATGGGCCAGAGCTACTGTGAACTGTGTTTTCTTCCCTGCTCTGAGGTGGTCAAGGCCAGGATAGTATCAGGGAAAGGATGGGGTTTTCTAGCAGCTTTAGGAAGGTGGCATTACTCTGGGGGGAAGAAGGAATATGGAACCAGAGGAATATGGATATAATCCTAGGCTTAGTCCTGTAGCAAACACTGCTGACTGATACCTCCCCTTTGTGCCTTTCTCTCCAGGCTGTAGAATCCCCAGAACAATGTGTTTCTTCTGGCCTGAGAGAATGGGACAAAATGCCTTATGCCACATATGGAAGCCCATTTCCCTCTTTGGAGACTGATTTGGGAAAAGGCAGGTGATCCCAATTCTGACCAATAAGGCCACAGGAGCAGTTGGAGGGTAGATTCTTCTTAGAGGTCTTTGCTTCTGTTAGCAAAAGCAATTTGGTAAGTTCCTTCTCCCTGGTGTATATGGTGCCGCTTGAGAGCATGGTTCTTGGAGCTACAGCACCATGTGACCAGACAAGCCAAAGGGCCAAGGGTGCAATAGTAGAGACATGCGTAGGGTGGCAGCTTGGTGAGAGGACTTGAATTGCAAAGCAATATGGGAAAATCTGCTTCTGGACTTTGCATGGTTTGTGAGCCAATTAAACACATCTATTGCTTTAACCACTGTGTCTTTTATATTCCTTGTCACCAGAGGCATTTCGTGTTATAGACACAATTCAATTTGTGCTGTAATTTATTAGTGTTGCACCTGCAGATTCTATTTGAATGATTTCAGTATTCCTCACACTGAGTAATCTCAGCACTTAGTAAGGCTTCCAGAAAGAAATGAAAGACTTGTTCAGAAATACAAACTTCTGAAGTTGCTGAAACATGAAAATCAGGATCCAGGTTCTGTATGACATCTGGTTGCATCACTACCAGTTTGGTCCTGCCTATGACAAAAGGATGAATGAAAAACACTATGGAGTGTGATACTACATAATAAAAACACATGGCATCATCTGCCAATAAATAAATATATATATGACCATTGAGAATGCTTGGAAGTTATCACCATCCACAAGGAGGTCAGTGTTCCTGAATTAAATCATGCATGCAGCCATGGAATATTTAAAGTGCTTTTGATCTAGAAAACACAAGGCCCATGTTTTTAAGCATTTAGCAGACATTTCTTTAACATCTTCCATCTACCAGGCACTTCCCAATGCAGTAGGGAAAAGAGATGGGCAGCTATGAAACCTCTGTCCAGTGAAGATTCATGGCACCCAAACAGGATGAATAGCCTACGCAAAGACATCCACACGTCTCAGGTTCTGTCTGTTAGCAGAGCATGGCACTGCCACTGTGCTAACTAAGAAAACAAGATTCTCAGCTATCCATCCTTTATGAAACGATGTCCATGAGAACTTCCCCTACTCAATCTTCCTTACCTGAGTTTGTTTGGGGGAGCTACTTTCTGCTATTATTACCCTTGCTCCCTAACATTCACCCCCTTCCCCAGCTCCAGAGGCACCTGCTTACCAGACTACCAGAACAGCTACCTCAAGAGAAAAGCAACTTTGAAAACTGGTGGAGTTAGGGTGGGTTTTTTGTTTGTTTGTTTTGTTGTTGTTGTTGTTGTTGTTTGTATATGGATGTTAAGTAGAGCCACGCTTTACTACAAATGAGGATATACAAATCAAATACAAATAAGCCTCATTCACCTTCTTTCTAACTGAACTCATCAACATCATGAACAAACTAGCCTCAAGGTTACAACTCAGTTCCCATGGAATGCAAAAGCCTAAAGGCAGCAAACTTTGTGCTCTTAATTTTGCCTCAAGTCTGCCCAAAGTAAACACTGCTGAACCTAGTTTTCCTGTTTCTTTTGGAAAACGTGAGCTTCCTTCTGTCTCCTACACATCTTCTTTAGACACTTAGACACTTGGACCCTACCTTCTGCTGGTGGCTCCAGCTGTGGTTTTTCTTCTTTGGGAGGCCTAGAAGCCAGAGCCTAACTGTGTGGGACTAAATCCCAGCTTCTCCACTTACAGATGTAAGATTCAGCTGAAGGTCAGTGCGTATGACTCAGTTTGTGCACATAGACGATGGACTCCATCCACCTTTCCTCCAGGACTTCCTGTTTAATCAGCTTGTATGACTGGGCTGACCTCTGTGGTCATTGCGCACACAGACTCATGGTTGTGAACTCACAGCATGCCCACATGCTACTCAAGACTTGGTCTGCATCTTGGTCTATGCTCTCTGTGACAGTTGGGAGACTGTCACCTTGCTATCTTTGGTGTTTTCTGTACATTTGTTGTGCTTCAATGAAACACCTAGAATTGTTGGCCAGTTATGTTAAACCTACCGAGCTGGACAAGGCTGACTTTCTCACTCTGGTATCTTTTTCTTTCTCTATAGGTCAAAGCGATCCTGGGAGCCCACAAGAAATGATCACTCAGACACAGTTTATAGCCAATTGAAAGTCTTTATTCCTGCTGGCTGGGACTACACTCAGGTATTTGGAAACTAAGTGTAGCCCTGAGCATTTAGAGCAAGGGGCTTTTAAAGGTTAAAAACCACATCCTGGTAGCTCACTCTAAAGCTACAGGTGGCAGGGTGTGTGTGTGTGTGTGTGTGTGTGTGTGTGTGTGTGTGGTGTAAGTAAGCAGTTTAACAGAAGCTAAGGTAAATTAATTAGGGTATCTTGACCTCAGGTTCCTAGAATAGAGTTGGATAATTTTTCTATAGGATTCAAGGAGATCAAATTCTAGTTCATAAGTATATATATACTTATTTTAGGAATAAAAAATAAAAACAGTTTGAGAATAAAATTAATAGACCTTCATGTCCACAGTACCCAGGTTATCATGGTTGATATTTAGTGTGTATCCATTTTTACACTACAAATGGAATAATTTGTTAGTGCTTTATAACCTTTTCGAATACAGCCTATCTGTCATCCTAACATGCTGTTTTTAAAGGTGTCCTTATATTTCATGGAATGGGGAAGGCACAATTATTTTACCATCCTCTGTTGGGAAGGATATACATGGCTCCAGTATTTAGCAGTGCCGATGTGGAGAGCTGTGGTGCTAAATCATTGCATCTCACAGGAGCTCCACTCAACTTAAATTTCCATTTTTCACAGCACTCCTCCTGGTCTTGTTTGGATTTCCTGGCCTTTGAGGGAATTCGGAATTGCTTTATTATGCACTACATCCTCTGAACGCCTTCTCTGGAAAAATGTACACTTCACCGAAACAAATTGTGGGCCCTTTACACAGAGAGAATGGAAGGAAGCGAGGGCGCCGTTGGCTGGAGTGGGTGGGCACAGGGAGCCCGCTCTCATCCACAGACCTACTGGGCACACCATCTTCACAAGCCCTGTTGTGACTCACAGCGCTGTTTGCTTCTTGAGTGTTATTTGCTGTTTCTTTGGTGCTAATGACTGCAAATTGCTAATGGCTGTGAAAAGCTAATTGTTTTGCAAGGTGTTTCTCTCTGTCCTGATTGTCGGGGAGCACACAGTCACAGTTAAGCAGAGACTCATTAGCACCTCTGACATGGTGCTCTTGGGGAATCCTCACAGGCTGGCGAATAACCAAGCCTCCACTGACCCAGAGCCAGGAGGCTTGTGCCCCGCTGGCAAAGCAAAACAGAGGAGAGGGGTCTAGGAAGCAGTTATAATGTGGTGCACTTTGGAGGAAGAACCTGAGCAACAGAAAGGCTCCTCTTGGCAGGCAAGTCTCCTAAAATGATATGAATGTACTAACCGGACCAAGCTGGCAAGGTGCTTTATGGCTATTTCCCTTAGGGGAATAATGAGACTCAAAGAATAAATGATTTCCCCACAAACTCGTTTATTCAAGGGACTAGTGTCTAAGTTTCTTGTTTGTTTCATTTGTTTTTGTTGTCAAGATAGGGTCTCACTACATAGCTCAGGCAGAAAGCTAACTCACCATGTAGCTCAGGCTGGACCAGCTTCCCAAGGATGAAATGACTGTCGTCTGTATCACTCTTCAAGGTCTAGAGACTGGGCACTTACCCACTACAGAATAACACTTCTTGGAAACTTATGGGCCAACCCGAGGGCTCTCTCTCTCTCTCTCTCTCTCTCTCTCTCTCTCTCTCTCTCTCTCTCTCTCTCTCTCTCTCTCTGTGTGTGTGTATGCAAGTTCTTGCACACATGGAAAGACATTGATTAAGGTAGAAAATATCAGAACACTAGCTTTGATTCATTATAGCCCATGATTTTCTCAAGAACACTGGGCTGGTTACAAAGCGGAGAACCAACAAGAGAAGCCTATACTAATTGCACTAGTTGATGAATATTCCTTTCTGCTGCATTCCTGTCTGGAAGGCACAATATCTCCACTCCTTCCATTGAAGTCCTGTATTCTGGACAACCCGGGTAAAAACAGCAAGGACAAGGTTACCTCTCACTGTTTTGTCCGTTGACATGAGTGCAGCAATGGGTTCTTGAGCTAAAGTGAGGGGCAATAATGCTTCTGGCGCCTACACTACCGGAAGTGTTACAGCAGTATTTGCACGGGCTCATTATAATTATGCAGCGGGAGAGAGCGCATTTCAGACCTCCCCCCACCCCCCAATTTTTCAAACGCCTCTCTCTACTTCTGCCTTCCTTTTTCCCAGGCACTGCTTCCTACTAGTAATTTCACATGCAAAATTATGCTTGTGATTCTTACAACTTTTTCAAGAAGAAATGGAGTTGACAGCAATAGAAATTAATGGAGAACCAAGGCCTGGAGCCTGGGGTTGTCAGGAGCCAGTTAGCTGGAGTTCATCTTACACATTCTTTGAGAAGACAAAGCAGAGGGGCCCATCCATCGGGAGGGCAGCCTGCTAACACAGGGGAGAGAAAACAACATTGAAAACCAAAACACCGCCATTTACAGTTAAAGGACAAGTTGCCTGGGCAACCAGAGACTTAGAGGGGTGGGGGGGAGTGGGGGTTGGGGGGATGGGGGGTTGGGGGGATGGGGGGTGGGGGTGAAGAAGTGGCCTCACCTGCCATCCTCCCCTTCCTAGTCTCCTGCCTCATTAGCCTAACAGAGATAGCAGGTGCCTTTATTGGCTTGGCTATTAACAGGGCAAAGAAGTGGCATTAAAGTTAATGTTAAACTCAACCAACTCAATCGATTCCATAATGAGATTTGGTGTGAGCAAAACGAAGTAAGGACGGAAGAGTCCGAATTCAGGAAGTGGTGGGTGTTGATTGAGGCTGACAAATTACTCCTGGCATAATTATTCCAGGCAGATGATCTGGTGTGGTAAGGGAGCTTGATGCAAATGATTGACCCCCGAGAAGCACAGAAATGTGGGCTCCTGCCCCACCGGGAACTTAGGTCCCCCAGAAAGGAGACCTGGAACTGAGGAAAGGTAAGTGCGCTGCTCACCGGTTCCCCAGCCTCCTTTTTTCCTGACTCAGCAGGAAGCTAAATCAGGCAGAGGACTCATTTATTTAAAAACAAGCTCCTTTCTTTTTTTTCTTTTTCTTTCTTTTTTTTTTTTTTTTTTGAGACAGGGTTTCTCTGTGTAGCTTTGCGCCTTCTCCTGGAACTCACTTGGTAGCCTAGGCTGGCCTCGAACTCACAGAGATCCGCCTGGCTCTGCCTCCCAAGTGCTGGGATTAAAGGCGTGCGCCGCCGCCGCCGCCGCCGCCGCCGCCGCCGCCGCCGCCGCCGCCGCCACCACCACCCAGCCCAACAAGCTCCTTTTAAAACACAAAGAAGACAAGACTGGGGCGGGGTGCAAATGCCCCATTGGGCCAATCAGCTACACCTAGTTTACACCTAGTCTACATCTAGTCTGCAGTATTGACAGTGTTGTCTAGGAGGGAATCATGAACTGATAATCATCTTTCTTGACCTGAAGCTCCAATCATTTTTTTTTTTTTTTGTAAACAACTTGGGTTCCACCCTCTACACTCTCCCTGGGGGCCAACTTTACTAGCAGCTGGCTCTATAGGCCCTCCCCCTCCCCATATACAGAAAGCAAAGGGAGATGTCCGAATTAGAGAAAGCTGCCTTCAGGGGGGTGGGAGGAGGGAGGACAGAGGAATCCGTGGCTGATAAGTAAAATTAAATTAATTATAAAATAAAAATATTTATTAAAAAAAAAAAAAAAAAGAAAAGAAAAGAAAGCTGCCTTCCAGAGCTAGGCCTGCCCGGTTCTTCCAGATCTCAATGTAAGATGAGTTATTTCAGCTCTGCCATTCCTGTTAGTCACCATTGGCCAAGGCAAAATGAGGTCTACTTCCAGTACTGCTCAGCTGACGTCGCCAGCGGCCACTCCTCAGAAGGACAGGACTGTCACATGGAGCAGCAGTTCACAGACAACATCAGTGACAGCGGTACATCTCGCTTGAGTTAGAAGACAAGCCAATGACGTCCCTTGTCTCCAGAAGAACCTCTCCCAGGACTCTGTCTCTCAGGAGCCTGTGGGAGAGAGCCAGTGACTTAGCATTCACTTACTACACCCCACCCCCTTCCCTCACAGTTTCTGCAGCCAGCAGTTGCAACCTCCTTAATAGTCTGCATCTCTCTCTTTTCCGGTCTCCCTGTACTTCCCTAGTTTTCTCACTTGAATTACATACTGCAATAGACAAGTAAAGGTCCCTTTGCCCCTAGACTCATCCCCGTCTCTGTTACAGCATGCTTTTTAAAAGAATCCAAATCTGATCATGTTATTTGTTTGTTAAAAATATTTGGCTGTTCTCCAAAGCTTCGAGGCTGAAGTTCAGAGTCTTTCTTTAGCTTGGCAAACTGAAAATGTCAGCAGGCTTTGTGCAAATCTCTTTCTAGAAGGGTCTAGAAGGCCCGAGACCACAGGTAACTGCTTTCTTTACTATCCTCTTGTGGAAGTAGAAGACAGTGGGCCTTCTTGGACACAAGCTGTGTGGCTAGACATAAGGATCAGATCCTCTAAGGCCAAAGCTTGGGTTAGAAGCTTCCATCTGGGTCAGGCTGTATGATGAGCTGAAGGTTTGTCCTCCAAAATTCACATATGTTCACATTGTGATGCCCGATGTGATGGAATTAAGGGGAGAGGGCTCTTTAAGAAGTAAATAAGTGTTAGATCATGGTGTAGAGACCTTGAGAGTGAGGTCAAAGCTTTTATTAAGGGGTCACAGGGAGCCTTCTAGTTTTCCTCCCATGTGAGATTATACTGAGAAGTGGGAAGAGTGCCTTCCATCCATGTAGACATCCATTCTTGAAACTTCAGCCTCATGGAACTGTGAAAAATAAACTTGTGGTTCATAATCCAAACAGTGTATTCTGTTCAACAGCCAGGCCACAGTGAAGTTCCTAATAAAATATTGAATTTCCAGTTAACCTTGAGTTTCAGAGTAACAATAACTAACTCCTGAGATTGTGTTTCATGTAGCATTTATGGGTATGAAGTCCAACTTTTACTAGGTATCCTGTATCTTTTTATCTGCCAAATATGACAACCTTATACCAGTGTGGGGTGGAAGGTGAGGCTGAGGACAATGCCCAAGAGTGTCAGGAGGAGAAATCTGAGCTCCAGCACAAGGACTGCTGGTTAAATATGACAGATGACACAGGTCCACTCAGCTCCATCCAGAAAAATCTCCAGAATAAAAGGGAAATAACAACAACGACAAAAATATGACATGAAGAAAATGGGACCCATGCCTGACAGTAGATAACAGATTTCAAACGAGTTTGGACCATGGAATGTAACATATAAATGGGAACTGATAGCACAGTGGGAGGGGGTGGGGGTGTTGATCAGAGGAGACACCGATTAAGCAGCAAACCTCTCGAAAGGCAGCCTGGCATATGGCGCTTCCAGGTCAGAGGGCGTGATAAAGGGCTATCTAAGAGGTGGCGAGCACACAGGGATCTGCTGTGTCTCATGGCACAGATTAAAAGTGGATCATCCCACTGAAAGGATCCAGATTAAAGGTTGATGTTCCCACCTCAAAGATCCAGGTTAGAAGTGGGTCTTCCCACTTCAAAGGATTTAATCAAGAAAAATAAATAAATAAATAAATAAAAAATCCTCATAGGTGTGCTCAGCCATTGGGTTTTAATGAATTCCTTATGTCCTCAAGCTGACAACAAACACACAGGGAAAAATGAGAAATGAAAAATGGAAATGTAAATATGGTACAGAAATAACACACCCCATAAAACAAGTGGAAGACAAAGTAAAACTTATGAAAGCAGGACAAACGTCCAAAGCAAATGATAGGAGAAAGAACACAGTTTAAAAAGGGAATGCAGATCAGATGGTCAGAGTGGAAATCCCCACGGGAGAGGACAGAGAAAGCAGAAAGCAGAAAATCACTGGAGGAATGAATTAAGAATAAGTACCTCCATTTCAAAAGGGCTTATAGAGTATATAAGACTATGAATCAAAAAATAGTAACAGGGCGGGGACACGCCTTCAATCACAGCACTTGGGATGCAGAAGCAGTCAGATCTCTCTGAGTTCAATGCCAGCCTGGTCTACATAGTAAGTTCCAGGACAATGAGAGATACATAGAGAGACCTTGTCTCAACAACTCCCCCCACCAAAACAAAAACAAAAAACAAAACAAACAAAAATTGCTCAGCAAGATGGATCAGAAAAGAAGTAAAAGCACTTGTTGCCAAGCCTGATGGTCTGAGTTCAATCCCTAGGACCCACAAGATGGAAAGAGAGAACACACTCTTGAAATTTGTGCTTTGAAATCCACATGTGTACCATATTGTTACTCATGCCTCCACAGCACAATAAATAAATATAATTTAAAAATGAAACAAAATAACACACACGGCAGTCACACTAAGCTAACAAATGCCACTCAACTATAAACTTCAAATAGTTAAGGTTGTGAACTAGGCAGTAAATATTTTACCACAGCTAACGTTGTAACAAAAACCAACTAAAGTAGATCATCATCCAAACCAGAGGCAAGGACAGAACCCTGAAACCTCCCGGGGAAGAAAGAGGGCGCAGATCAAGAATCAGACACAGCTCAGATTCAAGCCATAGGGCAACAGTTGGGAAATCCCTTCACAGTTCTGAGGGAAAACAACTTCCAGCCAAGAACTTTTTCTCACGACAAGCTATCAAGGAAACCACCTGTCAGTGTAGAATGAGAATATAAGGAAGGCAGGGCTAGAGTGTCCCAGGAGGATATCCTGAGGTACTACAAGGCCACACAAAGCTGGTGACTCAGCTTGGCTTTGTTATTGCTGCCTCTACCCTTGAGTCCCCAGCCCCAAATACATTCCATCCCCATAGACACTTAGGTCTCAAGTGTTGGGAGAACAGAGGTCCTTGCTCTCACAGATAAGGGCTAGGGAAACCAGGAATGCTAACATGCAGGGCTGTCTCTTTCACAGAAGAGATTTATAACCCATTTTCTCCCAGAAGCCTGGGGATGGAGGTGGCTAATAGCCTAGGTGATCCTTGTGCTATCTGTATAACCAGGGGTTCTTCCAGGCTCCCACAAGTGGGAACAGAGACACTTAATAGTCTAGGCAACCTCTGCACTGTCTGTATGGCCAGGTACTCTCCCAAGCTCCCACAACCAGGACTGGTTGGTGACTTCTATTCTATACTGTATGACCGAGACCACACCAGATCCTCCCCCTGGACCCTTAAGATAACACATATAGTCCACTTTTAGAACCCATCTTCATGGAAGAAGCAACATATACTTTGAGAAGAGTTTTGATAATGTGCATAATGATGCCTCCTTGTGCACAGGGGATTATATTACACCAGCAAACTTTTTTCCAAATTGTACTGTACTTCAGTGTGCCTAAAATAAACAGCCTGGTGTCAGACTCTAGAAGTTTGAACCAATATCGGCTACTGAGTTGTGTTGAACCAGATTTCCTTCTTGCTTTTCATGGATTGTTACTCTGCTGGTGGTGGCCTTTTTGGAGGCCCCCACATTCAAGGATCCCTACCACATGACGTCACTGCTCACCAGCTGATGCCTTCCACTCAGCAAACAGAATAAGGCTCATTCATCCATTTCATCTGTCATCATACCCCCTTTTCCCTGGTGTCTAGTGGAGAATCAAAGTCCCAGGTATCTGTTGAGCAGAGAAGTGTTAAGGGCTTCAGGAACGAATTATATTACTGAGAATTGTAGCCATAGGAAGGGAAAGGCTTCCACATTGAGACTAGATGTGTGTATATGTGTTTGAAGGGGGGGGGGTGTTCATCTTAAATTTCTCCCAAAAAGTAGAATGTTTTTATTCATTCATTCATTCATTCATTTAGTTGAAGCATATTGGGTACTATGTCTATACTCTATTAGGAATTATGTGGAATATTAGAAAATGGTTTCTGCCATCTAATGCTTTTAATTGTACTTTTTAGGGAAAAATTATGTAATAAATCAATATTAAGATAGTTTTACAATAGAAAAAATTGAGCACACCTAAAGGGGAAATCCAAAAATCCAAACATATGTTTAAAAATAATATATTATTTTAAAATTAATTTTTAATTAAAAATTTTCATACACTATATTTTAATCATATTCTTTCCCCTCCTCCAGATTCTCTCAGACCCTCCCCACCTCCCTAACCCCACACCAAATTTCATGCTTTCTCTTTCTCTCAAAGGGAAAATAAGGCAAACTAAACAACAACAATAATAAAACAAGAAATACTAGAACAAAACAAAAAGCACACAAAAAACCATGAAATCCATTTTGTGTTTGTAGCATAAGATGTCTAGTTGGGGCATTGTCTGCTCCATTATATGGTGACCCCATTTAAATTCCTCTTATGTATGTATGATGTAGTGGGTAGCCATTTCAGCTTTGTTCTGGAAGTTCCAACCCCCATTGAGACTCTGGCAACTGTCACGCCTACGAGGTGGGGCCAAGGGAGGTACCTGGGGACCCGAGATCTGGATGGGCCAGCTCTCTCTCTGTTCCTGGACCCTAGACGGTGGAGGTTGACCGAGCAGAGCTCCAGAGAACACCGCTGGATTGCGATACACCTTCCCCAAACCCCCCACAATCTACCTATCCCTTCATTTGTAAGTTACCCACTAAATAAATCTTCCTTTTAACTACGTGGAGTGGCCTTAATAATTTCACCAATAGTATGTATTTTAGGAAGTTTCCCTATGATTTTTCAAATGGCCTTTAGTGTTAGTTGTCCATCCTCATATTCCCTTCTTCACCCCACTCTCCCAAACCACTCCCAATTTAATCCCCCGATTTTAGCTCCCTTTTGTCCCTTTATAACATCAGACTCTATTTCCCTTTCCTTGGAAGATCTCTTCCTCCCTCTGGTTCCTCACTAGCCACCTGACCTCTGTGGTTATTTGGATTGAAATACGCGATTGAAATATGCATATCTAAAGCTTAGAAGCTAACATTCACATCTAAGAGGAAACATGCAATACAATACATCCTCACCACCCCGTGATATCACTTACTTTATTGATCTTGGTCATTCTGACTGGGATAAGATGGAATCTCAAAATAGTTCTAATTTGCATTTCCCTGATGGCTAAGGGTGTTGGGTATCTTTAAAAGTGTTTCTCAGTTATTTGTGTTTCATGTTTTGAGAACTCTCAGTTTATTCCTATTCCCATTTTTTTAATTGAGTTATTTGTTTTCTTGATGTTCAGGCTTTTTTATTGAGTTCTTTATATATTACAATTTTAGATACTAACCCTCTATCAGATGTGTAATTGGTAACGATCTTCTCCCATCCTGCAGGCTGCTGCTTTGCCCCCGTGGTGGTGTCCTTTGCTGTCCAGAAGCTTTTCAGTTTCATGGGTCAGACTGTTTGCTAATTGTTGTTCTTAGTGCCTGTGCTATCAGTGTCCTATTCAGAAAGTCATTTCTTATGCCGATAAGTTCAAGACTTTTCCCTCTTTTCAATCAGGTTTCACAAATCTGGTCTTATGTTGAGGTCCTTGGTCTATTTGAAGTTGAGTTTTGTGCCAGGGGATATAGAACGGATCTATTTTCATTTGCCTACCTGCAGCTATTCAGTTGGACCTGCACCATTTGTTGAAGATGCTGCCATTTCTCCAGCAGCAGAGACTTCCTTTTTAAAAACCAGATGTCTTTAGGTATGTAAAATTATGTCTGGGTTGTCAACTCTATTCCACTGATCAAAATGTTTGTTTTTATGCCAATATCATGCTGTTTTTATTACTATAGCTCTGTAATACAACTGGAAATCTGGAATAGTGATACCTCCCGCAGTTCTTTTATTACTCAGGAATGTTTTAGCTATCCTGTTTTTTTTTTTTTTTTCTTCAAAATATTAACACTACAAATCTATGAGTGTGGGAGATTTTTTTTCATTATCTGTTGTCTTCAGTTTCTTTCTTCAAATTTTTATTATGTAAGTCTTTCACTTAGTTGTTTAGAGTTAGCCAAGAAATTTTTGAGGCTATTGTAAAAGCAATCATTTCCTGATTTCTTTCTCAATATGTTTGTCATTTCCAAACACTTCTTTATTTATTCTATTGTGTGTGGGAAAAGGGGGTGTGTATATATGCTGTAGTACATGTGTGGAATTTGTGGATGTCAGTTCTCTCCTTCCACTATGTGGATCTCAGGGATCAAACTTAGGTGGTCAGCCTGGACAGCAGTTACCTGTCCCAGCTGAGCCATCTCCCCAGCACTTATAGCACCTTATAGCTACATCATACACCAGCTTCCACATATGACCTCATGTCATGGATCACAGTCAAATAACAGTTGCACTAAAAATACCATGCACAAGTATCTTCAGGCTCTGTGTATGAAATGAACATGAAATGGGGGGGTTTAATGTGGGTGTGAGAGATGTCACACATAGGTTGTCTGCTGTAGGATATCTTTCTATACACTGTGAATATGGGTTGCTATGACTGGTAAACAAAGAAGTTGCTCTGGCCTATGGTGAGTCAGGTTATACCCATGCAGGAAATCCAAGAGAGAGACAGGAAGAAGAAAGGTAGAGGTGAGGGAGATGCCAAACTGCCATCCAAGGAACAACATGTAATGGGATGCAGGTAAAGCCACAGAACATGTGGTAATTCATAGATTAATAGTTATAAGTTGAGTTAATCTATAAGAGCTAGCTAGCAAGAAGCCTGCTACAGGCCATACAGTTTGTAAATAATATTAAATCTCTGAGTTATTATTTTATAAGCAGCTGTGGGACTGTGGGGCCAGGCAGGACCAGAGGAGCATGGGGCAGGGCAGGACCAAAGAAAACTTTCAACTATAGCTATCAAGTGTTAAAAGTGGAATTTCAGACAATGGGCTCAGAAATAGGACTGGAGTAACCAGAGAAGACTTCTTGGAGGAGGCATCATTTGATCTATCTACCATCTATCTACAATCTATCATCTATCTATCTACCGTCTATCTACAATCTATTTACTATCTATCTATCTATCTATCTATCTATCTATCTATCTATCTATTTTTGCCCTTCAGTCTGTACTGCTCAGGTCCTGGTCATGGGCACAGTGAGGGACGAGTCCGGATTTGGTGAGGAAACAGAGTGAAGATGGTGAGGAGGCTGAGGAAGAGAAGGACTGCAGTGTCCTCTGTGATCTCTTTCTGACTCCATCTCCTGTGGCCGCCAGCTCTCTCTTCAGCACCCTAGCGATGTTTTGTGCTTCTGCCATTCAGAATCAGTCCAGAATGGAGTTCAGATGAACCTGTAAGCCTCTGTGCTCTTACAGTGCTTGACTCTTAGACTCACACTCTGCTGTGTTCCATGCTGCTCAACTGCAAAATAGTCCAATCAACCAATCTGGCCCTTACCCATTCATTTCCTTTAGCCCCAAAGAGAAGACCCGTCTCCTAATGCATCTATAGCTCTGTAATCTACCTGTCTATCTATACCTATCATCTATCTATATATCTCTATGTGTCATATCACACACACACACACACACACACACACACACACACACACACACACACACACACACACACACACACACACACACACACACACACACACATATTCCAGATTAGGCTTCCATGGTGAATATGGAGAATTTTGCTATCAATTACACATCTGTCAATTCCCAATCACCATCAAGACATTCAAGTATTGGAAGCTATGTATGTGTTGGCTTTATATTTATAAAAGCCGTCTCTTGAGCTTCACTAGGGGCTCTGACTACTCCTGAGGGGTGACAGGGGCCATGTAGAAGTGAGCCAGGTGACAGTGAGCACCATGCTGGGAGGACAGAGCAAAAAACTCCCTATCTCTGTCTCTCATTTCTTTAATTACCATTGGTGAGATGTGATCTACACTCAGCATTATTCCTAGAAGATATGCCTCAACATAGTTTTTTTTTTTTTTTAATTCTTAAGGATTATCGCATTACCTGTTTTTTTTTTTTTTTTTTTTCCTGAAGCATTTACTCTCACAGCTCCTAGCAGCCACAGCTTTGTGAGCACCATACTGAAATGGTTCCACAGTCTGGGCTTTGCTTCTTCTCTGCCCCACCCCAGAATCACCCTGCTTCATTTCCTGGGAATAAAGAAACAGCTGGCACATCAGTTTATCCCTCTATTCATTTTATCTCACTCAGGGACAGCCTTACACACATAATCTTTTTTAATCTTTTTTGAATGAATAGTACTCTGGGCTCACCTTTTTTCAGTAATTCACTGAGCAGTTAGAGAAATAAAAAGCTAAAAGAAATTCTTAGAAGGGCACAGAGGGAATGGAAACAGGACATGGTGTCTGCCCTTGGGCTGCCTATGAAAGTCAGCAGGCACAGATGGGGAACCATACCATGCTGTGGAAGCATTCATGCACTGCCTTGCTTGGGTTTATTTCTCCGTACTTCTTTCCCATTGGCACTGTTGTAAATAGAATATTTCTCCTAGTTCCTTTCTCTGCAAATTTGTGATTAGCATATTGTGAAGGACCAGACTCCACCTTTACCTGGGTACTCTTGAGGAGCGAGGGATAAGAGATTTAGATAGAAGGATAGCGGGAAGAGAAAATACAGAAACACAGGATAGCTTTGGGGGGGGGGGCAGGATCCTTATCCACCAGCCTAGAACTTTATTCAAAAGGGTTTTTTATAACAATGCCAAAGAGTGAGGCAAAAAAACTTTCCCTTGCTAGATACAGCCAAGTGTACACCCTTCCAAACACCTGGTACCCAGGCCCATGGTCCAATCATCCTCTTATGCAGTCCTGCTGGTAAAGCAAGCTCAGATCTCACTAGGCAACCTCTGTGAGTTCCCACAGCATATGTGAAAGCTACTGATTTTTGTACCTTAATTTTATATCTTGCAACTTGATGGAAAATGATACAGGATCATTTGATGTTTTTAGTAGTGTCAATTTTAATTGTATGACTTATTAACAATTTCTAAACTATATATAAAGCCAAAAATAGCAGAATGCATACCATATTCATTAGTAGAGCTAACATAAAAGAAAACTAACTGGGTGCATGCCTGTAATCCCAGCACTCAGAGGGCTGAGGACAGCCTGGACTATATGGCAAGACTCAGTTTGAAACAACAAAAATAAGAACCAGAACCAAACTATCAAACCCAGGACCCTTAGAATATAATGCCTGTGCTATGAAATGAAAACCTTGGGTCTAGAGCTGGAACTCAATAGTAGAGAACTTGTCTAGCATGCCCAGCACCCTGGGGTCAATCACCAGGGCTACAAAAACAAGCACGACAACAACATCAACAAAACCTTTCATGAACTATGCATGGACTTCTCATAGGAACGCATGATCATGTAGCCACTAAGGAAAACAGTGAGGCAGGTCCTCACCAAAGTAATATGTACAGTAGAACACTATCCAGGTTAACAGAGGAGAGGCCTAATATACACCATAACAGGCACACATCCTAAACTCACTCGCTAAGCAAAACAAGCCAGGCAGAAAAGACAAATATCATTTGAGTCCATTTGTAAAACTCTAGATTAAGTTTAAAGAGACAGAATACAGAATAGAGCCTACTAAAGTCGTGGAGGAGAGAATACTGGAGAGTTATTATTTAATGGAGAGTTTAGTTTCGCCAAGATGAAAGCATTCTAGAGATTGGTTGCACAGCAATAGGAATGTACTTTCTACTAAACACTAAAAAATAATTAAGATGGAAAAGACTGTATTTTGTGTATTTTATTAATATTAGTTTTTTTAAATTTCTAACAGAAAAAAACTATTCACGTATAAAATTCTCAAAGAATTAATAAAAATAGTATTTTTAAAAAGAAACAGAAAACTCTATACTGTAATCTCTTCTGTAATAATTGTTGCTACCCCATAAATTGCCCTTAAGTTTAGCTGCTTAAACAGTCAGAACTTATTGTGTCCATTACAGTTCAGAGTGAAGCTTGGAGTAGGCTGTGTCCTCTGATCTAAGATAGCTCATCTTAAGATTCGCTTTGAGAAAATCTGCTCCCAACATTGTTGCAACAGAAATTAGTTCCTTGAAGACTCTTAAACTTGGGGTCTTACTTCCTTTCTTTTTCAGTTCCCTGCTACAGACACCTCTTCATACTTCCCTTTCCCACATGGCTGCTGACTTATGCCAGAATGAGAGCGTAAAAGATCAGAAGTATGCAGGAAGGGTTTTCTAGATTAATCTTGGAAATGGTTCATCATTTTTGCTCTATTCCATTTCTTAGTGCAGGTCACTAGGTCCAATTCAGCTGGGAAAAAAATCACAGTTTTGCATGGGTAATAGGCAATAGGAATTGCTGAATATCAGTAGACGCTTCCAGAAACATTTATAAATAAATGGTAGTGTGAGAAGAAAGAACTGAGGAGGAATGAAGAATAAAACTTACCCATTTAACACATTTAACACTGGCCCAACAACTGTATGCTGCATTGTTTTTAAATATGCATGGACTATTTGCCAAAGTTAGCATCATCCTGGCCATGAAGCAAATTGTGATACATTTTAATCATTTAAATTATGTATTGTCCTAAGGTAGTGGAAGTAATATAGAAATCAATGCAAAGGATAAGCTGGATGTCTGCCAGCATTTTCCAACTAAACAATGTTCTTCTAAATATTCGACAGATCAAAGAAAAGTATAATCAGTAGATGTTAGAAAATATTTTAACTGATTATAATAATAATTTAAATTGGACACATTAAAACTTACAGAGAAAAATCTATTTTGACATAATTTCAAGGCAAAACATGTTTAAAACAAACCAGAGATAACGTGCAGTAATGAACCTTAAGATATTAAATATCAACATTGCTTAAATCCAGTAAATAAGAAACAAGCAAAGTAACATCTGAATCTGTTTAGGGAATAAGTGTGATCCCAGGAGTCCAGAGCAATCAAAATTCCTGTAAGAAAAACAGCTACTTGGCAGCTCTGGGGTGAAAGTGAGACCGATTTCTCCTCAGAACGCAACTGGCATCTGCACTTCAGATGTGGAGAACTTACAAAACAAACAAACTAAACAATATCCTTTCAGATGAGAGGAAAAGCCATCAGGGCGACACCCAGTGGGAACATAGGAGCTAAAGACAGAGATGCCTGGAGGGCGGTTAGGAAATCACTGAACCCCAAGTCCGATGTCCCCTTAGTATAGATCTTCTGTCTAGATGATCTGTCCATTATCACAAGTGGTTATTGAGGTGCCCTACTGCTATGGCACTGGCAGTCTGTCATTCCCTTCAGACCATTTAGTGATGGCTTTTGATATTTAGGTGCTCTGATATTGGGTGTGCATGTTTTTATGACTGTTTTCTTGTTGAGTGTTCTTTATCATTACATAATGGCTTCTTTACCTCTGTTTATTGCCTTGGATTTAAAGTCGATTTTGTCCAATCTGAGAGTAGCTGGCCCTGCTGTCTTGGGTTTTCACTCATTTAGAACATACTTTCTATCCCCACCCCCAACACACACACATTTTGAGTTGATGTGTGTGCCCTGACACTAAGGAAGCGAGCCTTTTAGAGGCAGCATAGTTTGACCTTTTTTTTTTCTTACCTCTTTCATCACTCTTTGTCTTTCAGCTGGAATTAATTCATCTATGTCCACGGTGATCATCGAGAGGTAAGAGCTGTCATTGCTTTGTATCTTGTTTTCTGGTTGTTATAAATAGACCCCTGGCTGTTCCTCATGCTGTCTTTGTGATGTGCTGATTATCTGTCATACCGTACTTTGAATCATTTCCCTGACTTTATTTTTTGATTATTGTGAGGCTTATTGTCTTTAGGGTTTCTATTGCTTCAATAAAACACCATGACCAAAAGCAAGTTAGGAGGAAAGGGTTCATTTGGCTTACACTTCCACATTATAGTCATCACTGAAGGAAGCTAGGACAGGAACTCAAACAGGGCAGGAACCTGGAGGCAGGAGCTGATGCAGAGGCCGTGAAGAGGGGCTGTTTACCACCTTCCTCACAGGCTTGCTCAGTCTGCCTTCTTTATAGAACCCAGGACCACCAGGCCAAGGACAGTAGTACCACCCACAATGGACTGGGCCCTCCCACATCAACCACTAATTAAGAAAATGCCCTACAGACCTGTTTGCAGCTTGATCTTATGTAGCCATTTTCTCAGTTGAGCTTTGCTCTTCTCTGATGACTCTAGCTTGTGTCAAGTCGACATAAAAGTTGCCAGCACGCTTACATTGAATATTGCATGTGTGACTGGCTATTTCAAACTGATAGCAATTTAATTGTAATTGTATACAAACCCCATTCCTTCTTTCCTTCCCCTTCTAGATTTAAGTAATAGATTTTATATATTAGAATATTTGTTTCCCTTAACAGTGTGTTGCTGTTACAGTTGTTCTTTATAATTTGTCTTTTGGCCTTTGTAGTTAAAAAGATTTATTGTAGGGATAAACTGCTTTACATAACACACTTATGGTGTTAGAGTGTTCTGAAAGTGTCGATATCACACTGTTGAGTTTTATGCATTCATATGTCTAATGTTTAATTTCTTATAAGAAAGCCCTCATGATGATTCATAGATGTTGTTTATCTAGGCAACTTTTTATTTTTTCTACATTTCCAGAAGACTCTGCCAGGTTTGGTATTAACTGGGAGCTTTTCCTTGGCACTTAAAATATATTACTTCCCTCTCTCCTAGTTTGTAGGTTTCCGCAGAGAAATCCATGGATGGCCATTTTGAGACAGTTTTGAGTGTGAATGTTCTTTGTAAAAAAGCTGCATTACATTTTTATTTATTTGGTGTCTGTGTGTGTGTGTGAGAGAGAGAGAGACAGAGACACAGAGACATGCAGAGAGAGTGAGAACAACTTCCCAGAGTCGTCCTCTCCTTCCACCATGTGGGTTCCAGGTATTAAACCAGGTTGCCAGGTTGGCCTATAAGCACCCTCACCTGTTGAGTGATCTCCCTGGAAATGATGTGTCTTATCTCCTTTGGCTCCCAGAATTCCTTCTCTGTCTTGGGGGTTTAATAATTTGCTAATAATGTGTCCTGGTTCATCTTTGCAGCTGAGTTTGACTGGCAGCCCCATCCATCTGGAATTTTGTGCTCTCTTTCAGTGATTGCCTTCTTCCATATATTCTGGGCATGGTTTTTTCTCTCTGTTCTTACCGAAGTGACTGTTAGGTGAAGATTGGCTGCCTTGATGGTATTCAGCCACTCCTGGAAACATTACATTATCTTTTGCCCCCTACTTTTGTCATAGAAAATCTTCAGAGCTGGGCGTGGTGACTCGGGACTGTAACCCCAGCATGGAAGACAAGGAAGCCTGAAGTCAAGGCCAGAAGTCAGGCACGAATTCAATGACCGGCATGAATTCGAGGCCAACCTGGGCCATGTACTAAGTACTGAGTGAAATGACCAGAGCAGGCACAGGACACACCAAGACCCAGTTCTCAGAACAAAGGGGATTTATTTGCCCCAGAGGGACAAAGGACAGGGACAAAGGACAAGATAAAGATGGGAAAGAGGACAAGGAGAAGGGAAGAGGGAGGGGTGGGGAGGGGAGGATGGACATTTGCCCTGGAGGGACAAAGGACTGCCTCTGGATAGAGAGGAGACAGACATGACCTATAGGGGGAAACCCCCATGTTAGGATAGAGTGTTTAATTTTGATTAGACAGGTTAATTAGGGTAACCATTAGGGGAATTTTGATTGTTGGACTTCAATACTTTGGTTGAAGTTGGACCTTGGTAGTTAGCCAGAGGAGGAGGGAGTGGCCAAATAAGGGACTAGAGCTTGGTGGCTGGCTTTAGGAGTGTAATCTAAAAAGATGGTTAGCAAGAGGGGGAAGGGTAAAAGGCAAAACCTGGCTGCACGGTGTTTGCGATGCTCAGCCCTGCCAGAGCCCGTCTTCGGGGAGTCTCAGCCCCCCCCCCCGCCCCCCCCCCCCCCCCGTAGGCTACAGAGTGAAACCCTCTTCAGTTTTTTTTTTTCTTTTGCCAATGTTCTTTCTAAGCTCACTAATTCTTCTGCTTGCTTCACCCTGCCGATTAGGCTTTCTGTTGACGTTGTCAGTTTGGTTACTCTATTTTCATAATATTTATAACTCTGTTTGGTTCTTTCAGCTTGTGTTTCATTGGTCAAACTTCTAAATTTGTTGATGAAAGTTTTCTGAAATTTTGTTAGTTTGGTTTTTTTTTTTTATTATATTGATGTGGGGAGGAATGCATGCCACAGCTCATGCCTGAAGGTCTGCAGACGACCCGAAGAGACTCGGCTCTCTCCTGATCTATGGGCTCCGGAGGTTGAGCTCATGTTCCCAGACTCGGTAGCAAAAATCTCTACCTGCTGAGCCATCCAACGGCTCTGATTTTTATTTTTCATATGAAGAAAAATTTATTAAATATTTTCTAGGTATGTTATATCAAATCCTGATTAGATAGCTTGTTTCACCCCTTTCCCAAATAACGTTTTCATCAAAATAGCATAGTCCAAAGAAAGTAATGTGAGCCTCATGTATAATTTTTAACCTTTGAGGAGAAAAATCAACTGAAAATAAATGAAGCTTACTCTCTTACTTAAATCATCATAACAAAAATGTTTTGTTTTCACTACCATGTACATTAAGGGTCTTTTTTTCCAGCCTTAAAATCTGGGGTTTGGGGATAGAGAGAAGTCTCAGTGGAGTAGAGCACTTGCTGTTCTTACAGAGGACCCAGGTTTGATTCCCAGAATCCATATGGCGGTTCACAACAATCCTTAGCTCCAGTTCCAAGCAATCTGTGTATACACAGTCAAAACATTCACAAATATTAAATAAATAAATAAAATTAAAAATTAATTAACTAGTTAAATTCCGTGTTTAAACTGACAGTGCATCTTAGACTAGTCACAGTTCAGAGACCCAAAAGCCACACCTACATTTCAACTGTCATGAAAGGTGTTGGCTCCCAGCTTCCCACTCTTGGGTGTGTCTACCTGCAGATGCTCAACTGCTGATATGCTTCTGACTCTAAAGGTTAAATCAAGTCATGCCATTGGCAAAGATTAACTCCTGATCGATCTAACATTGAACTGATGCTCACACCATGCCTAACTCTCAGTAAATGACTACAGAAATGACTGACTGACATAAGACCTCACCTCTTCCATTGTCTATTTGCAGACCCTAAGATGTCAGCAGTGCTTGTCTTCATGGTATTTACCACACTAACTAACGTTTTTGTATTTCCTTACTTACAGTGTGTGCACGTGGGTGTTTCTCCCACGCTGTTCTATCAAGGAAGGAACTTCTATCTCATTTGACTTTATATCCTTGTGCTTTCATAAAATGCATTACAGATATTAATGGTAAATGTATGGCTTTGCATTGTGAGCCTCAGCCAGGTTCTCACCTCATCATCACCTTCCAGTTAGTCACAGCTTTCCACATTATGTCAATGGGGGCAGTCATGGCTCTTCTTCAAAAACCATTTCTCGTACCCCAAACACTAATCACTAAATGTGGCGAGCTCCTCAACCAGTGAGGAAGAACGACCACCACTCGAGGATTCTTCTCAGATCACATTTTATTGGAGCACCTCTTGATTAAGGGAGAGCGGGAGGTGAGGGGCCCCGAGGACTAAAATGCCGCTGCTTATATAGGGAATCAGGCAAACGTGCCGTACTGGGATTGGGTCCTGCCAGAATGCAAGCACGGGGAGCCACGGGATAGGCTGAGGACATAGAGCCAATTACCATATACGCGCATGCACAGGCCTCGGGACACGTAGTCCTAGGAGCATAGCCAAATATGGAGTTGTTTACAGCTGGGCTACCAGGAAGTCAGCGCCATCTTAGAATGGCGGCTCCCTACAACTAAAGACTCAGTGGAAAGTTTCCACTCACCAGAGCTGTACTTTTTTCTATTTTCAACTTGCTCATGATCCAATACAGAACAAAATGAGGATTTTTCAGACACTGTGTAGAGAAAACAGCCCTTCCCAGCACACTCTCAGAACTGGGGAATACATACACACACACACACACACACACACACACACACACACACACACACACACACACTGTCACTGCCAGTACTGACTGTGTGGAGGGAAATGTTATTCTTTGGCCTTGTTGGAGTTTTTTGGTTTTTTGTTTGTTGGTTGGTTGGGTTTTTTTGTTTTTTTGTTTGTGTTTTGTTTTGTTTTTTGTCTATTTTCTTCTGGTTCTCCAGTCTCCCTTGAGAGGATTCTCCTGAGACTCTTGTCAGTCACTTCACAGGGCTTCATCTATTTGGGGACTCTTGAAGTGTTGTGTTCCCCTGTTCCCCTGGTTCTTTGCAAACCTTTTGTCCTTTTGTTGGTGTAAATGTTTGATGGGGTTGCCCCTTCCGGCTTCTTCAGGTATTCTTCAATGGTGACAGAACTTCATTATTTAGCCCCAAACTCTGAATGGATTTCTAGCTGTCAGGAACCCTGGCAGGCAGAACTTTCTGACAGGATCTCTGTTTGAGCTAGATGCCGCCTCTGCATTGAGGTTGAGTGGAACTTGTGGCCATGCCCTATGGTGAGACCACTGGTTCAACAGTATAGCAAGATGGAGCTATCCACTGGGCATAGTAATCATGTCTAGGTAGCATTAGAGGCTGTTTTCCCTGGCTGCTATTTCCTAAGACTCAGGAAATTTACAGGAGTGGGGAAGCTCAAAAAGACTCATAAGGCCTCTCTCCAAAGTTGTATGAGTGACAAATAATTTCTGGACAAGACTCTCCAGTGGAACTGTCTGCAGGTTGGGCAGGGAGTGCCAAGAATATAGATGTCATGAGTTGTCATCCATACTGGGGCACAACTTTTCAATGACACAACTGCCTAAGGGTCACCATCTTCCTCCATAAGGAGCTCCAGTAAACTCAGTGGTTCATCAAGCTAGGTGTGAGTGGAATTGTTTCTTTGATCTGTTGTTGGTGCCCTATCTGGTGTACATCGATGTTTGTTCAAGTCTTCCGGGAAAAGCCATACAACACTGTAGGCTCAAGCTTCTTGGAAGATGCTGAGCACAGCCCTGGTGCTCTGTATAACTTTTCTCCTAATCAGGAGGTGAAGAAAGGTCTGAGACTATCTGCAGAAGGAACATCTGACCCTTCCCCTCTGCAGTGACTAAGTAGTGAGCAATGTTCTCAGCTGGCTAGAGTCTCAGCACTGTGTGGGAAGCTTTCCCAAACCAGAAGACTGGTTACTCACTAAGCTTAAGCAGTCCAGGTCAGACGCTGCCCCTGATATTTATCAAGGGACAAACCCATAGAGGCCCTTCTATGACAAGTTCCTGAATGGCAGAGAAACTGAATACTCTCCTCCATTTTTATTGTTCACTATATAAGTTGTGTACTGAGAGGAATCCTCTGTGGGCAGGACCTTGCTGATCTTAAGAAATAGGTGATGTGGTAAAATCCTAAACCATTCTTGCTTTCTTTGTATGTCTCAGGTTTATGGCTTAATAGGAATATTCTAGCCTCTTTCTAGAATTCAGTAATGGATATTCATGGATGTATTTTTGTCCATGGATAGTTTCCATTGGGAACATGAGCCACAGCACTCCCGTTCTACCATATTTCTGATGTCTCTGTAAAGCAGACAGGTCTGAATCTAAGCATCCATAGACTCCTACACAAAATGCACAGAGGATAAAGTTTACATCTTCCCAATGCAGGAGCCCACTAGCTAATCTTTTCTAAAGTCAGACTCTTCCCCAATGACTTTCCTTTCACAGAAGCCAAGAAGTAATATACCTCATTGGGTTTTGAAGCCCAAATTAAGTCACCAGGAAATATAAAGTATTTTAAAAATCCCATGCTTTTAAGATCAAAAGATCCAAAACTGGTCACACTCACAGGTTCATGGCAAAGGAAGAGAAATGCTGTCCAGAGAATGTATCTTTATCACAATCCTCAAAGAATTCCTAGAAATAACCTACCCATGGACAATAGTCAACAGACAAAGAATTCAAACACTGAAGAAGCCCTGATTTGTGACCAAGAAGAGTAGCAACAATAGAAAGCAAAAGACTTAGGACACCAAGTAGAAATAACCATACTTTCTCTGTTGAAATTGTAAGAGACAGATTTCAAAATACCTAAAATGAACAAGAAACAATAAAGGCCAACGAAGCAGACATTCAAAAGACTCAAGCAGATGAAGCAAGGTCCTGGTTAAAATGGCAGATTAGCAGCTACATCTGTAAGGTCAGATGGAAGGAAGTCAAGATTGAAAACCATCATCAAAGAAAGAAAGAAATTACAGAAAACAAAAATAATATTCGGTGGGATTATCTCCAGGGGGAAGTCAGCTGCTTTTCCCCAATCCCACATTGCACCAGTTGCTCTTACTGAGCTGAGTTCTCTGGGAAGTGAGTTCAAGAGTCCTGAGTGCCAGAGAGATGGAGAGAAGGCTGCATTCAGAATGCCCAGACAGGGTACCAGAGCCCAGTGAGCAAAGCACCAGAAAAAAGATGCAGGAGTCTGAAGCTGAGAGATGCACAGTGCAAGGATCACCCTCCCCCAACCCTTGACAATGTCCATGCAAGCTGCACTGTATTGGGAACCTGAAAATTATGAAGCAGAACCTGGTGCGGAATCCTGATAGGAGCAGCAAAGACCTCAAGCCACGTGGATGAGGCAGATAGTCGCAGGAGTGTGGCACAGGACTCTGAAGCTATGACATTCTCGGTGGCCTCATCCTTCCACTCCCACAGGAAGTGTGCAGCTTTATGTGGCACAGTGTTCTGGTGGCCCCAATGGCAAATACAGCAAGACTGTCATTGCTTGTTTGAATTACCAAGGCTCCCAGTCCTCCCCACCTGTGCAGACTGATTCTGCAAAGACAAGACAAGAGAACACGGGGACTGAATGTTGCCAAGCAGCAAAGAATCCGCCAAAGGCAAGATAGTCACCCCTTTTGTTTTATTGCTTTTTTTTTTTTCAATAAAATACAAAATTTTGTATTTTTCACTTTTTTGGCACTACACTTTTGAACGGCTGTTGTTTTAACAGGTATTTCACTGGAACAGGTTTTAAAGCTGTCCTTTCTTTCTCTAAACCTAATTACAATATATTCCCAGTTCTTCTCCCTTTATTCCTGACTTCTCATTCTTGCTTTATCCACTCTTCCCACTTCCAAATCCCTCCTCACTTCACTACTTAAGGACTTGACAGCCTTAGCTCATAAACTCATAGACTGCAGTTCCCCTACTAACTACCCTGATGTCACATACTGTCAGCCTTAAAGGGGACACAGATAATGCTCACAGGTGTCTTCTCTGCAGTTACACAGACTGCGGTCAAGCTGCTACAGTCGTGAAGTCAGCTTCCTGCCTGAGAATAACACCAAGTGGAAGGAGCCCATCAGGAGGATTTACATAAAATAAAACAAACAAAAATAAAATACAACTCGTAGATACACCTATCCTAAAAAAAGAAAAAAGAAAAAAGTAAACACAGAAGAAAACATTAGACAACAATCCACTAACTTTTTAATATCAGAAATTTAAGATAATGAGATAGCTGATGTGCCAGAAAAAGATTATAAACTCTTACCCTCTAAAAAAATACACCAATTAACATGAAGGCTCAAATAAGTAGATGAGTGAAGTAAAGAAAATTAATTCAGGACTTATGTAAGAAAGTTATCAAATCAGATAAGAGTAACATGCATGCAGAGAAAAAATTTAAAACATAGAATGAAAATTTAGCCAGGAAATTGAGATGCTTAAAAAGAGCCAAAGAGAATGAAGCAAATAAAAAACAAAATGAGGGCTTCATAAAAAGGCAAAACTAAACAGAAGAAGTAATTTTAGGGATATTAGACAAAGTTAAGGAAATAATACATCTAATCACAAAAAGAAAAGAAAAATATGCCCGGTGGTGGTGGTGCAGGTCTTTAATCCCAGCATGCTGGCAGGCAGAGAGTATAAATAGAAGGAGAAATCTGGGGGGGAGGGAGCTAGGAGCCAGAAAAGGAGGAGGACTCCAGGGACCAGCCACCCAGCTACACAGCAAACCATGGAGTAAGAGTAAGATTTACAGAAGTAAGAGAATGGGAAAAGCCCAGAGGCAAAAGGTAGATGGGATAGTTTAAGGAAAGCTGACTAGAAACTAAGCCAAGCTAAAGCTGAGCATTTAAAAGTAAGAATTCATCCCTGTGTGATTTATTTGGTAGCTGGGTGGCAGGTCCCCCCACAAAAGAGAAAACAACAACAACTAAGTGGCCTACTGGCCCACCTATAATCCTAGTACTCAGGAGGTAGATGTAGGAGATCCCTACAACAAGATGGTTAGCTATACTAATGGGATCAGCAAACCTTGGGTTCAAGTGAGAAACTCAGCTTCAACATATAAGATGTAGAGCTACTGAGGAAGACGCCAACACTGATCTTTGGCATCTGTGCTGGCTGGTTTTGTTTGACACAAGCTAGAGTCATCAGAGAGGAAGGAGCCTCAGTTGAGGAAATGCCTCCATGAGATCCAGCTGTAAGATATTTTCTCAATTAGTGATCAGTGGGGGAGGGCCCAGCCCATGGTGGGTGGTGCCATTCCTGGGCTGGTGGTCCTGGGTTCTATGAGAAAGGCAGGCTGAGCAAGCCATTGGGAGCAAGCCAGTAAGCACCACTCCCGCCTCCAGGATCCTGAGCTGTTTGAGTTCCTGTGCTGACTTTCATTGGTGATGAACAGAAATGTCGAAGTATAAGCTGAATAAACCCTTTCCTCTCCAACTTGCTTTTTGGTTGTAATGTTTCATTGAAGCAATAAAAACCCAAAGACAACTTTAATAAGTGTGCACACACGTGCACATCTGTACATATGTACCTGATACATGTGCATGCATAAGCATGGATGCACACAACATACCCATACACACACAAATAAAAGATGCAAGGGGAAATTGTTAACATGTATATAAAGGCAGAAACATCAGAATAGCATCAGATCTCTTGTAAACAACCTCAAAAGCCACAAAAGTACAAGGTGATTTTCTTTTATTTTTCTTTTGTTTCTTTCTTTTTGTTGTTGTTGTTTTGTTTTGTTTTATTGACATGCTTTCTCTGTGTAATAGCTCTGGCTGTCTTGGAACTCACTTTAGAGACCAGGCTGACAGAACTCACAGAGACCCACTTGCCTCTGCCTCCCAAGTGCTGAAATTAAAGGCATGTGCTATCAACACCCAGCAAATGGGGTGATTTTCAAGCCTTAAAAGTTAATAACTGTGTAGCTGGAATTTTCTTTCCAGTCCTGCCAAACCCCGGCAGTCCCTTAGCCCACTTATAAAATAAACATACAAACGCTTATACTATTTAAAGTGCTTGGCCATTAGCTCAGGCCTATCAATGTCTAGCTCTTACTCTTATATTTAGCCCATTTCTATTAATCTATACTTTGCCACGTGGCTCGTGGCTTATTGGTACCTTACATCTTCCTTGTTCTGGTGGCGGCTCCATCAGTCCCACCCTCTGCCTTCCTGTTCCCTCAATTCTCCTCTCTGTTAGTCCTGCCTATACTTCCTGCTACTGGCCAATCAGTGTTTATTTATACAGAGCGATATCCACAACATAACTGTCAACCAATTTTACTATACCCAGCAAAGCTATCAGATGAGCACACCAATAGGTTATCCAATACCAAATGGTCAGTCCTGAAAATGTGCACATACAAATAACATTACACAGACTACACAGGTTGTATTTATGTATTTAGGGACACACACATACATATTATATTTTATATGTATATAATAACAATGTAAGGATTTGAAATAAAGCAAGGAGAGGTATATGAAAGGATCTGGATGGAGGTAAGGGAAGGGGACAATGATTTAAAAGAGAAAAAAGAGCTTTTCAAGATAAGCACTAATGAAGGCAGTCATGGCAACCAAGCCAGCACTGCAGAAAATACTTAAAGCAGTGTTACACATGGGGTAAGAAAGACAGCCTCATCCATAAGAAAACAGGGGGAAATGAATGTATTCCATGAGAAAAAAATGTGTGAGCAAGAAGAAAATTCATCATGTCCAATGCAACAAACCTCTATTACTAATAGGGAATAAAGACAATAACTACCAATAATCCAACTAACCAGAATAATTGACAAAATCATGGGATATAATAAGCCCTATCAATAATGCAAATAGACTCAACCAACCTGTTGAAAGATGCTAGGAATTAAATTGGGAAAATATTTGCTCAACATGACTTCAAAACAAACAAATAAATAGATCACCTAGAAGTAAACCTCAATGAGGAGGTGAAAGGTTTCTACAATAAAATCCTAACAACACTGAAGAAAGAAATTGAAGACATGAGACACTGGCAACACCAGATGCTTATGAACTGGTAGAATTAATGTGAAAATGGTTGGCTATACTATTGAAGGTAGTTTACAAGTTCAATGGAATCCACATCAATAACATTCTTTAGAGAATTAGAAAAGCAATCTTAAAACTCATATGGAAACACAAAACACCACAAATAGCCAAAGCAATCTGTAACAGAATCAACATTGCTGGAGGTATCACAGTATCTGACTTCAAATTATACTACAGAGCCATAGTAAAAAAAACAGCATGGTACTAGCACAAAAAAAGACATGCAAACTGTGAAATAGAACAGAGAACCTAGAAACATACCTGCAAGGCCACAGCAACATGATTTTTGACAAAATAAACACTTGAAAATAAATATTGGAAAAAATATAGCCTCTTAAACAAAGGATGCTGGAATGGCTGGATATTCAAATACAGAAGGATGAATTAGACCCACATTTCTCACCCTGAACAAAAACAAATTAAAAATTGGATCAAAGACTATAGTGCAAAATCTAAAACAACTGAAACTATTAGAAAATATAATTAGGAAAATACTTCAATTTTTTTAAACCAACAAGATATGGGCATAGGCAATAACTTTCTGGAAAAGATTCTAATCACATAGGAAACAACTTCAAAAATTGACAAGTAGGATTACATGAAATTAACAGCAAGGGAAGCCACCAGTAAAGTGCAGAACAGGCAACTGAATGGGAGACAAATCTTTGCCCATTATAGCTCAGACAAGGGACTAATACCCATAATAACATAAAAAACTTACAAATTAAAGACCCAAACTTCAAATCTTTCCATCAGTAAGTGGACCAATGAACTGGACCATTCTGAAAAGTAGAAATGCAAATGGCCTGTAAATACTCGAAAATGTGTTCTACATCCCAGCCACCATGGAAATGCAAGTCAAACTGTTTTAATATTTCATCTCATTCCAATCAAAATGGCAATCATCAAAACAGCAAATCAGTGAGTGTTAGTGAGGATGTAGAGAAAGGAATCCCGATTCACTGCCGGTGGGAGTGTTCTGCTACAACCACTAAAGAAGTCCATATGGAAAGAGTTAATGAACTCAAAGGTGGGTCTCAAAAGCCTTTTCTCTCATCAGGTACAATAAAACAGGAAGTCTAAGGATTATGAAATTACTGGTAATAAAATAGTTCTTTAATTTTGGTTTTTCTTCTGTCCCATATCAGGTGGCTTTTCTGACATAAGACAGAGATTTTGAATTTTACTTTAATAAGCATGCTTGGGTTTAGAGAAGGAGACAGCCACACTCCAATTCCAAAGCCAGTTTTAATTTTTAATTGGACTGGGACTATAAAAAGACCATTTGTTTTATGTGTCTGTAGAGTACAGCAGGGACAAACATTTAGGAAGATTTATGAAATGTTTTACTGTTGAAAATGTGATCTATCAATAGGCCAATTTATTCTTTTTCTTGGGAAAATTTTTGCAGGATGATTTGTCCTTTTTTTTCAGGTGTCTCATTTGTTCAATGGTCTTCAGATTCCTTAGCTGGATGCCTTCACTCTCCTGAAAAGACAAAAACAAAACCTTTCCCCAACCCTAATTTTGGGGAGATTCTCTTATGGCAAGTTATATCTGATTAAAAGAAAAGCATTTGTTAGTTGTATAAGTGATGAACTATCATGGTTGATGAACTATCATCTCTTCTAATCAAGAGGTCTCTCTTGTTCAAATCTAATCTTTATCAACTTTTAATTATGGTTTCTCCTGAAATTTTTGTTTTATTTTCTAAAGCTGTGCTATCATCTGGAACAGTATAGTTTTTTTACACTAGGCATTAGGTCCTTTAATTGCTCTGAGAAGGAGTTTCTTCCAAGATGACAGGAAATGAGCGAACCAAATTTGACATGGGTGCCTGTGAGAGCTTTTCTTAAAGTATAGATGTTAACTCAAAACTTATAAGATTAATGTGTGTGTGTGTGTGTGTGTGTGTGTGTATTTTGTCATGATATTAATGGTCATACAGAAGATTAAAAAGGCTTCATCTAGCTTCCTGTACATGATTTCAAGTTTGAGTCTCTATCAAGTAACTAGGAATTAAGTTTTTGTACTCTGGATATACATAATAAATATTGATCCTTTTAACCTCTTTGGAAAATAACAGCAAGTCTATAGTAAGACACTTGAACACCTAGGGAGTGTTCTGTAGATTGGAAAATTAAGAAATATCTTTCCCAATAGCCCAAGAGTCAAAATGGGAATCATAATGGAAATCAGAATCATTTTTACCTTAGTTATCACAAAATAGTTTCAGTGCTGGCGTTATGGCCGAGATGGTAGAGTGCTGACCCAGGTTCAGTCCCCACAACTGAATAAAATCAGATGTGCTGGCAAAATACCACCAACAAAAAAAGTTTCAAGACTGTACAGGATGCTGTTTCAACAGTACTTACAATTTATAGTCTGGAATGCTTGTGTTAGAGTTAAAGATGGCTTAAAAATTAATGAGCAAAGAAGCAATCATAAAACCTCAGAGAAAGAACTAGATAGTAAACCCAACAGAAGAAGGGGATCATGAAGATAAGAACAGATTTTAATGAAATAAAACCAAACATGAAAAGAATTAAGAAAACCAAATCTTGTTTATCTGCAGGAAAGCAAACAGAATGGATGAGACTCTTGCATGATTAAGATAAAGCATAAATCTCCAACGTTAGGAATGAAAATGAAGCTGCCATTACAGACAGAGTGGTTATTAAAAAAGTTGTTATGAATAACTTTATGTGAATAATTTAGAAAGGTCCGACAAAATCCATAGAAATGATTTACTAAAACTTTGACCTGAGAAACTCAGACTATGTCTCAGACCATTTGCAAATTTCCCAAAGAAAGAGTTGAATTGGCTAATTGGCTACCCTTTTGTTTAGATATACACCAGATATGATAAATAAAAACTAGGATGTTACATTTTTGCTTCAAAATAATGTCTGCCAAGGTCAGTACAATGAGGAGAAAGGAAAATCTCAGGGGCATGGGTCATATGGGAACAGACACTCCATAGAAAATGCACGACCCTGTTGCAGCCCTCATGTATACATACAGTGGGAATGTTTACATATACATATTCTGATCACTGGAGTTGTCTAACGTAAGTCTTAGAGTATCTGAAATATAATGATATTCCATTTATGTCCAGCAAATAAATATCTTAAGAAAAATAGTATCTCTGATAGTTCATATTTCCTTTCTTTTCAGATGAGAAGTAAAGGGCAGGCTGGGTAGGAATAAATAAGAAACACAAATTAATAATCAAAATAAATCATTGTGCCACACCTTCAAGTACTTAGTTTTCTAAGCAGAATACAATTCAGATTATTTAGCCTGACATTTGGGGCCTCCCTCACCTAGATTCTGCTAGTTTCATCCTTCTATAGCTCTCAGACCCTGCAAAACTCATAATAATGCCTGTCCACATTCTTCTAAGACATTCATGGCAAAGTGACTGCTTTCAGCATCCCTGTCTGTGCCTTGACCTCCTGGGGGAAATACCTATGTATCCATCTGTAGAGATTCCTTTCTGTGCCTACAGATAGGTTTTTCACCCCGAGAGGAATACCCAACATCCTCCAACTGCGATGACTATGTCCTTCTGTAGCGCCTACAGGCTCTGTAACATTTTAACATACTTCTCCATACAGATGTCTGTCTTCCTTTACTGTTCCATTAATTCCTTAAGGGCAACAATCATGTTCATTTCTCCATACTAATATTTAACCCTTGGTTATAAAAGGTGGCCAATTTAGCAAGCAAAAAATAAGAATAAAAACAAACAAACAGAACCAACATAGTTGACCTCCAAATACTTAACCTCTGAAGTGTTGTCACTTGGTGGATACGTTTGTCACCAGCATAATCTAGACTCTCCCTGTCTGTGGGAAGCTGGTTCATTCAACCATGCTGGTGTCAATATTTTCTTTCAGTACATTCTGCCTGAAGAAACTTCATCTAAGCGATTTGAATTCCTATTCATGGGATTCCATGGACAATTTTTGAGGGTTTCATCAAAATTCTAAGTCAGAGGTTCCAATTTTACAACCAGGGAGTAGAAGGTGGAAGTCAGTGATGTTTGGGGGGTTAGCAAGTTAGGTTTGAGATTATCCAAGTTTCAGTGCTCTTTACATACTTACTGCTCTTTGGCTCTCCAAAGCATCTGAACCCACAACCCTTAATCTAAAGCAAGTGCCTCATGAGACAGTCACTCCTAAAGTCTTTCCCACACTCCAGTTAGGAGTCTGCTGGGTAGCTGATCATTTTGCTGTGGTAGGTCTGTTCTGCACGTGTGCTGAGAAGGCACATGGCTGGGGCAGCAGGGAGAGAGATGACAGGACAAAACAGGACAGAAACCAACAGGGAAGGAAGTCTGCCAGCTCGGCTTTTCCCTCTGCTCCATCCTCTGATTCTTCTTAGGAAAATGGGTATCATGCCAACAGGTAACCTCCTCCAATGGGGACTTGTCCAGGATCAGGAGAATCATCTCAGCTTCCACTCCAATTAGGTAACTCTTAGCCACATCAGCACATAGTAATATAATAAATACATGCAATTCTGGTCAGTCGAACAAGTGATTCTTTCCTCTTATGTGGGACCATATCATAGAGCCTCAGAGATAGTGTAGGGTGTATCCACAATCTCGAGGGCCATGCTGTTTAAGGAAGACTGGCATGTGGACAATAAGAGGGAGGTTCTGGGAGGAGAGCAGAGACACTAGGTCCAGAGTAGAGATGGTGTGTGTGTGTGTGTGTGTGTGTGTGTGTGTGTGTGTGTGTGTGTGTGTGTAGATTTTTTAGAGGAAATACCAGGTGTGAGGAAAAGAAAGGCAATGAAGGTCTGTTGTGGGGTGTTGCCTAGGAGACAAGGCTGCATAGTGGATTATTAAATGATGCAACATGCCAAGAATTTTAACATAAGTCCAAATTCATTGAGGATCCTTAGAAGATTAATTTGGGAAATGAAGTGATTAAGTTTGAATTTTTGAAGTTAGATCTTCTAAATAGATCCCCATGAGGCTATACCAAGGTATTTTAATAAACGCAGCATCAGATTGTCTTCGGTGCTTATGTCAATGCACATGTAAATTAATGCACATGTGCATCTAGAAGATTCCAGGTGTTCCTTTTCTTCCATTATTGTCTTTGCTTTCTTGCTTTGTCCACTGATATTGACATGGAATAATTCCAACAGTCAAAGCTGGCCAAACAAAGCATAACTCCTAACATATCTCACTTTTAAGTTGACAAGGCAATGCATTCTGTGGGAACTAACTAGATGTTGTTTTCCATCTTTTTTTTTCTACTTTGTTTTTTTTGTACTCTTAATCTTCATGTGAAGTGAATTCTAAATCTTTAAAAGATCTGGGGTCTACAGTTGTGAAATCTGTGGTCTCATCATCACTGTAAAGATTCCTTTGTAGATTTTTAAATGAGTGCTGCCAGTACTCAGATTGATTCTGTGTCTGTGTTCCATGAATGTTTACAGGAATGATTACCAAATAAAATCTCAGTGGGGGAAGAAGTCACAGGATTTATTTATAAGGGCACCACATTTTAGCTTACCTCCTATTGTGGCTTTCACCCCGGTTGTTCATATTTCTCAATTTCCTGACATTCTGGTTTTCACAGAACCAAGACTTCAAGCAGCTAAATGTTGCCTAAAAGACAGAGCCCCACCAGGGGACCTTCTGTGGATTGGAATGGGACTCACAGTATGAGGAAGTAGACTTGCCAGGCAGGAGTGCCCTCTGTGGTGGGGCATGAGTGAGCAGAAAGAATTGTGCTGTCTCTGTCTCCAGCTTCAGGGTGGGGCCAGAAATGCTGTTTGGCATTTCTATACTCATTCCATAGAGACACTTCGTAAATATATTTAATATTCTGTGGGTCTAGTCTCCTTTTCTTTGTCAGCATTTAGAATGGGATTGTGAGATTAGCTAACTTGACCCTCCATGCTTCCTACCCTGCATGTTGACCTTCCTTTGGCGTCTTTTTGGGTCCCTAGATGGCATGAAAGGACCCCGTATCTTGTCACAAGTATCTCTTGATCCAAAGCAGTAATTTTCCTTTTCCTCTTCCAGTTCCAATTTGGAGGTCACTTAATTGGGAGGTTGATCTCCACCCACACACTGATTTGCTGAGAGATAAAAATAAGGAGTGGGAAATGAAAGGAAAAAAGACAGGTTGGCTGTCCTTTGCATTCTGCAGCACTGTGAGGAAAGTTGAAGTTTAATAGAATACCTCTGAAGAGAAACAGACCTTTGACCAGCTGGTGCTGCCAAAAACCAGAGGGAACACACCAGAACCAAACTATGAAGCTGGATGCAGTAGTTCATGCCTGTATCCGGTGTCATATAGTTTGCTTCAGCTGTCAACACAACCCAGGGTCACTTGGGAAGAGGGACCCTCAATGGAGGAATTGCTTGGACCAGACTGGCCTCTAGGTATGTCTGCGAGGCAGTTTTGTAATTGCTAATGGATGTAGGAAGGCCCAGCCCAGTGTGAGGAGGGATAGCATCCCCGGATGGGTCTGGCCGGTGGAAGAAAGGGGGCTGAGCAAGCGAGAGAGTGAACCAATAAGCAGCATTCCTCTCTGGTTTCTGCCTCTGCTCAGGACTTCCCTCAATGAGGGACAGCGACTTTGGAGCGTCAGCCAGACAAGCCAGTTTCCCTCCGCTGGTTTGCCTTTGGTTACAGGGGTTGATACAGAAACAGCAGCAATCTAGAGCAGCCTCATGGCCAAAAGTGGGGGAGTGGGGTAGGACGTCAGAAGTTCAAGGTTATCCTCAGCTACAGATTAAAGTCAAGGCCAGTCTGGGTGCTGTGAAAGAAATCCTGTCTCACAGACGGGGAAACAATAAAGAAAAACACCGAAACTACAGACAGGTACATAAACAGCAAAAAAAACCAAACCACACTACGCCTAGCGAATGAGAGTAAAGTTCCACTGAGATCTCTGAGACCCTAACCAAAAGATGTAGGGTTTGGGCTACAAACCAAAATATTAAAAATGTCCAGATAATCCATTAAATAATTGGCAATATATTAAAACAGTAGCAGTCACAGTAGGACCAATATCATATAAAACTAGAAAGCCATCGAAATTACACACACATTGTGAGTCAATAAAGCATGCACACACATAGTAACAGCTTAAGAATGTATCGAAAATTAAAGAAAATTTAAAAAAAAAATGTATCAAGAATCAACTACCAGTGTTCAACCTTAAGATGTAGAAACATGGATGATTTTCACTTTCTTTTCTATGCTTTATTTTCCCAATTTAAATAACCAAGGCTTATAGAAAAAAAAAGTTTCTTTAAAAATAAACTACCAATCATCTAATATAGCTTACACATTTTAAATGCGTTTTCCATTGCTATAACAAAATATTAGAAGCCGAGTGTTTTACAAAGAAAAGTATATTCACAGTTTTAGAGACTGAAATTCTAAGATCGGGCGGGACTCTTGGTTTGGTCCCTTTCATGGCAGACAGGGTCCTGATGGAAGGAATGCCTCTGAGAGTCTGTACCTGTGGAGAGAGTGAGCCAGAGCGTGGAAGGGGTCTGGCTAGTCTGACTCTTAGAGAGCCTGGCTCTTTCAGAAACGAACTAGGGCCTATAACAACTGTTAATTCTCTGAGGTCCGTGCCCACAGCGAACCAGCCTTTGGGATGGTTAGCACTAAGTCCCTCTCTAAAGTCTTCACCTCCTCCCAATAACACCATGCTGAGGATGATGTATGATCCCTTGGGGTAAAGGAGACACTAAATCCAAACTATAGTTCTCTCTCTCTCTCTCTCTCTCTCTCTCTCTCTCTCTCTCTCTCTCTCTCTCTCTCTCTCTCTCTCTCTGTGTGTGTGTGTTTCTTTCTCTGTCTCTCTCACTCCCTGCCCCACCCCCACCCCACCCCATGTATAAAAGGCACAAAACATTCACTGTTTACTTCTGTGGGTTAAAGCAGAGCTCTGGTTTTTAAATGTCAGTGAAAATAAACCAGAGATTCCACTCATAGCCTCTAAGTGTGGTTGGCTTCACATCGCTTTTATCTGATTAAAAGGAGCTAACAAAATACATGCCAACAACAAAGTCAGAGGGGAGAAAAGAAAAGCTAGCCAACATCCTCTTGGGTGGTAGATGGAGCCGGGGATGGGAACACTGGAGTGAAATGGGAAATTTTGCCAGATACTGATTCTGAGATAACAGGATTGAAAAACGACCGTTTTCCCTCCCATAAAACCCAAACAAAAGCCACCTGTAGATGTCTCATAGAAGTAAATCAAGTTGAATTGAGGTTGTGAGGACTCTACCAGAATTTTCCAATGATATGGTATGTGTCCTCTGTGGTTGAAGAACAGAATTCCTTTCTAGTGAACGCTGGAATGTAGGTAGGAGTAATGCATTTAAGAAAGGGAGATTTTTAGATAATTGTTCATTTTCTTTTGCTCTTGTGTAGATCCTGCTTTTGAATTTTGTTTTTAGCCTCAGCAAATTCTTGTACTGCAACCAAAAAGAAGGATCATGTTAGCCGATGAGAATTAAGCCAAACAAAAGTGTGCAAGAAGGAAGACGAGAAGGAAGTGTGCCCACGTCCCCTGCGGTCTCCTCTGGGACATAGAGTGAGGGGCCCTCAGGTTTCTACCTCTTTTCCCTGGGTTTTTGCCCGGCTTTCTTAAATGGCTGTGGAAAACAGTGCACCAACGCTTGATTTGACTGTGTAAATGATAAAGCTGTACAGACCCTGGGACAGTGTTTGTGAGAAATGTTCAGAAGGGAGTGTGCTGACCCAGGACAGTGAGGTCAGCCTGAAGATGGCCTGGGGATGGAGGGTGAAAGCTGTTCTCTAGATGACAATGGTGGGTGACTTCAGTACTTTCAATAAATTAGGGAAAACAGAAGGAAATTCACAAACCTGGCCTGTCTTCTCTAGATTCTGTGCCCCCCGCCCTTCACACAGGCTTTGGGTGTGACATAGGAAAGAACTTCCAGGCCTGTAGAGCACCTGTACCAGCCTGGGCTTCCACTGAGGTTTATAGCCCTTTGAACAAATTCAAATATATTTCCTTTTTTAAAACTTCCTGTATTTTGTGTGTATGTGTGTATGTATGTATGTATGTATGTATGTGTACACACATGCATGTGGAGGTCAGCTAAGCACTTCAGCTAAGCTATTGCTTTTGGAACCAGTCCGTCAGGCAAATCACACTGTCCTTCTCCTTTAATGCTGTCCCCTTACACCCAGACACAGAGCAGAATCCAAACACACAGAGCTAGTAGATAGTTTTCTAATCCAGGCCCCTACCAAATTCCTCATGGCATTTCCACTTATTATATTGGTGTTTAGAAGGAGAATATTGACTTTTAAGCGATTGGGGAAGTGTAGTTCATAGAACTGTTTTGAGGAGAGCCGCAGTGTCCAGTTGTGTGGGTCGGACACTAAGGAGAGGCACAACGTCTGCAGGGTTGCATCTGCCCTGAGGGGACGCTGGCTAGTGCATGTGGAGGCTGGAACAAGGCTCCCAGCAGCAGTGAGGGTGAGAGAAAGATAGAGACAGAGACAGACTTAGACTGACTGGGGTTCCAGCCTGTAGTATTCCACGTGACCTTATTCGCAGATAAAGCCTTTCCCATAATGAAGCTATAATGAAGTCTTTTTGTTTTTCTTTTCTTCCTTTTGGGTAGGGTTTTTATATATACCCCAAGCTGGTCTTACACACTTAATCCTCCTAACACAAGCCCCTAAGTGTTGGATCCTAAGTTGTACCAGCCCAGCTCATGATGAGGACTTGATTCTGTAGTCTTATCCAGTGTGGCCAAGTGTCCTAATGAAAGGTGGATGTGTGAACACAAAGGGAACACACTATGAAGACACAAGGAATTGCGGACACAGCCCGAGGGATGCCTGGTGGGGAGAGGCAGGAAAGATTCCTTCCTCACAGATACCAGAGGGAGCCTGGACCTCTGGCAACACCTCCATTTGGACCTCCAGCTTCTGAACTATGAGACAGTAAAATTCTGTTGCCTCAGCTTTCCGGTCCATGCTACTTTGTTATGGCAGGCTATCTCCAGCTTTCGCACTCTCTCTAACTCCAGGCATCTTTTCTCCACCTTCTGTATCTTGCCTTTCTCATTACTTCTTTCCTCTGTTCTGGGTTCCATTGTCTAGTCAGTAAGTCAGAGCCAGGAAGTCTCCAGAGAAGGGACACTCGAGTTAGTCAGGGTGACTCAGAATTGCTCGTTTCAGACTTTGCCCAAGCTAATGTGTCTGCTCAGTGTCCATAGTTTTAACTCTGGGTAATGAGTTGGCAATGCACATTCAAAGCTGTACCTGCCAAGTGGTTCCCAAGTGAAAACTGGGTACCCACATGTCGAGTATCATTTGGGTCGGAAGTGACTAGATTCTGTACTCAGAACCAGTGATCTTCTGTTGGCCATTATCTGTGGCAATCAAGCATCTCCATGCTCTTTGTCTTACCATCTATCCAGCAAAGAGACATTTTTGTGATCATTCAGATTGATTTTTATCTTAATCATAATCATGTATAAAATTGATTTGACATACAACCTGTCAAGATTATAGATGAAATGAACCACAGCAATCCAGAACCAGCACTTTCCAGGAAGTGCTGTGGCCAGACTTAGCAATGTGCCTCTCTGAAGCTGAATTCCCAAGCCAGGACGCGGCTGTACTACAGTGCTGTGACTTTCTCCAGAAGATGAACGTGACCTTTCTTCTTTAGGGAAGAGATGAAGTTTCATCAGCAGGCCACTTTCTCTGAATACTATGTGTGAGAATCTGACATCTTAAGATGGATTCAGTCTTCATTATGAAGGTCATGTATGCCTCAGTTCTCAAAGGTTTTTATGAATACATCAGCCATCTCAAGCCAGGCTCATCCTGCACACCCACGCTAGCACACACACATTTCCTAGTTGTCACAGAGGAACTATGATGGAGACGGATCAAGCGCTTCCCTTATGATGGTGCAGTCACCCTACCTTTCCTAGGGAGTCAGCAATGGGGAAACAAGACAGTTCCCACCTCTGTTGCTGGCATATGAACTACTATTAAATGCAGTCCTGAGCTACATGTGTGCATTCTACCCAGCACGGCTGCCTCGGACTGTTTAAGATATGTATGGCCAAAATGGGAGCTCCATTACATGCTCCCCATTTAACTATGCTTACATAGGGAAGATCCTGCATCTTGTAGACCCAGGCTCTGGATTGCAAGGTCTTTGTTACTGAACCTCTCTGAGTCTCCACTTCCCTCACAAGTAGAGAATGCTGTACAGAATCTGCTGTCTTTTGAAGTGGGTGGGTGAAGGTAAGAGAAAGGTCTTCACTCAAGGTCTCCATAGCTTATAGTTCTGCTGCAGAAATGGTGGTTCTCCTGTTCAGCTAGGCTTTGTGTGTGTGTGTGTGGGGGGGGTCTTACTGTTGTTGGTGTTATGGATCTGATACCAACAGTGGACTCAGGTCACAGAAGAACTTAGAATAAATGCAAATTCTCAAGCATGCCTAGAGAATCAAAACTTACGAAACTGACGTATAGAGACCCCCACATGACAGATGTACACTCAAGTGTGAAAACTCTAGGTAAAGGAAGGCCTAGAACTTGGTTTAGAAGATGCATGAGCTAATCAATGGTCTCTGAGAGGAGTCTGGAGCACTTGTAAGGTCTGGGAGGAGGTTGTAGATAGAATGGCAGAGTTGGGAAAGAATGAGGTATCAAAGGCAGTGAGCAAGCCCCAGGCTAGAGGTGACACAGGACTTGGGGAGCAGGGCTTCTTCCTGAATGACTTGGTTTCTGTTGTTGTTTTGTTTTGGCTGTTGTGCAATTTTTTAACCTATTTATTTCAGACCAAACTATTTGATTACAAAATTCTATGGCTTGCAAAAGGCAAATGTGGTGGTGACTTATTTTAGGGAGAAAAGGATGGACTTTTAGATACATAACCAAGGTAAGACAAAGATGTCCATGCACAAAGAACAAAGTCAAACTTCATCATCATGGATGGAACTCAGGGATGCTCAACACTAGGCAGGGACTCTAGGCCCTGGCATTACTGGCCATTCGGATTGGATGTTTCTTTGTGGGACTGTGATATTAACTGTAAGAGGGTTGCATACTCTGGATCTCTAACCACTAAATGCTCTATTAGCTCTTATCCAAAGCTGCTGTCACCAGAAATATCTGCTGTCACCGTCAAATAAAGAAGACCAGCCCCTTTGAAAAGCATGGCTTTGGAGTCCCCTGGATCTTCTTAAGAACATGGAATAAGTGGCATAATTGGGGTGTGGTAAGGTTTTTTTTTTTTCACTGAGTGATAGAAGGTCAGTTACTCTTAGCTGGCATCTGATGACTAGTACAAGGGAAGATGATTTCTCTTATCGAGTATTGTAACACTTAAAGAGAATGTTTATAAAGTACTTGCTAGAGGCAGTGCCTCTTTCCTTTTTATTTTATACAAGTGTCCGTTGTAAACACTTGGGTAGATCCTGATCCACCATGTTCATGGAGGTGTGTTATCTTCCGTTTGTCAGAAACTGTGAAGGGTCTCAGGTTTTTGAGATGAACTTTGTAAGCTGACAAGCCAGCCTGCTCCAGCTTCACGGATATCCACTGCTGACATGCAGCATCCGGTCAGGACCAAGGTTGTCTATTAATACAGTCATGGCAGTAGCCATAGGAACAGCATTTTCTGGAGATGGTTTTCCAACCCAGGTCCTATCAGATGTCACTATGAGGACGAAATGATGCATTCATACACAGTGGCTGCCAAGAAGCAGACCAGTTCACATAGGCAGGAACTTCACTACATTGTGATGTGCATGTCCTCTGCTCTGGAGGGAGGAACTTCCTCTGCCACACATGACTGTTCATCATGCAGATAGACATCATTGTGAAAAAGTCTTGAATAAAGACTGTCAGTGCCTCTGTCTACAGGATGTGTAGGACCATGAGACAGCTGACCAGCACTACTCTAAGCTTTTAGGGACTGCAGTCATGTAACATTCTTGTAACCTGGTACCCAGGAGGTCATTAGTAAGCATCTTTTGGATAGTTATGAAAATGTATTACAAAGTACCCCAGGAAAGTTTTAAAGAGTCATGCTTAGCCTAAGTGGATACAATTGGACAGTTTTATTAGTTTCTAGTTGCTGTTATAACAAACTGCCACACACTTAATCAATTCAAGCAACACAAACTTGCCTGAGTCCTGCAGATCAGAAGTTTGGAATGGGTCTTGCTGAGTTTAAGTTAAGGCATTAATCCTGCTGCATTTTTTGGGTAGATTCTGGAGCGATTCTATGTGTTGCTTTCTCCACCATCTATAGAACACCACACTCCTTGGCTTGGGACCCCTTGCTGCATCCTTAAAACCATCAGCATAGCATCATCGATCTTCCCACCTCTCTTCATCTATAAGGACCATCACATTTATATTGGGAAAACACAAGGCATCCTCCCCACTCAACATTCTGATTTTAATTATGGCTGCAAAGTCCATTTTGTCATATAAGGCACCACTGTCAAAATTTGGAGGATTTAGATGTGGGAATCCTGGGTGGCCTTGACCGTGCCTCCCACAGCCACCTGCCCTTCTGTAGACAGGCAGGCTTTATCTTCCAATGAGATGCTCCTAGTTCTAAAGCACAGTCATTCTGATTTTGGAATAAGAAATGAACTTTTCCCTTCACACTCTTTCTTCCTCCTGTAACTTACATTTGGAGAGCCTGTAAAGTATATTTTTACAAGTCCCTCGTTTAGCATTTGAAGTATGCTGAGAACCAGGTGCTTTCCAAGAAATACTAGGCGACACATGTAGGCGATAAACTATGTTTACTTGTGATTTTCCACATTATAGAGGGGAGATTACTTGTATTTTTGCGTGTTCTATAAATTTCTTCCATAGGAGATCACTTCTGCCAACAGTAATGAGAGCTTCCTTAAAGTCTTGGTGAGGGTAACTGCACATGACTCCATGATCAGCTCTTCTCTGTCAGAAAAAAAAAAAAAAAAAAAAAAAAAAGAAAAGAAAATACTGAGCTGAAAGCTCTAGCAAGTGCCTAACACAAACACCTCAGCTAATCCCCAACACAAACATGTTAGGTAGGTGTAGTGTGGCCAGTGTGCAGATGACATTATGCTGCCAAAGGCCCTATACTTTGCAAATGGGCAAGGTACAAATCCCACTCAGGCATCCTGGCTACGTAACACTGATGCTTAACAGGAGCTAAATTTCTTCCTTGGGTCTCAGTTATTTTCTTTTTTTTGAAAAATGGCATGCATACAAAAATACACAATGTATAATGCAAACATATGCAGTTGTTACCTAGAAGAAAGATTGGCGAATGTGACCAGTGGGCTGACAACCCCCTCCCTTCTAATAAGGTTTTTATTGGAACACAACTGCCAATGCATTCACATATCATCTATATCTGTTTTCAGCTACAGTGGCAGTGTTGGGTAATTGTGATAAAAACCAGATGGCCCTAAAAGGCTAAAATCTCTTCTATCTGTCCCTTCACAGAACCAGTTTGTTTACTGATGGTTAACAGTATATGTCAACTTGGCTGTGCCATGTGGCACCCAGATTAAACAGAATTTCTGGGCGTGTGTGAGGGTGTTTCCAGACAAGATTGCCGTTTGAATCAGTGGACTCAGTAAGACAGATTGTCCTTCAGAGTGTGTGTGTGTGGGGGGGGGTGGAATGTGGAGAGTGGGTAAGGTGTGTGTGTGTGTGTGTGTGTGTGTGTAAGCCATTGAGGCCTGAATGAAGAAGCAGAGGAAACAGGAATTTGATGCCTGTTTTTCTCCTACCTGCCTAGATGAGGCATCAGTCTCCTGACCTTGGATTAAGATTTCTGGCGTACGCTTCCTTAGAGTTCGGGTGTCCTAACTAGGACTAAATCTACATCACCACCTTCCCTTTGCCTCAGCTCACAGAAGTCAGATCATGGGTTGTGCTGCCACCACAGCCTAATGCCGGTCCCTCACTGTGCCCCTCTCCTCCTCCTGGGTATGTTCTGTTCCTCTGCAGAGCTTTGACTCTCACTGCGGTCAAGGAAGAATCTTGGGAACCCCTGCCAAGTCTTCAGTATGGCACACCCTCTCACAACCTCCTCTCTGCCCCCCCAGTAACCACTACTCTACCTTTTATTTTTCTAGAATAGAATAAAAAAATAAAACTATTTTTCAAAATAGTTTTAGAACCTAAATATTGATAGACAATAGAGCCCAGTTTTGTCTTGTCTTTTGACTTTACCAGAAACTACCTTAAGAGCAGATGACTTGTTTGTGAACCTGGTTACATGCACATGTGTGCCACATATACACAGGCTGATGAGTATAGGTGTCGAAATAGAATCACAGGCCATGGTGGTTTATTGACCATCCTAGGTCACTTCTAAAGAGTTTATACCAGTTGGCACACCACAGGCGCTACTCAGTGTGTGGGGATTTTGTTTGCTGAGGGTATCTGGAGGCAAAGTCATCTCAGTGTGGTTTAATGGCCTCTCCATAACATAGATCTTGGGGACTTGTTACGCTTGACCCACCAGAATTCCCTCCTTCTCTGAAATGCTCGTTCACGTTCTGCCCCTTTCCATGTCAGGTTCTAGACACCATTTCTCATTGCTTTCCACCTTTTTATCGATTCCACATGCCCCCTTCAGCTCAGCTGACATAACAGTTACTGCCTCATTCTCCTAGTCAGAGCTCCTGTTGTCCTCAGTGAAAGCAATTCCCTGATTTTTAACGTCAGCTTTCGTGTGTTTTGTTCTATAGTGCATGGTCGTGCTTTAAGATTTTCCGGAAGACACTCCCTGTGCCGTCCTTCCGTTATTAAAGTTTCCCCCGACAGAATTCTCCCATTCTACCTTCCTGAGACCATACAGCTTTTTCTCTCACAGTTTACTTTTGCATAGGGAATTCATTTCTGTACAGTATCATATAAAACACTCATCTTCTTTTTTAACAGATTGCTACCCAGATAATTTATCATACTCAGCTACACACTGAGTTCATGCCATCCTGGGGCTATGTGAGGCTCTGCCTCAAAACAATGGCAAAGAAAGATAATTTCCATCCAACTTATCTCGGGGTTTCTCTTTTGTACATGGAATGACAGTGTGCGCATGGGCAAATTTTCCAGGTTACCTATTTGTCTCTCTGACATATTTATGTAGCTGCATATTTTGCTGTCATAATTACTAGGAAATAAATTGTGACAATTCTTAGAACAATATTTCCCACCTTATTTTACCAGGGTGTATATGGCTGTTTTATTATCTTCATTTTAGAACTAGCTTGTCAATTTCTAGAAGTTATAATATATATCAATTTTGGGGAAATTGACTATTTATAATACTTGACTATCATTCTACAATCATAACTTATAGATACATTTATTGTCTATAACATACATTTTTAGAAAAGTTTAATGTCTTACATATTTTTGGTTAGATTTATGCCTAAGAAGTTCAAAATTTCAAAATATCATCTGTGGGGCTCTGACTTGTAGGCTCCAGTTGGCATTCAGTGTGTGCCTGGAAACTTGGTAGACTCCCCGACATAGATGTGAAAATCTTCCTGGGTATCTTTTTATTTTACAAATCAATGTATTATCCACCAATGGTGAAAGCTGTTTTCATCTGTTACCTTTCCTCCTAGTTTCTGGTGCTGCTTGGACTCTGGTTCTGTATTGAAACAGCAGCAAGGGTAAGGAGGGGAACTTGCGGGATTCTGGTTTCTATGAAGAAGCACAGGAAATTTCACAGCAAAGCCCCGTATCTGTGATTTCAGCAATCTTTTGGGGAATCATGTGCTTCTCTTTGTCTCTCTGTTTTCTTTTCTTTTTTTTTTCTTTTTTTTTTTTTTTATCCGAGACAGGGGTTTCTCTGCGTAGCTTTGCACCTTTCCTGGAGCTCCCTTGGTAGCCCAGGCTGGCCTCGAACTCACAGAGATCCACCTGGCTCTGCCTCCCGAGTGCTGGGATTAAAGGCATGCGCCACCACCGCCCGGCTTGTTTGTTTTTCAAGACAGGGTTTCTCTGTGTCCTGACTGTCCTGGAACTTCCTCTGTTTTATTTTTGTTTTTTAATTATTTAAAAAGTTTTTTTCATTTTATATACTAACTGCAGTTCCCCCTCCCTCCTCTTCTCTTGCCCCCACCACCTTCCGCCATCCCACCCCCCATCCACTCCTTAGAGGGGATAAGACATCCCTTGGGGAGTCAGCAAAGTCTGGCATACCAAGTTGAGGCAAGACCAAGCTCCTCCCGGCTGCATTAAGGCTGAGCGAGGTATCCCACCATAGGAAACGAGCTCCAAAAAGCTAGTTCATGCAACCAGTATATGTCCTGGTCTCATTGCCAGTGGCCCCCACAAACACATCAAGCCACATAACTGTCACCCTCATTCACAGGGCCTAGTTTGGTCCCATGCAGGTTCCCCAGCTGTCAGTCCAGGGTCCGTGAGCTCCCACTAGCTCAGGTCAGCTGTCTCTGTGATTTTCCCCATCATGATCTTAACACCTCCACCCCCTCATATTATCCTTCCTCCCTCTTCATCATGAAATTTATAGGCAAGTGGATGGAACTAGAAAAAAATCATCCTGAGTGAGGTAATCCAGACCCAGAAAGACAAACACAGTATGTACTCACTTATAAGTGGATATTAGACACAAAGCAAAGGATAACCAGGCTACAATCCACAACCACAGAGAAGCTAGGTAAAAAGGAGGACCATAAGAGGGACACCCATGGAGGGTCCCAGAAAGGGGAAAAAGTTAAGATCTCCTGAGTAAACTGGGAGGAAAGGGATAGAAAGGAGGTGATGGGGGGGTGGGAACATGAGGGATGGAGATGGCTAAGTTGGGGAAGGGATGGAGAGGGAGAGCAATGAAAGAGATATCTTGATAGAGGGAGACATTGTGGGGTTAAGGGGAGAACCTGGTGCTAGGAAAAATTCCCAGGAATCCACAAGAATGACGCCAGCTAAGACTCCTAGCAATAGGGGAGAGGGTGCCTGAGCTGGCCTTCCCCTGCAGTTAGATTAGTGACTACCCTAATTGTCATCATAGAACCTACATACAGTAACTGATGAAAGCAGATGCAGTGATCCACAGCCAAGCACTGGGCTGAGTTCCTGGAGTTCAATTGAAGAGAGACTGGAACTTGCTTTGTAGATCAGGCTATCCTTGAACCCACAGAAATCTGTCTGTGTCTGCCTCTGGAGTGCTGGGATTAAAAGTGTGTGCCACCATCACCTAGCTTGTATCCCTGACTTTCTACAAATAAATTACATTTGTCATAAACCTTTTCTTTTATATAATAATGTGTTGTTTGATCCTTATATATCTGGAAAAAAATCACAATAAAAGCCAAGTAAACTTAAAGAAAGAAAAAGGAAATGTTAGCTATATTAATATGGCTAATTACACAGATTGGATTTCTGAACAAATCTTTGAAGTACCTTTCATTCTCAGAGTAAAACCAGTTGGTCCAGATGTGTTATCTTTTTATATATTACTAGATTGTTTACTAACATTGTATCTAGGATTTTTGTGCCTATCAGGTAGATTGACTTACAGTTTTCTTATTGTCCTTATAAAGTTTAAGTTAGATAGTTATGCTTGCTCGTTCATCAGTGTGAGTGGCATCTGCTAAAGATGCCATGTTTATGCTGAATTCTCTCTACCTCCTCTCCAAGTGAGACAGTACTTCCTAGCTCCCCTTGTAGAGCGGGCCACATGTATTCTGGGTCAGCCAACAATGGCAGCATCTTGTCTACATTTTCCTGTGTAGGCTGCTGTGTTTAGACAGAGGAATTACATGGTGGAGAGAGCACGCATGAGTCACCACACTTGAATATTCGGGCTGTTCATTCCTTTGTTGTTCTCTGGTAGAAAAGAATCTGTGGAAAATTGAAGTCTTCCTTAGAGCTAAGGGAGAACTCACAATGTTTTCCTTAGATTTATGGCTTCCGGTTGCACTGTGTTCATGGTTTTTAAGCTCTCAGGCCTTTTCTCTTTAAGTCATTTTTTTCTCATCTCACCCACATAAAGTTAGTAGCTTACCCACCAATCACATTTTGAAATGTTTGTGACACTTGCCGAGTGTCCATCATGAACTTTGCGACACTCATCCCGTGTCCCTTGCCTCTCGGTAGCTTCGCCTGAAGTTTCCCAGTTTGATTAGCTTTTCTGGCTTTGTGTGTTCTCTTTATTTTGTGTGTCCTTTCTAAAGCTACTCGCTAGTTTTGTTTTTATTTCCCTTTCCTTTCTTTGGGTCTACTTGGCTTTTATTGTGATTTCCCAGGCAAATGCTTACCTCATTATTTTTCAGATGTTGTCTCAAATATAATTATCAACAGTTATAAATCTCCAAATACTGTGATGTCTTCTCTTGTATGGACATGAAAGAGTAATTTTCATTTTTCAGTTCAGCTTTTTAATTTTTTTCTATGATTTGTTCCCCAACTGATAGCTTATGTTATGGTAGCTTTCTTAATTTCTAAATCAATAAGGGTTTTCTAATTATGTTTTTCTATTGGTTTTTAGATTACTTGCAGTATGCCAGAGAACATCGTATCTATCATTTCTAGTCTTTGAAAAATGTATTGAATCTTGCTTTGTTGTTCAGGATTTTTTTTAATGCTCTTGTGTACTTAAAAAGAAAATATATTTTTCACTTATTGATTATAATATATCCATGTAAGTTCAGTCAGCCAAATTATTAGTTAATCATTTTGTTTAAATATTCCATAACATGGCTGTGCTGAGTAATTTTATGTCAACTTGACAAAGGCTAGAGTCATCTGAGAGGAGGTAAGCCCAATAGAGAAAATTCTTCCTAAGATTGGGGTGTAGAACATTTTCTTAATTAGTGATTGATGGGGGAGGGCCCAGTCCATTGGGAGTGGTGCCATCCCTGGGCTGGTGGTCCTGGGTTTCATAAGAAAACAGGCTGAGTACCATGAGGAGCAAGCTGGTAAGCAGCACTCCTCCAAGGCCTCTACACAAGCTCCTGCCTCCTAGTTCCTGCCCTGTTTGAGTTCCTGTTCTGACTCCCTTTGATGATGAACAGTGATGTGGAAGTGTAAGCCAAATAAACCCTTTCCTCCCCAACTTGCTTTTGGTCATGGTGTTTCATTGTAGCAATAGTAACCCTAAGTTGAACAATGGCTTTTGTGGTCTGTTTCTTGTAACAATTTTTAAGAGAACTGTATTAATTTCTATGATTATTAATTTTACATTTCTTTCTATAATTCTGTCAATTTTGATTTATATAGTTTGTAGGTGAGTTATTGTGGTAAGTCTCTGAGGCTTTAAGTTAATTACTCTGGTTGGACTACTACACAACATATATACAATAGAATATTATGTACCACTCTATTCATAAATATGTGCCATTATTATGGACACATTGAATACAAAAAGAAAAGAATATAAAGTAGCTTTCTAATAATGTGAGCCATTTATCCTTATGAATGACTACATCTATAGTGATACATTTTGTCTTAAGATTTGTTTAATATTGAAGTAACTATAGTAATTACAATTCTTACATGTTTTAACTTTCAGGTTCTGATATTTTAGGTATATATCTTATAAATGGCATATATTTAAATTATATTGCTACTTTTATTTTTGTTTCCCATCCATACTCCAATCTTCACTCACTATCTAGATGGATTTTTTTCATTTACATTAAGATATTTATTACATCTGTTTTGTAATATCACCCTCATCTGTCCCTTCCTCCCTCCCTCCCTCTCTCCTTCCTTCCCTCCTGTATTTGGTTGGTTTTCAAGCTCATACTCACTCTTCTTTTGTTGCATTTGATTTTTTCCCATTCCACATATATTCCCATTTGCTAAAATGTAAGCTGTATGTTTTGCTTCTCCAGGTTTGTGGTTACTACAACAGTTGCACGATACATAAATTTGAAGTCAGAGGTTATTCTGTACTGTTATTTGGCTCTCAGAAGGGCAGAAGAACTGGAGTACTGAAATCCCTCCACCCAGTTTACACATCTGCATTTTACTTCCCCTTTGTTTCTTTTAGGGCTCACTAAGTGCTATTGCATTATTTCATGGTCTTTGTAAGTTTAACCCTGTCCTTACGATCCCTTTGTTCTCCATATATTTACTTTTTTTTCCCATTGTACTTTGGACTTGCAAACTTGGATTACTTTCCTTTCACCAGACGTTTCTTAATTTCCATCAGCAGAGTCTTTGATCACTGAGCATCAGGTGCATAGAGCTGTCCACATTGCCTTCATCCATCATCCGGAGGTTTGCGGATGTTGTCCAGTGTTACAGGTTGGAGGTGTTTGCCTTCTGATGGTTGGCAATGGTACCCATTTACCTTTGGCTCTGCTGCTGCCCTCAGGGAGTCCCCCTGCCCACACAGCAGTTGCTCCTTACAGGCGGTTTGTCTTTTCCTACTGAAGTTGATTTGGGGGCTTCTTTTTGTCTTTTGCAGTTTCTCAGTGATTTTTTCTCAACACATGAACATGGATCTTTTTACTACTGTTCTCAGATTTTGGGGGCTTTTAGAACTGTGGGTTGTCATTCTTCACCACTTGAGGTCTAAACATGAAGTCTACATATGACATCTAACCCTTTATCTCCCTCTTCTCTTTCAAGAGCTGTGAGGAAGCCTGCTGGATTTTCTTCTCTGCATCCCTTGTATTTCTTTATCATTCTCTTCCATAGTTTCCATTCCTCTTCTTGTCTGTGCTGCTTTCCAGATCACTGCTGCAGCATCATTTCCCCTCATCATTTCCTTCTAATTGGCTCTACACTAACTCTTTTCTTATGCTGACAGCAGCCAGGTAAGGGAAGCGGCAATGAGTTCAATTTGGGGCTAATGGATTCTGAGGGTGTTGTCCATCATGGCAGAGTAGACATGGCAACCAGAGATGCTCCTGCAGTGGTGGGGATGTGAGGTGGCCATGGCTCTTTACACCATGGTAGAAGACAGAAACCAGGGCAGCCAAACCCACAATCCCACCCCTGTGGTCCTGCGACTGACAGCTGGACCCTGTGTCTGAAAGGCTCCCTAGCCTCTCTGAACAGCAGCACCACCAGGGACCAGGGGTTAAAACCTTGACATCTGACCATTCATCTTGACCATAGCAAGCTCCAAACCTATCCATTCAGCTTTTAACTTTCTTTACTATCCTTCATGAATAGAAGGTCTGTTTGCTGTTTATGTTTTACATATGTGGTGAATCACTTTGTATTCATCACCATTTGGGGGTAAAATCTGAAGTGTCTCTTACTTATACATTATAAACAGTACATTGCAGTCAACACCTTCTAATTACAGAAGGTTCTGTAGGCAGTTCATTCATTTGTTCTCTCTGCTCCTTGTTACTCATGGTGTCTTACTTTATAGGCTTGGCTATTTTTGACTGCTTATTATTCTATTTACTCTTATTTTTTTTCCTACAGTAATGTTTACAAGCTTGACATGAATTTTTTTCTCTCTATATATGTATGTATACATACATATATATCTTTGGTATTTAGAGTATATAATATATACACACACATATATATGTGTATATATATATACACACTATATATATGTATATATAGTATTTGGTATTTAGAAACAGGGTTTCTCTGTGTAGTCCTGGCTGTCCTGGAACTAGCTATGTAGACCAGACTGACCTTGAATTCAGAGATCTGATTGCCTTTGCCTCCAGAGTACTGGGATTATAGGCATGCACCACCACTGCCTGTCCAGAGTGCTATCTTCAACACCTGAGTGAAAAGCTAAGAGCAGCAACCCTTAAGGAGGCAGAAGGATTGCTGGGACTTACTGGCCAGTCAGCAAAGCTGAATCTGTGAGCTCCATATTCAGTGAGAGACTCTCCTCCCACAAAAAAAAAAAAAAAAAATATGGGGACCTATTAAGGAAGATGCCTGACATTGATCTCCAACCACTACAAGCACATGCACAGACATGCATTTGCACTGATATGCTTGTGAATACATACAAACATATATACAATAAATAAACATATTTTTTTCAAAAGCAGACATGACTTGAAGGTTTGATTATATAGGATGGTTAGGAAGCTCTTGGGATCTACCTGCCTCTGTCCTTAATACAGGGGTTACAAATGTGTGTAGCCATGTCCAGGTTTTTACATAAGTACTGGGGACTCAGACTGAGATGCTCATGATAGCAGAGTGAGTGAGTGCTCTTACACACTGAGCCAGCTCCCCAGCTCCTGAACCATTCTTACCTAAAGTTGTGTGTGTGTGTGTGTGTGTGTGTGTGTGTGTGTGTAAGTGTTCCATATAATTCAGTTAAATCTTTGAAATGTTACAACCTGGTTTAGCTAAAGGGTGTTATTTTGGGCGCCCTGATCAGGCTTGAAATCTGAAGGGCTACTTCTGCCTCCCAAACGCTGTGTTCCTCCCGTGCTCTGTCCCTTTCTTGTAGTGGCACTCGCAGGGTGTGCGAAGTCCTCAAGTGCAAGCGCTCTGCAAATGACTCCTCAGTGCCTGGAGGAGACTGGGTAGGTGGCACTCAGCCTGAGCCTCCCCCTCTGCTGGATGTGACAGCTCACACCCTACGAAACTTCAAAGCGGAGGAAGAAGCATTTCAATCGCTGTCTTCTAATTCAACTCAATATCCTAGCAAGCTGGGCAAGTCAGGGACAGTTAATGCTATTTTCAGAAGACAGAGCTGAGACCCGAGGGCCGCAGCTTTATTCCATTATTTAGTGCCCTTCAGCCACAAAGCTCAGTTTCTGAATGTAGTCTCAAAGTGAAGAATCTGAAAGGTAGACTGCCCAATCAACATCCCAGTTCTAATAACTGGGCTGAGAATAATACTGTGCTTTCTAGGGATTCTCAATGTTGTTCTTCCCATTATCAGTTTTATCACTGAGGACTGGAATCCTAGGAACTGTCCTTGCACCCCCTCACGCTTGATCCCTCTTCTTCTCCCTTTCTGTTCTTGCTGCACCCACCCCTTACTGTCTTGCTTTTCTTCCTTCCTTTGCTCATGTTTCCTCAGTCGACACCTACCCATGTGAGTTTTACTGAAATTAAGCCGAGGAATTTCAGAAGGGAGAGTCAGAAAATTAAATTCATCTCACTTGAGTTGTGTTTCCAGGCTCAGATGTTGGAACAAAAACAGAAACCTCTGTGACCTCAGTGCAACCCCCAGCATGCTCTGGCTTCAGTATGCTTATCAGTAAATGACACTGTGTTGAAAGTACAACCTGTCACTTACTCTGAGCTCCAAACCACTACATCCAGAATCTCCAGCCCTGAGGAAAGAACCTCTGCCTGTACCATGTTACCCATGACATCGTTTAGCCTTGCTCTCTGGCCCTTGGATCTGCTGTTTATCTCCCTTCTCTACCTCTGTGAGGTGTGTTTCCCTCTGGAACTCCCTTTGTGGACAAGAGTTAATCCTGGAGTCACTTCTGTGATTCAGTGGTGACTCTTGAAATAACAATCAGAAACAGCTTCCCTTTTCAAAGAGTTCTGCAGCCAGGCTGTCTATGTCCAGACATGTAACTTAATTTAATAATATAGTTACTTGAGTTAATGTGGAAAGACTAGTGTGTCCCTAGAATGGACAAAATACCCAGAGTAGGGTGATCACAGTGGACCTTAGTGCCAGCCGATACACTTGACTCAGTTATGATACCTTTATGGTACGTTCCCTATAAAAGGCTCTGCCATTTCAGGGCATGGCTTTTTAGATCCTCCATACCTACCATTGTCCAGGCTAATGAAAAGCTAGAAGCTATTTGTTAGAAGTTCAGTTTTAGATGAATATGAAATATTCATAGAAGGCTCCTTGTCTCCCATGAGAACTGTGGTAGACGAGTGTCATTTGCAATCATGGCTCTAGTTAAACCCACCCAGGGCCTCATTAGATCATGCTGGCTCCCCACCATCATTGCCAAGGCCAATGATCATGCTAGGTACTGTGTGTCTGAAGCTCTGTTTTAGAGGAATATCAAGTATTCCCAGAAGGCTCCTTGTCTCTTGCTAATACTGTGGTAGACAAGTACCTATTGGAGTCATATCTCCAATTAAGCCCACCTGGGACCTTATTAGATCATGCTGGCTCCTCACCAATATCTAGTCTCCTCTTCTTTTGAAATGGGAATTTATTTAGGATGGCAGGACACTCTCCTTAAAAGTCATGTGTCCCAATCGCTCCTGTGGGTGGGTGTGGTCTTATCATTAAGTTCCAGCCAATGGCCTAGAAGTGAATGCAAGTTGGATGGAGCAAGGCCCAACCCTTAGAGGAGAAACAGCAGGGCAGACATACTTCCCCTTCGCTACCCTTCTGTTTGCCTCTCAGAATAACTACAATTATTTTTCATACACTAAGTGAACTTAGGATCTAAGACTGGTCACCCTGTAAGGAAGGCAGCACATAAGAATACATCCAATCCCCAGTGATAGGGCATTGCCATGCTAGCTTTGGGCTTGCTTCCAGGAAGCAGCTTTTATAACCAGGGAGAGAAAGAAAAAATTGTGAGCTCTCTTTTGCTGCTCTTGGCTTTCTACTAATGAGCCACTCTTCCTAGACTTGAAGATTTGTGATCCTGAGCTAAGGAGGAGGCAGAATCTTCCCAGAGCCCCATCCCAGCCTCCATGGGCTTCTCTCCTCTCCTTGAACAGTCTCCTTAAGCTCCTTGTGCCTGCCTGATTTCCTCATGTAAAAATGGGATCCCTGGGACATCCGCCTCACTTAGAATAGTGTCGGATGCATTGTCATCATTAAGCAAATGTTATTTTGTTGTTGCTGCTGCTGTTTTTATTGTTATCAGTATACAGGAAAGGAACAAAGCTATCCTGACACTGATGTTGTCTTAACTTTGGTCTTGCTGCATCTGCTATTCCCTTCAAAAGGGCTTGATTGTGTTACAAGTGAGATGGTGCCTGCTGACCTACGGGCAGCCTTTGCCTCTTCTGTGGAGACGCAGGAGATGTGGATTCACACTCGCATACATATCACATTCTTCCCTTGGTTTCTGAACAACCTGGTTTTCATTAAATATATATATATATCCAGTGCTTTGTATTCGAGGTCTAAGTCAGCAGCAACTCTGGGGAGCTCATGTCTTCTTCATTCCAGATTAAAGCCCTGCCAAGTTCACAGCATATAGATATATTCTCCGATCTGCACTCTGCAGGAAAAAAAAAAAGCACAGCCCTCTCTATGACACGGGGCCGGATGGGGCAGGTGTTACTGAGCTCTGCAGACACATGTCACCGCTCTGCAAACAAAACAGAAGAGGCCCGCTTCAACCCGAGGGTAGAAAAGCCAAGGGCACCAAGTCCAGATGCCTTGATTGGGCTCCCTCGGACGTGAGAATAGGACTGGCTGAAACAGAAAATGACGTGGGAAGAATGAAGTCCCGTTTGAGGAAGACACAAAAACACCAGGAAGCCCTGAATGCTCTTTGTCCCCCAGCCCCATTGTGCAGCATCTGCTGCTGGCCCGTTGTTATTTGCATCCTATTGTGCTGGGCCACCTCAGAGATTTCTGCGGCAGTACAGAAGTCCAGACCTGCTCTGAATAGGCCATTTGCTGAGCATTTGTGTGTCTAGCAAGGGTGACCGCATGGGGCTTGCTGGCAGGAGGATGGTCCCATGCTTGCAGTGGCAATATAATGGATAGCTGGGGTCGGGGCTGGGGGCTCCCATGAAGATCCCCAGGCAGGTGCACGGGTAGAGGAGGCTGGCTTCTGTTCCTTTCCAGAAAGGGCTGTCTGATGTTCCTGAATGTACCTCTCCGGGCAAGGGCTGGAGAGAATGCAAATGAGCCAAAGAAGAAACAGTTCACCCATGCACAATCAGGGTGTAAATTTACCACTCGAAGCATCCGGAAGATTGCGGCCACATTAGCGGCCAAAAGCGCTGCACTGCCATGGTTCAAAGAGCAGGCACAAGCAGCCAGGACGTACTCAGTTTTGCAAGTCCAAATGGCCTGACTGCTCAGCTGGGGTCGAGAAGATTTAAGAAAAAAAAATCTCCTCTGGGGTTTACAAATCCCAAGTGCAGAGTCCCCTCTGCACTCAGGGGCCCTGTGCATCCTGAAAGAGCTGCCCAGGTCTCTGTTGGGTGTTGTAGGTCACTGGCTTAACAAAGGGAAGTGGGAGAAGATTTCCCAACAGCTACGTTTTCCTGCCAGATTCCGAGTGCTCCTCTGAGTCTTCTGCTGCCTGTCTTCCGATGCTTTGGATAGTTATCGGATTGCTCTCCCATCGGAACAGATGTTGTGTGACCCGCTTTGCAGGACTAGTAGAGAGCAGCTGATTAGGCAGCTCTCGGATGAGTAAGTACAGGGAATCTTTTCCTTCTAGTGGTCACAGGAGCACAGGAGCTGGGCCTCACTCACAGAGAAGTAAGGTGGACAGTTGCCACAGTTTTCTGGAGAGTTTTCATTGTGCAAATGCTCAGGGTGAGGGTGGGGAGGACTAGCAAGGATAAAATGACCAAGCTGCAGTTTTGAAAAAACAACGAAGCCAACTGACTTAAGTATAGGTAAAAAAAGGGGGACAGCAGAATTGCTTTCTTCCCCCTCTCTCTCAAATAGCATATTATAAGAAAAAAGCAGGCCCTCTTTGGTCCAATATTAATTCCACATTGAAACAAGCACCCATCTTTATCCTGGACTGGTGCTTCAACAGTGGGTGTAACTGAAGCTTTTCAGAACTTGAAAGAAAGCCTATGATGCCTCTGGTTTGTAAACTAGGCCTCTGTGTTGTTCGCAAAGGAACGTTTAAGCACAGCATCCTCAGCACGGTGCCCTTGTAGTTGCTTATTTTTTTACCAGCCACACCAGTAACAATAGCACAGCCCATTCTGGACCAGAATACACAAATGCCATGGGGAATGTGATTTCCCCTACCCTCCTCTTCGGAGCCCAGCTGAGCCAGGAAATCCAGCTGCTTCCAGGGAAGGGATTATAGCCTTGCCTTGGCATCTTGTTAGGTGCTGGTGTGCTAGTGAGCAGGACTTCTGCTTTATGTCATAGGATTTCCATGTGGCTATCTTTCTGCCAGCTAGAGTAATACCTGTGTTCTTCCTGAGACCTCAGGGTGTTAGGAGGATTAATGAGATAATCCCATCGTAAAGCATTCTGACATCAATCGTAGACCCTGACCTGTGAAGGGGGCAGGCTATACTTGGCCCTAAGTGAACATAAACCTCACCAGCCCCTCCCCTGTGGTTGTGTAACCTTGGCAACCTTCACTCTGCACTCATCAGACTATATTGTCACTGTGTCCTCTGTGTGCCAGGAGATCCTGGAGGTCAAGGTCTGGTTCCTTTTTCTCTTCCCAGAGCTGATTCAGCTCTGGGTGCTGTAGGAGCTCAGCAAACATTTGTTGAGGAATGACAAAGTGCCAATTTTATTATTATTATTATTATTATTATTGTTATTATTATCTTCTCCTTATTCATCTTCTTCATCTTCTTCTTCTTCTCCTCCTCCTCCTTCATTATATAGGAAAAGTATACTTGCTCCACAATGCTGGGGACCAGAAGTGTTTCTGATTTTGAAAATTTTCACACTTTTGAAATAATTGCATAGACTTTACCACAGGCTGATCAGCTCTAGTTTGAAAAAGTCCAAATCCAAAATACCCCCAAATCTGACACTGCTTGAATATGATGCTGACCCTCAAAAGGTTTCAGATTTTAGAGCACTTTGGATTTGGGGTGTCCTGAGAAGGAATGCCTGATCTGGATCATAAAGTATTGCTTCATCTCAGCACAACTTCCTTTTAAGAAATCTGCCTCTGTTTAGTCTGATGGGAGAAGCACAGTAGGGTTGGTTGGGGACAAAGAGAAATGGCCAGCTTCCCGTCCCTCTAGGAAGCAACATTCCTTTGTTTGGCAGAAAAATAGTCTTAATAAGACATTCCTCTTACAGTCATACTGTCATTTGATTGCTCATAGAATTAAAATCTACAGCTCTCAGAATGGTAGGACTATTTGCTTTGGCCATATGCAAAGTGAAACTATTTATGAAATAATGGAATGAGTCAAAACTACATAGTCCCCATTCCCCATATTTTCTAGCACGGTGTTAGACTGGAGACCTATAGGTCTAACCTGGACTGAGATTCTTGCTGTTTGGACCATGTCTCTTTAAGGCAGCAGTTCTCAGCCTGTGGGTCATGACCCCTTCAGAGGTCTAGTGACCCTTACACAGGGGTCACATATCAGATATCCTGTATATCAGATATTTACATTACAACTCATAACAGTAGCAAAATTACAGTTATGAAGTAGAAATGGCAATAATTTTATAGGTGGGGGTCACCACAACATGAGGAACAGTATTAAAGGGTCACAGCTTTAGGAAGATTGAGAACCACTGCTTTAAGGGGTTTGATGTTGAAGGCTGTATACCAGGCAGAAAGGATACACCTCATCCCTCCCTGCTCATTGTCTCACGTGATTCGTTGTAAATTAATGCGGTCTACCAGGCCCTGGGGGCAGCTGAATTTACCATCCTAATCTGGTTCAACTACCTTGTGAATTTGTTAACTGACTAGTGTTATGATAGGCAGCCCTCTAAACCAGTTTCCATAGGTTTATACCTCCTGCCATCTACCTCTACCCTTCGATGGGGGTTACATATAATGACTTCCTTCCAATATGTAGAATATAGCAAAAAGGTTAGTAAAGCAGTTCCAAGAACAGAATGTAAAAGACTATGGCACTCTCACTGGTTCTCTTGCTGAGACTTGGCTTGTCCACAGTGATGAACTTAGCTCCATTGGAATTGATGATGACCTCAGGCCAATATTTATCAAGAAAACCAGGTCTTCAATGCAACAGCCCACAAGTAACACTTGCCAACACCCTTGCGAGCATATAGAAGAAGACCCTTCTGCAAGGAAGCCTTGAGATGACTGTTGAGATGACTGTGTCTCAGCCAGTGCCTCTGTTACCACTTTATAAAGGACCATGAGCTGGCATCTCAGGGCTCTGTGGATGAACCGTGAAGGAGAAAGCTGGGGAAGGCCTTGCCTAGACTCTAGCTCTGCAAACCTGAGATAATAGCACTGTGTTTTAAGCTGGTGAGTTTGTGGCCATTTGCTCCCCAGCTATAAATAACTGATGTGGAAGTGTCCTACATAGTGATCTTTTGCTGAGTCAGGCATTATGCATTCCCCAGAAGTCCAGGAAGATTCCAATGAATCAATAGCATGGCTCCAACTGACACCCATTTCTGTAGTACGTCACTGCACAACACACGCCTCACATTTGTGGTGAGGCTGGGTAAACAGCCCTGCATTACCAGTTAAACAAAAATATTACCTAGAGCCGGCAAGATGGCTCAGCGGACAAAGATGCTTGCTGTCAAGCCCGATGACCCATAGGGTGACAGGAGAGAACAGACTCTCCCAAGTTGTCCTCTGACCTCTGCAAGTACCCCGTGACATGAGAGCCCTCCCACAAAATAAATAAGCGATGTAATAAAAACCAGGATAGCCTATACAACGATGTGTAGCGTATATGAAGCAATCGTGATAATGAGCACTTTATGTATTACAGCACTGCTCATTATGCTTTGCTGCATATTCCCTTTGCTTATAAACATGGGTGCCATAAAATTAAGTGGTGTAGTGCTGCAGTGGCCTCAGACAGTTTGTTACTGCGTCTCTTGATTGCATCGGGAGGCTGAGTGGCTGTCCTTCCCTGTCTGGATTTATGTAAGCACATTCTCTGAAGTTCAAACAGTGATGAAACGGCAGTGCGGTGCAGTTCTCCAAACACATTCCCATGTCAGCAGCTCACGTTCCCATAATGACAGAATTAGAAGTCGATTATGGACTTTTTGCCTTCTGTTCCCGGCTCAGCACACTGCTCTTAATGGCGGCTTTGCGCCCCGCGCAATGACCGTCAAAAGTCAATGCTCTCGTACCCAGAGTAAAAAGGGTCCTCATTGGCTGGCTGAACAAAACCTTCCCAAGCATTAGGATGGATCCTATCTATCAAAACTCAAAACAGGACAGTTTTAACAGGAACACACTCACTCCATTGTTAGGTGCAATCCTCTTCTTGTTTACAGAGGAGATTTTAAAGTTCCCTTCACAGGAAGTGTGTCCCTGGTCCCAGTGCTCATAGCAGTACAGGGGACTGAGGCTGGGGAAGCTGAAGGCAGAGCCACTCAGATAGCCATGCTATGTCTGGGGCCTTCATGGGCGTCAGGCCTGCACAGAAGGGGCAGGGCCAAGTCCCACCTCTGAAGCCCTCAGTGTCCTCCATTGCCATCCACGTGATTCCCCTTCCAGCTTTGGCTTGAAGACAGCCCATCTGTCCTGTCACCTCCTGAGATGGTCTTGAGTAGTTTCCTCCCGTTGTTTGTATGACTTCTGCCAAGTGTGGTTCATCTTGCTCTCCAGGCTGTCTCCTTTTCTGGATGATAGAAATGTAGCTCTCCAGCCTTTGTTCAGAGCTTGCCCTGCAATCCACCTGCTATAATTTCCCTTCCTATCTTGCACATAGGTACAAATACACATTCTCCCCTGCATAGTGAAGGGTCTTGGGAAGTGGGCTGAACAAACATCATAACAATTTTGTTTGAGAAGAAGAAAATGGGGAATATCTTTGGTCTTCAGTAAGTATGGGAAAACCTGTTGGGAGGTTGATGAAGAGACTGTCATTTGGAAGAGTTTTTGGAGTTGTATTCATTTCTTTCTTAAGACAGAATGTTTTGATTAAAATGGGCCTATCAGATGTTTTCAACACATGCTTGATCAAGATCTCTCCTCTCTCTCTCTCTCTCTCTCTCTCTCTCTCTCTCTCTCTCTCTCTTTCTCTCTCTCTCTTTCTCTCTCTCTCTCATGTGCTGGGTCAAGATCTCCCTCTGTCTCTCTTTGTTGTCTCTCTATCTTTGTCTCAGCTTCTGTGTCTCTCATCTTTCTATAACTCTGTCTCACTCTGTCTGTCTATCTCTCTCTCTCTCTCTCTCTCTTCTCTCCCAACATTTTACTAGCTGTGCTCCACCTAGAGGTGAAGAGAGAGCATGGGTCTGGGCATGGGCACTCACTCTCTCCTTGCCTCAGGGTTCCTGCAGGGCTCTTGTGCCACCATTTGTCTTTTTGGAAGTCTCCAGAAGCGTAAGACAACTGTGTTCCTTCCCCTGAACTTGCAGTCCTTGGACTGCATTTGGGAGACATTCCTGGGGTTCTATTTCACCACAAATACTACCCAAGGCAGAATCAATGAATTCTATGCCTTGTCTTGTTCTCCTAGAGGCACCTTCAAGAGTCAGTTTGTTTTATTTCATGATTTTCAAAGCTTGGTTCCAGCTCTGTCTTCTTTGCCCCTAACTCCTCCATCTTTCTGTTTTAGGAAGTTAAAAATGAAATCACTCTAGGACACAAGCTTAGCACACATGGCCAGCAGCAGGGCTGAGAATGGTCACATTCGTACTGCAGCAGCAAGGCTCTCCACACTGCAGACTGAGACACGATCTTACACAGGATGGAATCTGGGAGACAGTAAATGGAATTCATGTGTTGGCATGTGGTTTGGGCTTCAAGAGCTTAGAAAGATTTTCGATTCATGCTTTCATCCAAGCATGGCCATTCCTGTTTATCTCATGGATACCATGAAATTCAAAGAAGTTCTGAGATGTGTGTGTGTGTGTGTGTGTGTGTGTGTGTGTGTGCAGATGCAATCCATATGTAAATGCAATAGATATGTGTGTGCAGGCGTTTATGTGTATGTGTGTGTATGTAAACTAGAAGTCAACTCCAGCTGTTATCACTCAAAAGATGTTCACCTTAGGGTATTCGTTTGATGCTGCAGGGGTGGCATGTGTGTGTAAGTATGTGTGGAGGCCAATGTTTGATGCCAGGAATCACTCTCCACTTAATAGATATCTCACTTCAATCAGAGCTCATTGGTTTGGCTAGTCTAGGTAGCCAGCTTGCTCCACAGATCCCCTGCCTCTGGCTCTTGAGTGCTGGGATTCCAGGTGGGCCACTGTGCCCATCTGGCATTTCCATGGGTACTGACAATCTGAACTCCAGCCCTAATGCTTGCCACACAAATGCTCTACTGCTGTGGGATGTTCTGTATGTCCTGTGGGAGCCCTTCTTGGGTTCTTTGTGGCGTTACCCAGCAGGTCCATATAGAGGATGATTAGGACCATGGGCCTGAGTGCAGGTGTCTGAGATGGTCTGCACTTGGCTGTGCTGGGGGATGGTCTGTATGTCAAGTTGTTCTGATTGGTTAATAAATAAAACCTGATCGGCCGTGGCTAGGCAGGAAAGATAGGCGGGACTAATAAAAGGACGGAAAGGCAGAAAGAGAGCTGCTGCAGCCGCCGCCATGACCAGAGATGCTGCAGCCGCCGCCATGACCAGCAGCCTGTGAAGATGCCGATAAGCCACCAGCCATGTGGTGAGGCATAGATAAAAAGAAATGGTTAATTTAAGGTAAAGGAACAGTTAGCAAGAAGCCTGCCACGGCCATACAGTTTGAAAGCAAAATAAGTGTCTGTGTTTACTTGGTTGGGTCTGAGCGGCTGTGGGACTGGTGGGTGGCAGAGATTTGTCCTGACTGTGGGCAAGGCAGGAAAACTCTCAAGCTACAAATGGCGCCCAACGTGGGGCAAGAGTTTCTACCTAAAACCTGAGAAAAGATTCTAACGTGGGGCTAAAGAAAAAAGGGCTAAAGAAAAGAAAGGGGAAAAAAAAAAGAGGGACTAAAGAAAAAGGACAAATGAACAGGGATAAAGGCCGGTGTTATGAAAAAAAAAAAATACTAAAGACAAAGTCCCTTAACCAAGAGGCGCTCCAATAAAGTGTGATCTGAGAAGAATCCTCGCGTGGTGGTAAAGAGGATTCAGAACTCAACACACGGAGCGGTGACGTCTTTAAGTTCTCCAGGAACGGTGACGTCGGTAAACGCCCCACAGTTCCTAATTCTTTCTCTCAAATGAGCGGCAGCCGCCGGTTTGAGTTACTGGCGGGTTCCTGGCGTGTGCACTTAACCTGCAGTAAGGCGGAAATGAGGCCTCTGCAAGTGGCACATTAAGCTGCGTGGTGGATTTAGCCTTTGCTAAAATGTACATAGGCTTGGAAGAGAGAGGAAAAGGAACATAGACAGTTATATAAAGAAATAGAAAGTTTAAAAAAATAAAGTCTTTAAAGAGAAAGTAAAAATAATATAAAAAAAATAAGCCATGTAAAGATGGATATCACACAGAGAGTTTGGATTATATTGTCTTTGGGATTTTTAACTGCAGAAAAACATTTGATCGTAAAAGATGTTGAGTTAAACCAATATGTATATATTAAAGATATCTTGACTTTAAAATTTGGATATAAGGATGTGTTACTTTGGAAAAGAGATTCTGCTTTTGTCTCTACAGAAAGTCAGAGGCTATGGATTTGTTCCAGACTAAGACACATCAGGTTTGACCAGCCAAGACCCCCTGAAGGTCTCTGATGACACCATGGCCCAGATGATTCAACATCCAGAATTGTTTCAAGGCAACTGGGTCAGACGATACAGCCTCACGGACTATTCCATGATCCTTAAATATTCTTTGCGTCCCCATAAGATACAGTGCCCCCCTCCAGCAGGAAGTAGTTAAGAGAAGCTACGCCCAAATTCCCAAATATACCAAGCTGGCTTTGGAGATGTGTAAAAGTTAAAACCTTCCTTTTAAAAAAAAAAAAGGGGAAGTGCTGTGGGATGTTCTGTATGTCCTGTGGGAGCCCTTCTTGGGTTCCTTGTGGCGTTACCCAGCAGGTCCGTATAGAGGATGATTAGGACCATGGGCCTGAGTGCAGGTGTTTGAGATGGTCTGCACTTGGCTGTGCTGGGGGATGGTCTGTATGTCAAGTTGTTCTGATTGGTTAATAAATAAAACCTGATCGGCCGTGGCTAGGCAGGAAATATAGGCGGGACTAATAAAAGGACGGAAAGGCAGAAAGAGAGCTGCTGCAGCCGCCGCCATGACCAGCAGCCTGTGAAGACGCCGATAAGCCACCAGCCACGTGGCGAGGTATAGATTTGAGGAAATGGATTAATTTAAGATAAAGGAACAGTTAGCAAGAAGCCTGCCACGGCCATACAGTTTGAAAGCAAAATAAGTCTCTGTGTTTACTTGGTTGGGTCTGAGCGGCTGTGGGACTGGTGGGTGGCAGAGATTTGTCCTGAATGTGGGCTAGGCAAAAAACTCTAAAGCTACACTCTACCCACTGAACTCTCTCTCTACCCCTACCTTGAATTTTGAGTTGGTGTCTCTCAATGGGACCTTGGTTCAATGACTGGGCCAGATTGGCTGGCCAGTGGCCCCCAGCGCACCTCCTGTCTCCAGCTCCCTAGATCTGAAATTACACACACTCATGCCACCAGGCCCACATGTTTTCATGGGTGATGTGATGAAGCTCATATCTTCATGCTTGTGCAACAAACACATTATCGATGAGCTGTTCCCCCAGCCCCACCCACTTTTCTATGTTTTTAGTGGTAGAATGACACTAACCAAGGGTCCTGGGTTCGCTGAACCTGATGTGACTCCTCTTTGGGAGATGAACTGCTGGAACCTGCCTCTACTCTCTCCCTCCTATCTTCTGGCTCTCATGCTTGACTTGTTTTTATTGCCTCTTTTTTCTTGCTCTAAGAAACTGATACTTTGCAAGAACAAAAACATTCCTTAGAATGCCAAACCACGTTATTTTAGATCATTGGTTCTCAGCCTTTCTATGCTGTGACCCTTTAATACAGTTCCTTATGCTATGGTGACCCCAGCAATAAAATTCTTTTCATTGCTACTTCATAACTGAACCTTTGCTACTGTAATGAATAGTAATGTAAATATCTGTGTTTTCCTATGCTCTTAGATGACCCCTGTGAAAGGGTTGTTTGATCCCCAAAGGGGCTGTGACCCACAGGTTGAGAACCACCATTTTATAGCTACAAATGGCTTGGCCTGGTCTCCTGAGTTTACCTATCTTGGTTTTTAGCAGAGGATGGTGTTTTACAGCTGGGCTATCTTCATTTCCATCTGGGTACCAGGAAGAAGTAGATGGTAGATGAACAGGCCAGGAATGACATGCACTGAATCTGGTCTGACTTGAAGTGAAGGGAAAGAAGGATGGACAGAGCTTATGCACTGATTACGTTCCTTTAAAATTCACATATTGAAGCCATATAATGTGAGTGTATTTGGAGACCACATCTTCAAAGAGGTAAAGCTAAAATCATCCCTAATCCAATCTCACAGATGTCTTATGAGAGATACAAGGGACACACGGACACACGGACACACACACACACACACACAAGAGAGAGAGAGAGAGAGAGAGAGAGAGAGAGAGAGAGAGAGAGAGAGAGAGAGAGAGAACCATAGCTATGGGAAGACACAGGAGGAAGTGATGACCTATAAACTAAGAACAGGCTGCATGCCTAGTGAATCTACCGATGCACTAACCCTTGACTTCCATCCTCCAAAACTGACAGAACAGAAATTCTGCGCTTTAAGGCACCCAGTTTGTGGTGTGTTTCTAGAGAAGCCATAATATCGAGATCTGATACCAAGGTCCACTTGAGAATAGAGATCAGAGGCAAGTGAGCACAGAGAAAGAGAGGAACAGAGTAGGACAAAACACAGGTCCAGCCTCTGAAGAGCCATCGGGTGCAGCTTAGAGAGAGCCCTGCAGGAAGCGGGATGCAGACTCAGCTAACCACACTGCCACTCCTTCAGTTACAGAGCAGGCTCTCCCTCAAAAGATTCAACATGCCTGGTCTGACCAGTTAAAGCTCCCATATGGACCATACAGTCTGCCTGTCCTCCATGGAGGACACTGCATCTGTGAGCAGGGCAGGAAGGAGCTTCTCAAGGAAGCAGAAAAAGAACCAGCATGCTACACAGGAGTCCTTCAGTGCAAGAACAAGCCTTTGTGGACAGCCATGGAACATAAACAAAGAACTGGGTCTCTCCCGAGATGCCTGTATCCCAGTTCCCCGCACCCGCAAAGCTCAGTGGCAAAGGGGCTTTACAGATGCAATTAAGGGCACAGGCATTGAGCTGAGGATGTGATCCTGGTCATTTATGGGGATCCAATGGAATCGCAAGGGTCTCCAGAGAGCTAGGAGCTGTGAGTCATGAAGCATGAACTGGCAGAGGCTGCCCTGAATGAACTGTGTGGTTCTTACCCTCACCACAGCTCTAAAGAGTCGCTCCCTGTCTGGGAGTCCACATGCCAAGCAACCTTGGACATGCTGTTCCACATGTCTTGTCAGCCCGGACAACTTTGAAATACCCAGACAAAGTTTGTGTTACTTCTCTGGTCAGTCATTTTCACCACTGTAACAAGGGACCTGAGCAAAGCAATGTAAAAGAGAGAAGCTTGATTTTGGCCAATGGTTTCTGGAGTTCAGGTTGGCTGGCTCCATTGCTAATGGAACTCTGAAAAAAGCAGATCATCATGGCAGTGGGAGTGGTGGCAGAGGAGGCTGTTTATCCTGTCTGTGTGGTGAAGGAGGAGGAGGAGAAGGAGAAGGAGAAGGAGAAGGAGAAGGAGAAGGAGAAGGAGGAGAAGGAGAAGAAGAAGAAGAAGAAGAAGAAGAAGAAGAAGAAGAAGAAGAAGAAGAAGAAGAAGAAGAAGAAGAAGAAGAAGAAGAAGAAGAAGAAGAAGGCGGCTCAGGGGACCAGCTCAATCCTTCAAAGACCCGTGCATCCAATGTCTTGCTTCCCCCAACTAGCTCCCACCTCCTTACAATTGATGCATCAGCTAGGAATTCATCCATGCATTAATGATGAAGCACAAGCCTCCATGGTCTCATTGCCTTCCAATAGTGCCACCAGCTGTGGGCCAAGCCTTCAGCACATTAGCTTTTGGGGTGATTTTATGTCCAAACCATAACAGCTTGATAATGTCAAATAGAAGTTTCAAGGAAGTTCATATACATTGTTCCAGATGCATTGACTTGGGCTACCATCCTTCTGGACTTGGCCTTTGTGAAATGGACACTGTTTCATTAACATCTCCAAGATGGACACATAGATACACAGAATGACAAAAGAGCTTCTCTGAGTCTACAGAGACGACAATCTACTTGAATGCCAAAGCCCCAGGGACTCAGCACTCCCGTGTGATAAAGACCCTTGCATGCCTGTCTTGGACCATGAGGTGAGGTGTGACACAGTCTTGCTCTGAAACCTCTGCTTGTATGATCTGCTTCACTTAGGGTTGTGATTTGAGCACTGCTTTGGCTTAACTAGCTTGAGTCAAAGAGCCCTTATGAGTTGCAGCTCAAGCTCTGAGACTGAACACTATAGCGAGGAGGCTATTAAAATAGAATTATGTAAAACCTTTGATTCAGCATTCCCTTCCCTGAGAATGCAGCTTTTGGAAATAAAAGGACAAATCATATAAAACTATACTTTTAAGGACAATTACTGAAAATTTGTTTATAGTGGGGTGCATAAAAGGAAAAAGTGGATGTCAGTCATAGGGAAATAGATAAACCAATGAACTATAAGAAAACAATGGAATATAATGCAGCCATTAAAATGATGAGCTAGATGCATATGGCATAGCAGGAATTTTATGCAGTGTAAATACAAGATTCAGATACATGTACATATCACAAGTCATATTTACATGATGATGGACAAAGTCCCTTGTTTCATTCTATAACCACAAAAGGTGTTAAATAATACCAGCAAGGAAAATTCCAAATTTAAAACAAAAATGAAATTCTAAACTTACTTCTTTAAAAAAATTTAAAGTTAAATATTGTTGGACAAGGTCTGTCATCAGTTATCACTCCCAAAATTAGTGGTATTCTTAGTGAGAGACCCTAAATCTTCTATATAAAATCAGAAATGTAATTTGAAATTGAACTACAAGTTCTAACCAAGACACGGTAGAAAAAGAAAGAGATCATAACTCTAAGGATAGAGGGAATGGGATCACTAGTCAGGGATGTGATGACCATATGCCCAGGGAAGAGAACTGACTACCAGGATTCCACAATCAAAAATAGATCTCAGAGCATGAGGGTAAAAATGCAGTGGCAACAGTAGCTTTCATACACACTTCATATGTCCCATTACCTAAGATACAATCATGTGACTATAGCAACCAACACAGACATTCATAAGAATATGTAGAAGCCATAGGGCTTTTCAAAAATTAATGCAATACTTTAAAAGAGCTAAAAGACTTTAAAAATGGAGACACACACTATGGCAAAGGGGCGGTTCTGTAAGCTAATTTAAATGTAATCTTGATATAAAAAACAAAAACAAGGGGCTAGAGAGAGGCTCAGTGGTTAAGAGCACTGGCTGCTCTTCCAAAGGTCCTAAGTTCAATTCCCAGCAACCATACGTGTGGCTCACAACCATCTGTAATAAAATCTGGTGCCCTCTTCTGGCCTGCAGGCATACATACAGGCAGAACACTATATATAATAAATAAATAAATCTTAAGAAAAACAGTAACCTATTTTATAAGAAATTGGATAATGTCAGTCTTAAGTTCCTTTGATAAATAAATCTGATAACCTGGAAATAGCTAAAAAAGGACAGTGGTGGCCAAGAAAATGATACAGTAAAAATTATGGTACTTGAAACAATTTTCTTGAAATTTCTGTTATGAAAACAGTATGCTAAGAATGTATGAGCAGACTTATGAAATGGAATAGAAAGTCCCTAAAAAATATCTGAAATCAGCATATGATAATATCCCAGTCAGTGGTGAAATGAGTCCACATACACTACTGGGCAAACTGGAACCTCAGCAACATGGACACATGAGCTAATGCAAACGGTAGGACTGCTTCTAAACGACAATTACTTAATAGAGAAACTCAAACTATGAGAGCTCTAGCTAAACACACTGAAGAATCCTAACCTTGGAGTGATGGGGATTTCAATAACTGTGCTTATCTCAGAAAAAGGGACTGGTAAATTCAACTCTAAAAACAGAGATCTCAGAAACTTCGAGAGCGCTGCAGAGCGAGAGCGCAGATGGAAACTGCACCTTGGAGACCCGCAGAAACCAAGAGAAAGAGCTACAGAAAACAGAAGCCGCGGTGAAGTCAGCAGGTGCCCCCAGTGACACCAAATTTCTCAGGGTGAGTTCTTCCTGCCCGGAAGCGTGGGTGTGCACCCCACTCCAGGCATAAGAGCCAGAGAGATGGTCCCTGCTGCTGCCGGAACCTAAATCTGGTGCCTGAATTCAGCTGGGAAAAGCAAGTGGTGCTCACACAGCAGGGTGCAGTCAGAGCCCCAGAAAGGTAGTGAAAGTCAGAGCTTTGCAACACCTTACTCATCCCCACCCTTTCCCAGATGAACAAGAGATGAAGCACAGGCTGTGTGGCCCGCACTTGGAACGGACCCCAAGTCACACAGGCTGCGGAGATACAGGGCAAGCGTGGTAACGGAGTCTGAACCTGAAAGACCCCCAATGCCCTACTCTGCCGCACACCCCCAGGCTGTGATGAACTATATGGTTTGGCAGGAAGCATGTTGCCCACCTTGATTCAGTATCCTGATGGACTCAGGAACGGTAAACACAGGTAGGCAAGTCCTCAACACCCACTCACAACTTCAGTCACAGGACAGCCAGCAGAGACCAGCTGACCCCCAACCCTGCAAGGACTGGAGTCAGGCTTGTAATCTGTAACCAGGAGGAATCAGACAGGGAATTCTGGCCGAGGGTAGGCATCAACTACAAAATCCCTCTCTCTCTGGAAGGCTGCCTGACTTAACTGGCACCACCCCACTTTGGGAACTGATTAAAAGAGGGGGGGGGGAGGCCACAAAGGGAGAGAGAAACCAAGTCTTCCTGGTCCGGAAAAATGCTGGGATCACAGATTTGTTTTTCCTTTTTACTTCATCTTAGTAATTTTCTAGTTTTTAAATTTTAATTTTAATTTAATTATTTACACTTTTGAACTTTGATTGTCCCATTGCTGTGTTTTAACTTGTCTGTGGCTGGAAACGGCTCTTAAGCCTGTCCTTTCTCTACACTAATATTGAATATTTTCTGTGTACTCTGGAATTCCTGAGTCATACACTGTCCTTCTTATTCTGACTTTGCCTCTTCTCCCTCCCTTCCCTGAGTTCTATTCATTTTACTTACTGATACCTTTAGCCCTATAAAAAACGATATACTGTAATTTCCCCAACCAGTAGTGCCCAGTAGTCAACACTAGTAATGCTGTCAGAGCGTTACATTTGTTCTTGCGGTTGGATCCCCAATAATAAATCTAAGCCGACCCAACTTCCCAGGAGGACTCACATAAAATAAATCAAACAAAAACAGTGGGGATGGCAGGGACAAAACTGGAGGACGCATCTATCCCTGCACCTGTGTAAAACACAACAGAGGGACACGAAAACCATGGACAGCAATCCACTGCGAGACCTTGACAAGCTCATGACTTCTCAGTGCTAGAAAACAGATAATGGGGTAGCCGAGATGTCAGGAAAAGATGTCGGAGTTCAGCTTTTACCGAAGACCAATGACGGTATAAAGGACTCGAATAAGATACAGGCAAGGAGGACATGGATGCAGGTCCCAGACAAGCACATTAAAAGTGAATGGGACTGTCAATAGCACAGAGAAAAACTCAAAGTATAAAGGGGAAAATGCCAAGGAACTGAGATTCCAAAACGAGTCAAACAGAAGTTCCAGAAAGAAAATAACCTACCAATTAAAAAGCACAATGGACAGCACTGTGAAGACACAAGATGAAGACCAAGAATGAATTCCAGAGATGGAGGACAAGGTTGAGACAATTATGCATTCAGACATCTATACATTTTAAAAAATTAATGAGCATTATAAAAACTTCCAAGAACTCTAGGACATGTTCAAGAGACTAAACTAAGAAGTCATAGAGTAAAGGAAGGAGTCATAGAGTAAAAACAAAGTAAAGAGATTTAGGCAAATTCCAGGAGAGCCAGGACTAATCAGAGAAATCCTGCCTCAAAAACAAACAAACAAAATATAAAAAGAAATTTTTAAATAATCCTCTGTGCCTTATCAGGTGACAATGGACTAAAACTAGGACTCAACAAGATAATTCTCAAAATCTACACAAATTAATGAAGCCTGTACAATATACTTGTGAATCAGCAGTGGGTTCTTGAAGAAATCAGAGAAGAAATTAAAACTTCCTAGAACCAAATGACAATGGTAGCATGGTTCACCAGATCCTCTGGGTGGCAGCCAAAGCAGTTCTGAGGGGAAGATTGATAGCTATAAGTGCTCACATTAAAGAATCAGAGAACTAAACAAAAAACAGGAAGCCAAACCCAAAGCCAGTAGAGGGCAAGAAATCATAAAGATCCATGCTGAAATGAATGAAATAGAAACTGAAAGGACAATACACAGAATCAGTGCGAGAGTTAGTTCTTTGAATAGATTAGGATGATTGACAAACCCCTAGCCAAACTAGTGGAAAGAGAGAGGAGACCCAAATAAGCAAAATTAGGGATGAAAATGGAATTGTTATAACAGACTCCAGTGAAACCCAAGAAATCATTAGAGAATAACATGAAAATTTAAATTTTATGTTCCAAAAACCTGGGAAACATGGAAGACATATACACATTGTATTAGTCAGAGTTTTCTAGAGTTACAAAATGTATAGAATGAATCTCTCTCTTACCCCTCTTCCTCTCCCTCTCCCTCTCTCTCTCTCTCCCTTTCTCTCGCACGTGTGTGTGTGTGTGTGTGTGTGTGTGTGTGTGTGTGTGTAAAGGGGATTTATTAGAATGACTTACAGGCTGTGATCCAACTAATCCAACAGTAGCTGGCTATAAATGGAAAGTCCAAGAAACCAGAAGTTTCTCCATCCACAAGGTTGGATTTCTCAGCTGGTCCTTAGTAGAAGCTGGAATTCCAAAGATGTAGGCTCTAATTCCAGTGAAAGAAGGGAATTTGCTATCAAGACAAGAGCAAGCAGGCAAAGAGCAAAAGTGTCCTTCTTCCATGTCCTTATACAGGCTTCCAGCAGTAGAAGTGGTCAAGATTAAAGATGTGTCTTGCCACCTCAACATCAAGATTAGAAGTGGATCTTCAAATTAAGCAAAAGAAGAAGAAGGAGAAGAAGGAGGAGGAGGAGAAGAAGGAGGAGAAGAAGGAGGAGGAGGAGGGGGAGGAGGGAAGGAAGGGAGAGAGAAGGAAGGAAGGAAAGAAAGAAAGAAAAAGAAAGAAAGAAAGAAAGAAAGAAAGAAAGAAAGAAAGAAAGAAAGAAAGAAAGAAAGAAAGAAAGAAGGAAAGAAGGAAAGAAGGAAAGAAGGAAAGAAGGAAGAAAGAAAGAAAGAGTTCGTGTTCCTGGAGTTGTATCCATGCCAGTGGATGTCCACATGCTCCAGAAGAGAATTTGACATTGCTGCGCCATTGTTGCTGTTATAGCAGTGGAGGCCACCACTGCTACTGTTTCTGGGACTAACATTTCATAATTGCTTACTACAGCTAGCACAGTGGAGACCCTGGCAGCAAAAGTAGCTACCACAGTTAGTTAATCTTTCATTCTATTGGGCATGATAAATTTAATTCAATAGTTATATACATTTTAATTGGCTTTGAAAATTATAAATTTATAAACTCAAGTTCCATTTGCTTTTAGGATACCATCTTACAAGGACTCCAATTTCGAGTAAGGCTCATTAAGGAAAGGAATGGCTCAGTTACCTTTAGCCTACTGGCTATGGGTGGGATAGGACCTCTGTTGGTCTTTTCTGTGTCGAACACACAGATTGCAAGCCCAGTGCCACTTTGAGATCTTTGGCAGCAGTTAACTCTGCAGCTCACACACTATTGAGCCTGTATGATAATGAATGGGTAATATCTGGGGGGGGGCACTCACCAACCTAAAACAGAACGCCTGTGTGGCCTGGGCAGGCATCTCCATGATGGGTAAGGTGACCTGCTGACATCCCACGCAACCTAAGTCAGAAGCTCAGTTTTTAGTAAAAGGGGGACCTGTAGGGTCCTGACCCCCGTTTTAGGTAACTGTTGCCTTGCTTGCTGACTTTGACCTTGATATCCTCCCTATGCTAATTCCCTGCCGGGTTCCACTCTCCTAAATGCTTAAGGGAAGTTCCTTCTCTGTGTATCCTGCATAATGGGCATTAGCAGCTTAGATGCAAGATTGTAATACATTGGTAGCAAACTTCTGCCCTCCAGGGTTCTCCCATTTTGCTGTAACCATGTATTTAAGGCCTCTTCCCTCCTTCAATAAACAGCATTCAGCATTAAATAAATAGAAAGGAAGGAAGGAAGAAAGAAAGAAAGGAAGGAAGGAAGGAAGGAAGGAAGGAAGGAAGGAAGGAAGGAACAAAGAAACAAAGAAAAAATCCCTCACTGGTGTGTGATGCATTTTTGATTCCAGATGTAGTTAGTTAAATTGACAACCAAGAATACAAGAATAGCCGGTCATCATACATGATCTACCAAAATTAAACCCAAAAGATTTAAATAGACCCATAACAAGCCACGAGATTAAATCAGGAAAAGTCTCCCCACAAACTAAAACCAATTCCTACAAACTCTCTTTTTTTTTAAACAGGGTCTCACTGTAGCTCTGATTTACATGGAACTTACTGTGTACACCAGGCCAGTCTTGAGGACACAGAAATATGTCCGCTTCTGACTCTTGAGTGCTAGGATTAAAAGCATGCACCACCACATCCAGCTAATTTCTATAGACTTTTAAAGGTACAATACCAAGACTTCTCAAGCTTACCCACAAACTAAAAAGGAAATGAATACTATTAAATTCATTCTATGAAACCAGTATCACCCTAGTACCAGATGAAGTCCCAACAAAATAAAACTATGGATCAATTTTTCTGATGAACATAGACGTAAAAACTCTCAACAAAATATTTGCAAAATGAGTTCAAGAATCCATTAAGAACATCATAAAGTGTGATAAGTGGGCTTCATCCCAGAGATGCAAGTTTGGTTCAACAGATACAAATCAGTAAATTTATATACCAAACAAATAGATTTAGGATAAATCAGATGATCATCTTGATAGATGCAGAAATGACATTTGATAAAGTTCAACCTTCCTTATAGTAAAAATTTAGAGAAATTAGGAATAGATTAAATGTGCCTCTATATAATGAAGGCTATATACAACAGACTTATGTCCATATTGTACTAAATGGGAAAAATTAGAGCATTTACTCTTAAATTGGAATAAAACAAGCATGCCCTTCTCTCCTCTTACTCAATATAGTGTTTGAAATGTTAACTAGAATAATAAGACAAATAGAAAGATATAAAAGGGATATTTATAGGAAAGAAGTTTAATTATCTTTATTTGCAGATGACATGATTCTATACTTAATAGTCTTTATGAATACCATCAGAAAACCTTTAAATATAACAAATACTTTCAATAAAGTTTTGGAATACAAACTCAACATGCAGTAATCAACATCTTTTCTGTATTTCAATAATAAATTTGCTAAGAAAGAAATTAGGAAAAACATGCCATTCACAGTAGTTAAAAAAAAAAAAAAAAAAAAAAAAACTCAGAATAAACCTAACCAAGGAGGTTAAGCCCTCAACAATGAAAACATTAAGATACTGAATAGAGAAATGGAAAGAGATCCTGGACATTAAAAAGACCTACCATACTCACAGATTCTCACAAATAATAGTGTGAAAATGACTGTATTACTAGAAATAATCTAAAGATTCAATACACTCTCCATCAGAATTCCAATGCAATTCTTCACAAAACTAGAGGAAACAAGCCAGACGGAAAGAAAAAGACACAAACAGATGAAGAGTCTCAAGCAGGAAGAACGCTGCTGAAGATAATACAGTGCTTGACCTCAAAGTATACTACAGAGCCATAGGGACAAAAACAGTGAGGTCCTGGCACACAATGGACATGTAGGTCTACAGAACATAATAGAAGGCATGTAAATAAACCCACATGGTTGTGGCCACTAAGTTTTGATGAAAGTGTCAAAAGGACACACAGGAAAAACCTATTCAGTAAATGATGGTGGCAAAATTGGATTGCCACCTGGAGGATAGTGAAAATAAACCCATAGCTCTTGTTTGGCACAGAGATTTAAAATGGATCACAGATCTCAATTTAAAATGCGAAACATTGAAGCTACTTGAGGAAAACAGAAAAACCACTCCAAGATGTAGGCATAAACAAACTCTCTGAATAGGACCTCAAGAATTGACAAATAAGATCACATGGAATTTAAAGGCTTCTGTACTGCAAAAGAAGCTATCCAAAAAGTGAACACATGACCTAAGAATGGGAGAATAGCAGTGCTTCAGATAAGAGGGTAATAACTAAAATATATAAAGAACTGTAACATTTAATAATAAAACTATCTATTCATATATGGACTAATGAACAGCACATAGTTCTCAAATGATGAAACATAAATGCCAATAAAATATTTTTAAAGTACTCTAAAAACTGGCTATTGAAGTGTAAGCTAATATAACCTTTTTGTAAAAATCTTTTATGACATTTATCAATAATTTTGAAAATATACAGGTGATACTGCCAGTGTTTTACATGTATCAGGACAGTTAAATCTCATTAAGTCATACTAGGTAGGTATTATTATTATTATTATTATTATTATCCTGTTTTGGTGATGAGGTTAACAGTAATAAAATTTGAGTTGATCTTGTTGTCATCTGGACAGCTAGCAATTTTCAGAACTAGAATTTTTGTCATTGAAAACTGACCTCAGGGCTGGCTCACTTTACCACCATATTTTGCTGCCTTTCCATTTATATATGCTGATATACTCTCTAAGATCTATGCACAAAGGTATGTATCACTAGGTATGTATTTATCCTAGGAAATATTTTTATAGTCTGTAAAGGTATAATTTACTTGTAGTAATGTGTACAAATCTCAGGTGATTATCTCAATGAATAGATCGGATAAATATTCCCATGATCAAGTTATGGGATATTTCAGTGCCCCAATAGACTTGACATGTCTCTTCTTTACCAGTGACAACCCAGAGGCAATGACCATCCAACTTTTTTTTTTAAGATTTATTTATTCATTATGTATATACAGTGGTCTGCCTGCATGTATGTTTGCAGGCCAGAAGAAGGCATCAGATCTCATTATAGATGGTTGTGAGCCACCATGTAGGTGCTAGGAATTCAACTCAGGTCCTCTGGAAGAACAGCCAGTGCTCTTAACCTCTGAGCCATCTCTCCAGCCCCAACCATCCAACTTCTATTGACACAGATCAATTTTGCCTATTAAAGAACTTTATATAGTTTTTTTTTTTTTTTTAACAGGGTTTCTCTATGTAGCCTTGGCTGTCCTGGAACTCATTCTGTAGACCAGGATGGATTCAAACTCACAGAGATCTGCCTGCCTCTGCCTCCCGAGTGCTGGAATTAAAGTTGTGCACCACCATCACCTGGCTTATAGTTTTAATAAGTATTCTATTATAGCTGATTCTTCCATTAAACTTGGTGTCTGAAAAACAAGTGTTTCACATTGTTAGACATCAGGAAAGGGCAGGTTAAAAGTGCTCTAAGATTCCAGCTAGCTACAGTCAGAATGGCTGCTATCAAGAATACAAATGACAACAAATGGTGGCAGAAAGGTGGGAAAGAGGAACTACTATTGCTGTTGGTGAGAGTATAGACTTCCGCGTCCATTATGAAAATTGGTATAAAAGTTTCTTAATATACTAAAGGCAGAACAATCATATGACCCTGCCACACCACTCTTGGCAGTAGACACAGAGGACTCTGTATTCTACCACAGAGATAGCTGCACGTCCATATTTACCACTGCTTTATTTGCTGTAGCTAGGAAATGAATCAGCATGGGTGTCCATCAACAGAGGACTGGATGAAGAAGAAAACACACACACACACACACAGAGAGAGAGAGAGAGAGAGAGAGAGAGAGAGAGAGAGAGAGGACAGCATGATATATCAAAAGAGAAGAGACAAATCAGCAAAGACTACTGAAGGTCAAACTACAGCCGTCTAACTCCCTGATTCAGGAGGGGCATGAACAAAGGGTACAAACAGATCTGTACTGAAAAAGGACTGTTCCTTACACATATTAAAAGATGCCCAACCTCCTTCATTTTTTAAAAAGGAGAAGTAGTTCAAACTACCCCAGACTTTCGATGTTTTATTAGATTGGCAAAACTCCAAATGTTTGGTAAAATAAAATAAAACCAAATGTATTTGGCAGAGACACAGAGAAATGAGGGTTCACAAACTTTGCCAATGGAAGGAGAAGCTGGCACATGCCCATGGAGATCAAGGGCTGTATGTGCTAAGGGTACAGGTTCTGGCTCAGCAATGCAGCCAACAGATGTGCTTGTAGTTGGAGGGAAAGAGTCACAGTCTGCATGAGGAGTTACTCCACCCAGCATGTCTCAAAGAGCTGAAATTTGAAAACAAGTCCAATCTTTAACAAGCTAGAAGCATTTGCTAAGTTCTAGATTTTGATCTTAGAAATTAATGAATAAAATACGATGCAGGTATTAAAGTGAATTAAAAGTTCTTTAGGCTCTGATTGCAAAGATTTCCACCATATGGTTAAATGGGGAAAAGCAAGCTTTAGAGGGATGTGTATATGCTGGCATCAATATAAAAAGGGGGAAATAAATCCTCATATGTATAAAAGCCCTCCAGGGGGAGTCACAGTAGATTAATAACCATGGTTACCATTCAAAAGCCAACTTTGCTTTTTGAGGTATGGGAATATATTACCTATTCAAAAATTAAGCAGATAAATACTTGTTTTGCAAAATTTTCTGCACTGGTTTACTTTTTGCCATCAGCATTTTTCATTTCTATCATAAGAGAAAAGTGGTTTATATTTGAGGGGGAAAAAAAGGAACATTTGAGATCAGGTTTTGAAGTTAGACTAAGTGCCTTTAAATTCTGTTTCTACTTTGAGTAGCTGTGTGGCCATGGGGAAGGCATTAAACCCCCGAAGGCTTACTTTTAAAGTGTAAGGCACCTGTACCTCATGGATTGTTGTGAGGATGTAAAGTGCTGGGCCCACACTCAACCCTCCATGGACATCACTTATTACCTGCCCCTCCCAGAGTTCTAACGGAGAGGAACATACAAGGTACGGTACCGAGAGCTACCATTGCAGCCCGGTGTTCATGAATATTCATGTGCTCCTGCTTCTCCAGTCTCTGGATTGCCCACCTAATGAGAAGCCTCATTGATGGCCAGTGTTCCCTGTCTTCTCAGCAATGGCTCACAACTGTCTCTCTTGACAGTATGTCGTCATAGAAGAAAGAAAACCTGGCCGCTATAAACAATGATGAATGAGCGGCTTTTCACTCACCTCACACTGCTACGCTCTCCCTATTGTAAACCTCCAGCTACTGACTGGTAGGCAGTGGAGTTGCCCTCATGGCTGAATCCTCTTGTGGTCAGATCTTAGTGTGAATTAACAGTTCTACCCAGAAATCTAAAACTTCCAAGTGACTAGAACTTAGAAGGCATATGAAATGCCTATGTCTATGTTTCAGCTTCTCCTCCCCTACGTACAGTAGTACTTGATTTGAACCTAGACGTAATCATTCATGCGTCATTTGTCATTAATTAATATAGCCAATAGTTACTTTACTAGGTGCCTGTTTATGTTTGTCTCTGTGCCTGGCATGGAGAAAGATGAATCAAAGTTATGACGACTTTAAAAACTGAATGATGCAAGAGAAATCCAAATGAAAATAATCATTAATTACAGGCCTTTTCATTTAGAATATTCCTATATAAAAGATTATTGTAGTAATAATTTACATAATAAAATGGAGACAGGGAAGGCAAGCCTACATGTAGAGAGTGAGTTTCAAACATTTTTGAATTGCACATTGCATTATTCATAAATAATGCATGCTGTTGTTAATCACTCTTATCTTCAGTATAGGAGATCTAAGAATGTTTACTATGCAATGCTTCATAAACATAGTTTAATTAACATTTGCAGATATAAATCTCCCTTTCAAATAAGATAATCTATAATTGAAGTCTCATTAGAGCCTGGAGGAAGGGCTTTGGGGAGGCGTGAGCACGATGCATACTTGCTACCTCATTCATTTCACAGCCCTTCAATATCAATGCCAGTCTCCTGCTTTGCAGGCCATGCAGCTAGGGCTGAGGCAGAGATGGAGCACACCCAGGTCTTCCTTTGCTGTAAACAACCACATCCCAGGGCTGCTTGCTTTTTCCCCTTTGCCCTTGTGTCCCATTTTCCCCTTGTCCTTTGGGGTAGGCATTAGGGAGGCCAGAGGCCGAGACTGGACATAATCGTGGCTATTGCACAGAGCACCAGTTCCTGGCCACAGTAGAGCCTACTTTTTGCCATGGCCTCCTCATGTAGAACGTTGGAAAAGAGTTCAAGTTGGGAAGATGGCTCAATGGTTAAGAACACTGACCGATCTTCCAGAGGACCTGGATTTGATTCCCAACACCCACATGGTAGCCTACAACCATCTGAAAGGGATCTAGTACTCTCTTCTGGCCTCTGTAGGCACCAGGCATGCATGTGGTACACAGACATACAGCCAGGCGAAGCAACCCTAAACATAAAATAAATAATAACAATAATTTTTATAGAGGAATGAAGCTCTTCCAAGGAGAGGGTCTACTTGTCAAACCTTTGCAAATGACCACCCCATTTACAGTATCTGATAATAAGAAAGGGTCATTATTTCACACTCCCAGGCTCACCTGACCTAGCCTTCAGAAATCTCTTCTCTCAGCAGCCCCTTAGTTCTCCTGGCAAGATTGTTTCCAGTGAAGTTTGGTTGGCAGTGTCTGTTTTAGACCCTCACTAATTTTTCATGTGAACACCAATTAAGCTGGAAATCCTACTTCAGTAACTTGAAGGAGTTTTTAGATTGCCCATGCATTGCCAGTCTAGGCATCATTTGGCTAGATTTTTTGTACCTTCCTCCATGATAGCTATAATCCTTCTAGCATGAAGGAGCTCCCAATTGGTCTGGCAGAAACACTAGGGGAAGAACTCAGGAGTGGAGGGTGAGAGCACTTCTAGAGCCTGGTACTGTGTGTAGGTCTTTCTGATTCTGAAAAGTACATGGTAACAGGTAGGTTGATGCGGAGACGTCTTGGGGGATGATGGAGTCTCTCAGAGTTTTGTCTTTTCCCTCCAACTATCTGTGAGTTTTGACTGAAGAACAAGTCACATGGGGAAACTTCAGCAGGCATATGCCACAAAAGTCACGGGAAAATTCCAGCTTTCTGTCAGACAGGCAGGCCTAGCGGGTGAGCGGTGCAGGCCAGTCCTCGGGATTGCCTTCTCTTTTCTCCCTGGACTCGCTTCAAGGTCAACTACAATGGCACTTCTGTGGTGCAATGAACATATAAAACCTTGAGATAACCCCATCTTTCTGAATAGAAGGGTGAGAAAAATCAGCACGTGCTGTACACAGAACATGGGGGGAATTCTTATCATTTTCCTTTCTCTTTTTGTTCCTTGTTTCTCTGTGAAAGCAGGCACAGAAAGCCCACGTTTGTGGCTAGAAGGGTGGTAAATGGTGCTGTGGGAAGCCAACGGGATTAACACAGAGAGGGGAATAAAAAGGAAGAGTCCTCAGATTTTCATCTGATTCAATCCAAGGCTCAGGCTCATCCCAAATGAGCACGCGCAGAGCACACCATGAGCCGCACCAGCTTCAGGAAGTGAGCTCTCTCTCTCTCTCTCTCTCTCTCTCTCTCTCTCTCTCTCTCTCTCTCTCTCTCTCTCTCACACACACACACACACACACACACACACACACACACACACACACACACACACACTGCTTCCCAAGCCCCACGTAGGAGAAGCCCGTCTAAATAGCCAAGACTGAAAACTGGGTCACACTGGAACCTGCTGCCTCACAAGGCAGGACAGGCTCCTGACCTGCTCAGGAAACAGGGAAAAAAGGAGGGGGGGCTGTTTTCTCCTGAAGACTTTAGCAAGACCTGGAATCTCACTGCAAATGAGACTCACACACAAAATGTTCAGGGTAAAAAAAGTCCAAAATACTCAGTATACAAAGGGTGAGGCAAAGCTATTTCAAGTAAAAGACAGATGCCAGAAAGCTCGAAAGCAGCTCTTACAGTCTTTCTCATGCAATCACTGATTTAGAGGGCTGAAGGTAGAGGGAGGCTTGCCAAAACATATGTGAGGTCCTGTGTTCTATTCCCAGTACTACAAAACAACAGCAACAAAACATATTTTAAAAAAGAAATCTGCAAAATAGAGCATGTCCCAAGGAGGACAGACAGAAGAGAATTTAATTGAATTCTCTCTCTCTCTTCTCTCTCTCTCTCTCTCTCTCTCTCTCTCTCTCTCTCTCTCTCTCTCTCTCTCTCTCCTGTATCTCATTAGTCAAAATGTTCCCTCTTGGAGATGAACTCATCTTGAATTTTTATTGTATTACTCAGCTCCCTTGGCAAGTCCTTGGCAAGTAAGAGAACACGTCCTGTATCAGGCCCTGAAAACTTTTCCATAAAGCAGTGATGGTAAAAAGTAGGGTTTGGGTGCCATGGTTTCTTTCACAGCTGCCCAGTTCTACCATTATAATACCCACGCAAACATGCTCCTTGCTCAACTACGTGTCCATGGCTGTATTCCAGTAAGACTCCATCCCAAAACATGCAGCAGGCTAAATTTGGACCACGGGTCATAGCTTGCTGATTTCTGTTTTATGGGATAATACTTCATCCAAATCAAGAAGGGGCAAAGGGCTCCAAAAGTTTCAGGATGATGGAGTTCATGATGAAAGCAGTGAAGCCTGTAATTATGAATCAATTTCCATCTCTCTTGCCATAAATAATATACAGTGATCCAAAGCAGTGTTATGCAGAACATTATGCCAATGGATAAAGCGTTCTGTATGCCCCACACACAGATGGCAGAGACACTGTGGATAAGGAGGCCAAGTCATTGCCCTCTCCAGAGTGAAAAGGATCCAGAACACTAAGGGTATTGCAGAGTATCTGGGTAATCTCCCAAGGATAGTGCCATGTTGAGGGCACAGTGTGGATCATAGGTGGTGAGTGGTTGGCTTTCAACAGCAGTAAGTACACAATTCTTTAGGAGGAGAGAAAGCATACGGTACTTTTGCAAAGCTTCCATTTCTACTACATGGTCACTGTGTTGCTTGGTCCATAGCAGAAACCAGAATAACCCCTAAAAGATGATGGCCATGTACAGTGTATGGAATTCTGACTGCTGATAGATTCCTTGGCCATTGATACATTTTAAAAATTTATTTTAGCTGCCATGGGTGCTGGGAATCAAACTCGGGTTCTGTAAGATCAATACATGTTCTTAACTGCTAAGCTGTCCCTCCACTCCCCTCCTCTCCATTTATTATTTTTTAAATTTTTGATGGACACTAATATAAAAGCCAGAGATGCATATCATCTGTGGACTTTCTTAGAGCTCCATGACATACGTCTTCCTCAGACCCCCTTAGCCATTGATTTCCAGTCTTGTTCTTTTCAGTCCCTTCCTGCCCATTACTATCAAATCTACACATCTTTGCCTTCAAGTTGCCTTTCCCTCCATATGAAGTGATAATGGGCCCACTCTTGACAGCTCTGCTCACGGGGAGGGTTTTCCTTCATACTTTCCCTCAGGGTGGCACCCAAGCGGCACTGTAATGCAGCAGCTGTCCATTTCCCACCCACACTGACATATTGCTCAGACTCATCAGTGACTTGGGCCAGAATTCTTTTTTCCTTCATTAATCAAGTGTGAAATTCCCTCCTGGTGACAGGTAGGTATGAACGAGAGGTATCAATGCAATCGTTGTGGAACAATTTCCTCTGAGATCAGAACATTCCATCCTGCAAGGAAGCTCCTTAAGCAGGAAGATAAACAGTAGCTTCAGGAAGTCCTTAAAATTGACCAGATGCACTAAGCCCCTCCCTGCCTGAGTAAGCAATAAAAGCTGAGAGTCCTTCTCAGACAAACAAAGCTGCATAGGAGACAAACCAGACCAGCTGCCTGGAAGAGGCTTAGAACAGAGTCACTTGGAAAGGACACTCTCCAATCTGTTGAACTGCCTGCAGGCTGTGAAGTATGCTCCAGGTCCCACCTGTTACGTGACCCATGCTGGGTGGCCTTTGGTGATGCAGCGGTCTTTGACTCATTTCTGCTCCTGTAAGTAAACCCTCAACCCATATTCCTGTAAGGAACTTCAACAAAACTCACTGGTTCACCAAGTTGGACTTTGGTGGTGTCCAGACTTTGCTCTGTCCTGAGTTCCCTATCTGGGGTGAGTAGACATATGTGTGTTGCATCTGTCTCCTCAGAAAAAGTTTTGTCACACAGCAGCAATGAACACAGAGACTGTGGGAGTGTGAGATGCCTGATTTGTAATGCCCACATTCTATTTGCACCCAACCAACAATAAAGCATTCTCCTTATGCAATGTTTGCTCCTGTGCCTGCTCTGTTTGCTTTAGTGGACATCCGGGTCATGGAGGAACACCTGTTCACAGAGTCTCTTGATATGGTTAGGTACATAGGTATCTACTAGAAACTATCTACACACTCGGAGTAGTTTGTCAAACTTTGAATGTCTCTGCTCAGAACCCTGTGGTAACTTGTCAGAGAACCCACACTTTGTCTGTTCAAGGGCCTGGGCCTATTGAAGAGCTGCGATGTTCCAGGTCATCTTTGAAGTCTTCTGAGTCAACCCATAAATGCATTATAAAAAAAAATTATTGTTAAATGTAGGATATGCTCTCTCCAAAGAGGGGCACAATTGTGCTTCTTTCTTAATGAACATAGGTCTGAAAAAACGCTCACCTTTTACATTAGAATGAAACCTCTGCTGTTTTTATTAACCGTAGGGACTCTGAAAACTTAAAGCATCAGGTCTTTGTACTCCAATTCCAACCAAGGGCATTTATTTTTCATGCCAGGGTGAGTAAAGAAACCTCCATCTCTGGTTCATCCACTTTAGGTAACATGACACCATCAATATATTGGAGCAATGTGATGTTCTGTAGAGTGTCAAGATGGTCATAGAGTCTGAGACCATGTTAAAACTGGGGGATAGACAGTAAGCATATACTGCTAGCCTCTTCCTGTAATGACATGCTGCCTTCTGTTCTTCCGAACACTATATACCGAGAGGACAGCATTCCCTAGAGTAAAATATAGACAAATATATAAGAGTAAAATATAGACCAAGGCTATGCAGAAATTCTCCATCAAATATACCCATTTGGCTTACTAGTTGTAGCTAAGACAACGATTTGGTTGGGTTTATAGCACTCTGCTTCCCTGTGAACTGTGGTACATTCCTCAGTGCTCATTGTCCTATTAGCCAGCTATATGCAATATTTCAGATCCATCACAACAGAATATAAAACAAGCTCCAGTCATGCTTGCAGAGCATTGAATCTCAAGTCAGAGTGAGTTCCCTGTATTAACAAATTCTTCCCTAACCAACATATGTTCTGTGCCCCCATCCCTCCATACTCTAATTCCTCCAGCATCTATTCTGGTACCTCCTGTTCATTTGGGTCTTCTAAATAACTTCAGCTAGGCACAATAATTGCTTTGGCATGTAGACTATTCTTTAACCAAAAAAAGATTGTCTTCTCTTCCTCAAGCTGAGCTGACTCCTGACTCTATTTGTTGGCCTGGAAGCAATGGGGAGTGGAGGAGGATACTGACCATAATAAATCCCATCTCTTAGGGCATTTGTTTCACATGGAATCAGTCTAGGATGACTGGGTAGGGTAGGCTGGTCTCTAGCAAATGAGGAAGTGGAAATCAATGTGAGGTATCTTAACATCTGCAGACCCACCCCTAGAAATGTCCACATTCCATGCTTCAAGGCTTCACTCTTTCTGTATCAGGGCTATTTTCACAAAGGAGGGCCATCCACACTGTACCTAAAACCACTACTTTTCTCAAAGGACTTTGTAATGAGAGTCTAGCTGTAGACACTCATCTCGGAGAAATTTATACTAATAAAATCCATCAGCTATCCAATCTGTAAACACTTTGTCTCCTGTGTGTGGCTTTGTTTAGTCAACCTAAGTAAAAACTCAAGTACTTGTGATCCTGTTGTATGTCCATGGTTATTGACAACCAGTGTACTATTCTTGTTTTCTGATAAATAAACAAGCAAATCTTATTGAAGGTCTGTTTTCTTGAACCACTTCAAACCAACTATATGAGCCCAAGTTTCTCAGAAAACAAAATCCACTCCAAGGCCCATGTGCTTCTTCAAATTTGGGACACTGAAGATACTGGAAATCAGCATTCAGGCACAGGGGATGAAAAGCTCTCAAAGGCAACCCACTACTACCCAGACACTAGTTCACAATGAGCTGTGATGAAATTTAACCACTCAGAAGGCTCAGCCACTCAGTCTTGTTGGCCTTCTCCATACAACCTGGTCTTTGGGCCATTATAGCAAAAGAAACTGATGGTGGTGATGCTCCAAATTGCTCCCCAAACCCTCTTCGAGGCTATCCTTCCTGGTCTTTTCAGGGTGTGCTTGGAAAACTGCAAATGTATACTGCAGAAACTACATGCTCTGGCTGATTGTCCTTGGTCACTGGGTCCAAAGGGGCTCCTGAGAGGTCAGTGTGCTATGAAAGTGGTTTGGGTGGGGTAATGTAGCCAAATTACTGGATGACAGGTGAGACCGAAAAACCTGACAAGGTACAATTGTATGATGTGTCTAAAAGAGGGAAAAACAAGATGGTGAGCTCTTTGGGAGATGGTTAGATCCCAAGGGCTCAGACTTAATCAGTGGGTAGATTCTTAGCTCCATGGGCTATTGAGAGGTCAAGAATGCTCTAGAGAGTGAGGCTTAATTGGAGAAAGTAGATTATTTGGGGTTTATTCATGGAGGTGTGCTTTGTCCCTGGATCTTTCCTCCCTTGCTCTTGGCTCTCCAGCTGCCAGAGTATGAGCATCTTTGACCTGTTGTGCACTCCTGACCATGACAACCTGTCTTGCCACAAGCTCATAATGATAAAGCCACGTGACCCTGGACTGAAGCTATGAGCAAAACGAACCTTTCTGCCTTCTACATGGCTTCTCTTGGGTGTTTTGTCATAGCATCAGAAAGCTAGACATACTGACTAATTCCCACTCAAATGTCTAGATTGAGCTGTGTTTCCCTGCTCTGTGCTCCTCATTCCAGAATGGGTGAGGAGACCTTATCTTACTCCATGTATTATGCTGCACAGAAGCCAACTCTGTCCTCATCTAGCTCCCAGATGTGCTGAATCCTCCCCAAGGATAGGCGCTATTTTGTACTACTGTGTGCTCACTCAGCAACCAGCACAGTGCCACTGTGTAATAGAGACTCAAATGTGTGTTTGTTGAATGGAGTAAAATGAACACAACAGGGCTGAAAATAAAGCTACTTTTTTTTATAGCAATCCATTGTGCCAGTTAATTGAAGCATTGTGCAGTGTTTTACACATTTTTCAATGCCAGTCTTTCCTCTCTTGCTGTTCATCAAATTGAAGTGGCATATTCAGGTGATAAAAAGAACTCCCCTTGGGCAGAACCTAAATATAAACATTCTAAAATACTCTTTTTGCTTACACCTGCTCTGCTAGTCAAGTGAACTTCACACAAGTCCTCAAGTTTTGCATACTTCCCCTTTTTTTCCCCGGAGTTCATCCATCAAGGCAGGAGGGCCGAGACTAGCAAAGTTACTCATTCCCCTTGCTCTGCATGGAGACATAAATCGTGTCATAAGGAAAAGTCATTTGGAAATTTGATTGGTCAGTGGGTTCATCCATTCTGTGTGCTGTGGGGGTGAATCTGTCTTTCCTGTGTCACTGAGATAGATAAGACACTGTACTTATAGATTTCTTTAGACCCAATCTCACTTGATTGTACTCAGAAAGACTGAGACCAAGTTGACTGAAGACTCATAAGAAGAGCGCCATGATGATCAGCTAGATCCAAAGCAGGTATGATATCTGTCACATTTCCACACATTTCCCCTGTGAGGAGGGAAAGGTTGTCTTACTGCTTATGCATGGTTCATGGTCCAATAAGTAGCATAAGTACTACTTGGAACCTTGTGGCAACTTTGCCATTGTGGTCCCTGTTCCACACCTACCTAAATCAGAACTCATATTTTAGCAAGATTCCTAGATTGTTATAAGTACATTATAATAATTTGAGCAACACTGATCTGGGCCCCAAGTGTTCTTTATGGCTCAGTCTGGTAAATAGGCATGCAGTTAGGCTGTCGCCATTCCCATCTGTCACTTTGAGAACAGTAAACACTCTTTGAACCATGAAGCATAGAGCACCATTATTCTTGGCTCTGGAGGAAATAGTTTACTGAAGGAGAAAGGAAATCACAGTGTCTCTAAGGATCACAGGGTCAAGTCTTCCTGTGGACAGCTCTATTAGTAATTATGGGTGGTGGAAAGCCAGCTTGGTAAGATACACAGCCAGTTTACAGTGAAGTAATAACTCAAGATGCCACAAACCTCAAAAGGTTCCCTCTCTCCTATGGTATGAGCTATGGCTATCTTATTCATAGCTTTCCACCTAGATAAAATAGCGAGAGACAGGAGACGGTATGTTTCTGGGCTAGTTGAAATTCCTCAGGTTACTTTCCCATTCACAAATACATGGATTCTGCTGCCCTTACCTCCCTTCGCCTCTGCTTTCCTCCTGATGTCTTATCTTCATGGTCTTCCCCTTCTTCCCTGCTTTTCATTACTCTCAGCATCACTTTGGACCAATAACTTGGAGATGCTGAGATGTTATCCTGTCTTACCCATCGTTTTACCATCTCTTGGTACCATCTCTCTTATTTTGGCCCATATTGTTTTACTGAGTGTAGAAAATGAAGTATTTGCCAATAGACCTAGGCAAAGGAAGCTTGACACTTGCTGGAAAAGGAAGTTTATGCAAAACTCCTCCTCACCCTTGAGTCATGAATGTGAAAGCCCATTCTTGTGTTTCATCAGACTATGAGCCATCTTAGTCTTTTCCACAAGAACTACTAAAAAAAGAAAAATGTTCCTCCATTTTTTTTTGACCAAATGGTTCAGTGTCTTCTGATCGAATATTTGAACTAAGTTTTAAATACTTGTCTGCCCTCAGAATGCTGGGCAACATACCCATGACCTCCATGTGTACATGGGATCCATTTTGAGATTAAAATCAGGTACAAAAAATGACTACCACAGATGATATAAAATTTACCAAATATACATCAAGGTCTCTATTCTTACCAAATACTGTCCTAGGTTCTGGGGATTGAGGCATAGAAAGAGTCATTCTTTTCTAAGAGCTCATTATTATACCATGTGGGAAGTTGGCAGCTGGTTGCATGCAGAGAACTATGTGAAACAGGAGGAAGGTCAACTAACTGAGTCAGAAAGAGCCAAGCGTGGTGGGGAATGAGAAGGACTGTTGAGATTTCCAGGAGGCAGTCTGGAAATTGATTCAGGGAATGATAAGCTCCAGTTAGTTCAGATGGTGACTCTAAGACTTCAACACACACCCAAGCACTTCATGCAAATCAACACACAGGTTGATGACCTCAATTGGGGATTAAACTTACAGTCAAGGAAACAGAAGTCCATAAGGTATGTGGCTGCTTTGTCACATACCTGCTCCATCAAAAGCTAGAACCAGGATGTAAAATGCTTTCTGCTAATTGTGATGACCTGAAGGGTAACTATGTGACTCGGTACAGTTGCTTTACCTGGAAATCCACAGTGTGGGGAACTCAAAAATGTGCATTAGCTTCATAAGAGAAATTGTGAGGCACAAAGCTTATCTTTAGAAAAATGTCAAACCCCCAAGTGTTGGGGAAATAGATGCAAGAAAACATTAAATCCAGTGTCAGTATCATAAAGTGAGCTTCTGTCTATTTCCTAATCCCCTAAGACTACAATATTATCATTATTTATCTTAAAATTGAATTCATTTGCAACATGTGTGTATGTTAGGAGAATAATTTAAAATAAATTCCCAGAGTATGCCATCTCCTAGAATGGTTGTCACCCTGGGTCACTGGCTTTAAGACCTTGAAGAAGAAATGGAACCCAATCCCATCAACAGGGTTATTTCTCATCTTTCACCAGATAAGAGGATTTTTGGATCATTAGCAAATTAATAATTTTTCAAGCCAGGCTTTGGTAGACAAAATGAATTTCTGAATTCCTTGAGCTCCTACCAATCTGGGGCTGTTGCACAAGTTCCTAGGAGTTTTGTGAACTGTGAGTGGGAAAATCCACTTAAGAGTTGCTGTGCATGAAGTACTGGACTCACAGGAAAGATGGAGAAAATCGACCTCTTTAAGTCTAAAGAGTTGTAGGAAAGAGTTAGAGGCCAAAAGAAATCCAGAGTTAAAGATATGGCTGTGTTGCTGCCATTTGTCTCTGCGAATCTGGAATGGCCCCAGAACTAAGGATGTGTTCTCGTGCCTTCTCTAGAACCTCTGTTTGCAGTTGTGTTCTTTGAGAACGGCCCTTTCCTTGGTAGGGACCTGGTGAACATTAATGATCGATCACAAGGAGACACCTGTCAGCAGATGGGTCAGCACTAGGAGACCGAAGCAGTGAGAACAAGCTGTCCAAGGGAAGCCCTCTTGGCTCTGCTGACCCTTGGAGGGTGAGGCAAGACCTGGAAGCTTGCTGCATAGGCTGGCTAGCAGTCATGGAGTGCTTAGAGGTTGACCAGTCAACCCAGAAACAAACGTCAAGGGTGTGCAAGTCAAGGAGCATGAGAGGGTGCTAAGGACAAACAGGACCATCCTCAAGGACAGTCCTGAGAGCAGAGCAGTGATAGCCACTCATGCCTGGTCCACAGATGACAGTGCCCAGGACAATTGTCTCTCACTTCTACAACACCTCCACCCTGTATTCTAGCCCCCCTAGTCACAGAAATCGTCCCAAGGCTTTACCTTCACCCAGAAGCCATCTTGACAGCAGAAGGGGGCAAATTATTTAAGTGTTTAAATTGAAATTACGAAGAATTGTTTTCTCATGGAGACACTGGTAACTCAAGCTTTGCCCCCCTCCCTAGGCCTAGCCTTGCTATTTGGCAGAGCTTAGAAATATGTCAGGGAAAAGGACAATCAGATCAGTCAAACACATAGAGAAGCTTTTATTTTTATTTTCTTTATACCTTTGTTAGTTGCTTGTTTTTTGCCAGCGTAGTGAAGTATGTATTCATCAACCCTATTCTATAGGTTGGTTCATGGCTCTTAACCCTGAAGATGAACAGCTCTTAAAATAGCCTGTTGTCATTTGCCAGAGATTACTACAAGTCCTTTTCTTTCCAGGTAAAGAGAGGAGTGGGGAGTGATTGCTTAGAGTGGAGACAGCTGGAGACGGTTATAGTGGGTGACTTGGGGCTGGGGGCTGTCTGGGAAACCAGCTCATTAAGAACTGTATCTGTTCACGGAGGAAGCTGCAGACCAAGAAGCTTTAGGACTCTCCTGGGAACCCTGAGCAGCTACAAAAGAAGTGTGAATCCCACCTACACCCACTGTGGGCCAAGCATGGGCATCCAGACGGCAGCACAACCAAGCCCAGACCGCCGCTGTTCTTAACCTGGAGGGGGCAGTCTTGAGCACACGTTCTCCTTCACCAGGTGAGCCGTAGCCAAGGGTTTCAGTTCTTATCATGGTGGACAGAAAACCTTCAGAGCTGAGCCCTGACCTTGTTCGAATCTAGATGGTCTTTTAATTAAAAACCCAGAGCCCCAGATATCAGGGTGAAAGTTGATCAGAGAAGCAGAACAGCCAGCCACTAGTTCTTAACCTCTATGAAATCCTCAGCCTAAAGAGAGTGAGTTCCTGTCTCCTCACACCTTATATACCTTTCTGTGTCCTGCCATATTACTTCCTGGGATTAAAGGTGTGTGTGCTTCCCAAGCAAAGGCATGAGTTCTCAAGTGCTGGGATTAAAGGTGTGTGCCACCACTGCCTGGCTCTGTCCTCCGATCCTCAGGCAAGTTTATTCGGGTACACAATATATCATCACATGCCCTAATTCCTGAGCCACACAATCCTGAAATAACATAAGATAGTGATTGCTTTAAAGAAGTTAAGTTTGGGGGTAAAGCAATATGAAACTATGACACTGTGGTCAGAAAGAGATTACTGCAAACTCAGGGGTGATGGAAATACGGGTTAAATACAGTGTTGAGGTTAGGCAGACCATAGGTAAGTGGGAGGCATGAGGAAGACACTCTAAGTATGGGGAGAAGAGCAAGAAGTGGAACACCAAGAGAAGCTTCTGAGCTTGTCAGAGGGGCATGGTGACTATGGGGCTGCTCTGTAGGAACTACAGTAGAAAGACATCTCAGAAACACGATTGGCTAACAGCGGAAGGCGTGGCATTAGAAATGCTCACTGCTATTGATGGTTATATATTGCTATCTAAGCTTCTAAGGTGAAGGCTGTGCTTCCCTTTTCTCTTAAGGACCCTACTGTTATCTATCTACTGGATTATTATCAAGAAGATAAACAATTAGGTTTACTGGTTTGGCCTGAAGCCTGGGTGTCACCCTTCTCCAGTAACATAAGCTGTGGGTTAAATCCATCTCAGTCCCTGATATTCTCTTGGTTACAGGTGAAACCTGAAACCTAGACCCAAGTTTCTTAAAGGAGCCCGATTCACCCTGTGACTGAGTCTCTACAGTGTGCACACCTTGCTGAGTACGAAGTGCTGAAACGCTTCTGCTGGTGGCCATTCCTTTGCTTTGTTCAGGATGACCTTGCTCAAGCACAGCCATTCGGCTTTGCGTATTTTTTTTTCAACAAATGTTCTTGGAGGATGCTATTGTGTTCGGCACTTTTCAAACTTGGAGCCAACAGAGCGGCCCCTGGTCCCACAAAGCTTATGCTAATGTCGGAAAACAAACGGTAAACAGGTAAAGACTCAAACAAGACAGCTGTAGGAACTATGAAAAAAGAAGCTAGCACATGGAAACAAAGTGATGGGGAGGTGGGGACATGCAATGATGGTCATGGAAAGCCTGGCAGGTAGGCAGGTTTGTGTCCAGAGTCGGGATGACATCCGAGGAAAGGGCTCCTAGGCAGAACACAGAGCCAGGGCCAAGATATGGGCACTGGACAACATTTGCTGTTGGAAGAACACGGCAGTGTGGTTCAGTGAGTGGGAGGGTGAGAAGCAAAGTGGCTCAGCGAGCTGATGGTGATTATGGAGCCTAAGCAGTGCGTGCGTGCGTGCGTGCGTGTGGTGGGGAAGATGAATTCATAGTCATTCAGATTTAAATAGATCTTTAGTGTTATCAGGAGCAGTGTTAAAGTTTCCTGGAATCCAGTCTGCAGCAGCAAGAAAAGAACTCCCTGAGGCTTTGGGGCAGGTTAGCTTTTGTGACAGTCCCTTAAGCTGTCTCATGAAAGCACTATAAGCAATGGCAGGAGCAACAGGCAGGGCTGGGCCATGCCCCTTGGAACTGTGCTCACCAAAACAAGTCCGGGGGCGTGGATTGCCAAGGACCGGATTTGACAATGGGGCATGAGAAGCAGTGTGGTGACCTGATCTGTGTTCAGTGTGGGAGCCTGGAGAGGAGGTCTGCGAGCCAAGGTCATGCATGGGCTCTGAAAAAGAGGAGAAATCGAGGAAGAAATTTACCACAGCTCTTGCTTTGCTAGGGCTGGTCCAGGGACATCATGCACTCATGTGTCTGTGCCCAGGTTGTAGACATAGGGAACACAGACACTGGTACACAAGACTGATATCTTCTGGGGGACCTGAGACTTAAAAATCGGAGGGTCCTCTTCAAGATCGACATAAATTACAAGTTAAAAGTTAGGAACTGGACTTTAGAAGAAGAAAGGAACACAAATAACAGGCCCCAGAGCACAAGTGTTATCAGCTCCCAGGTAAATGCACCCAGGTAAATGCACCCAGGTTTGTATACGCCCCTTGCACCCTATCTCAGGGCACCAACCTGCACCTCCTTGTTTTAATCAGCCTGTAGCCAGGAAAGCCTCCTATAGTGACATCTGGCACATGCATGGTATTTAGAAACACTTAAACTCCTGAATCAGGGGTAGAACATCTGCTCTGGGTAAAGGGTGAATGCTGCAGGCTGTGCACGTCACTACCAGAGTGTGGGCGCGGCCCCTCCCCCAACCTGCTGGCCTTGGCAATATACCATCATCTTGTCACCACACTGCTGGCTCGAGAGGCGGTTATCTGTCCTGTGTCCTCACATAACAGATGACAGATGTGTGCTGGTGCTTTAGGGGATGAAATGGAAGGAGTTTTATGGACTTTGTTTACTCTATTTTATACTGACAGTTTCACACATGAGACTCAGACCTTTGTTTTTTGTTTTTTTTTTTTCCTTTTCTGTTTTTGTTTGGATTTGAGATTATAATTTAATTACAATGTTTCTTCCTTTCCTTTCCTCCCTCCAAAGCCTCCCATATACCCCTCCAACTCTCCTTCAAATTCATGGTCTCTTTTTACATTAATTGTTCTATTATGCATGTATGTATTTGTATATATGTAGATAGATTATGAAGCGCTTTGTAGGGAAAATACCACGGTAAGCACCTGGTGAGGACTAATGTTCCGGGGAATCTGGGTGTTTGCTCTGCAGGGTGACGTGGGCAGAGGGAAGAGAGGAAGGGATGTGCATGGAACCAGTAGATGGGAAAGGCCACCTTCTCTAAAATGACTCCCCTTGAACCCTTCCTCTTCCTACCATACAAATTACCAGCTATGCCCAGGACAGGAGAAAGGGAGCAAATGAGGGAAGGAAGAAAGGAGAAAGGGAAGGGTGGAGAAGATAGGAAGGCAGGGACAGGGAGGAGTTGGTGCTGGGTGAACGCTGGTTTCTTTGAAAACAGAAGCTGATGAACCAAAGGTAAGAACGTGGCGAGTGTTGAACAAAATCCAGCAAGGGCTTTGGAAGATGCTTCAAGTTCAGGGAACTGAGGGTGGTTTTGTTGTGCCCAGATCGTGACCCCCAGAGAGACCACCAAAGACGAGCATGCCGGAATGCAAAAGCAAGGTTTAATTCTGGATATCCAAAAGCAATACAAGCCTAGGCAGGGACTTCGTCCAATACATCCAACGCAGTGGAGGCTGGAGGAAGCGCCCACCTGTCTGCAAGCTCAGTTTTTAAAGGGAAAAGTCACAAGGTTACATCATTTAGGGGTGCTAGTACGGGTACAATTCTGATTGGCTTGTGTCTAGGAATTCCAGAAATCACAATTCAGTTTTCCTTCTAAGGAAGTAGTTGCCCACCACCATTTTTCATTGGCTGCCCCCAGATGGGGGCATCTGGTGATTACACAGTCACTATGGAAACTAGGGTTGGGACATTCTATGGTCAAGCAGTTGCCTAGGGGGCCAGGGAGAGGACATTCCATAGTCCGGCAGCCATTACCTCCTGACTACCTTGTGACTCTGTACTTTTACACTTCCTGGTTTCTGGAATCTGAACTGACTGGTCTCAGTAACTTCTGGCCTGTTCTCAAAAGGAGAAATCTTAGGCCTTAATTTTAGGGTGAAAGCATTTTGGTCTTATTTCTAAGATGGCTCATTTTGGTCTCACAGTTTAGTTGTCACAAGCCCTGGAGTGAAGGTTACTTCCTAATGTGACCACATCTATGAAACACAGGATGAACAGCTCTTCCTGCCTTCTCTGATGGCAACAGATAGCATGAGGCGGTCAGAGTCCCTTCAGATGAGAACAGCAGCCAGCAGCCCCAGAATGGTGGCGAGAGAAAGTAGAATGTTCTTATGTGAGCCCCTGCAAAGATGTGAGGTGGTTTTGCAAGAAGATGTTTTCTGGGTAAGCAGTTTCCTGTGGATAGAAATGTCTGTGATCTCCTGGAGACTCCAGGAGTGGGAGGCTGAGAGATACTGGGGCTGTGATTGGTTGTGTGTCTGTGACTTCCACTTGATGTAAAACCCCCGAGGTCACAAACCTTGTTTGGTTCCTTCTCATAACTCTCTTTATCCTCAGTCACCCTTTGTTCCTCTTTGCCAATGTCTACTCTAGCCCCTGGCGCAGGCAATATTCACTCTGTGATTATATGTGTAATGAATAAATGAATAAAGAGTGCATGAATAAAACACTCCCACAAGTCTCCAGCAGCCCGTGCCATCCTTCATTCCTGATCAACGCCAGCGTCCTTCCTGGGCCTTCAGTCTCTATCTATCTGCCATGAGAGAATTACCGGGGCCATCATCAGATCATTCTTGCTGACATTTAGAATTATAGGATGGCAGGGCTGGAAGGGACCTGAGAGGCAGAGTCCAGTACCTGCCCGCGATGAAAGCAAACCTGAGGCAGATTCCAGTAAACCCTCATTTATCTGAAATCCAAGGAAGCAGGAAATGCAAATGGCTAAAATCCTTCCGATCACCTCTGCCTCTTTTTTATTTCTAAGTGTACCTTGTGAGTGTGAAGCCTTGTGTAGTGTATCAAGCTTTTGGCTTATATCATTTTACCTTACCACTATGGTATCTTTTAAGTAGACATTGATCTTTTCCTTTTCTCAAAGGTCAAATAACTCACTTTGAACCATTCAGCTAGCAAGCGCAGCCGGGTTCAAAATAGTCTACTGAGTCAAGGCTTAATGTGGTATTTCCCACCTCGTAGGAAGCTCACTGTACAATGTGGTATTTCCCACCTCGTAGGAAGCTCGCCGTACAATTCGGTATTTTCCACCTCACAGGAAGCTTGCTGGTCTCTGTACTCTGAAGCAGCAGGCAGATAGCAAGTGTTTCCTTGGCAAGAAACCCTCTATTGCTTCACCAATCCCAGAGTAGTATGTGCAGGTTCTAGAATGAGGTGTGCCCAGCCCTGCTGTTCTTCTCATCTGCTGAGCTGTGATGGGCTTGAGTGAGACTTTGTTTCCTGTGACTGCTCTGTTGACTTAGCACACAGGTACCATTCTGGAAATCTTAGAGTACCAGAAGCCAGATATCTGGAATGACTAACAGGGTAAAGTCCCGAGAGACTAAACTCTTTTATAGGACTAAAGTTTTAGGATACAATCTTCAGGGCTAAAGGCTTTATCAAGCTATCAGCCGGGCTATTTGCTGGGTACTCCTAAGGGGAGACTTTACTTCTCTGTTCTAGCTGCTAGGTGCTGTTTGATTTTCCTTGGCTTGTGCCCGTTCTACCCTCCACCCCACCTCTGACCCCCATGATTTCTGTTTCTGTCCTTATACCATTTCCAGACTCTAACCCCCTCCTGCCTTCTGTTCTAAGGGCTGTACTGATTGCGTTGGGCCCACTAGGCATTTCAGGATAACTTCTCCATCTCAGGGCTGAATTTAGTCACCTCTGCAAAGGTCTTTGTTATTTATATCACTCTTAATACTCGCAGGGGCCAGGCCTAGAATGTGAACACATTGGGTGTTAATCCCCCCCCCCCAGGTGAGAATAAGATCACTACCACAACTTTTAAGCCAACTTGGAAGCAAGTTTTATTCAATACTGGCCAGGAAGATGGACATTGGCCTGGTCCATACCTGGGATTCCCAGAGAATGGCCATAAATTATGTTAGACACAGGTGTATAAAGGCAAAACTCACAAGGCTAGCTATGTCCTTCCTGCTTTCGTCCAATCAGGAGCAAGCACACATCCTGACAAACTTCCCATCTATGTCCCCCTACCCACATGCCATCAAGCACATCCTGTGCAGTTGAGACAACCAACCTTGTTTGCTGAAGTGAAAACACATGGCTTGTTTTCTTCCATGAACAGCCCCCAGTGGTCCAGGAAGTGATCTGTCCTTGGACAAGTAGGGCTTACAGGTTGGAGACATTTTTGTTTTATAGATTCCCTTAAGCACAGCAATTAAAACTTAAAACATAACTTTAGCCCTCACATTGGGAAGCTGTTGTTTAGCAGACCATAGAGGAGAATTGTGATCCTCTAATAGTTTTAAGTCTAAATATAAATATTTCTATTTAAATATAGCTCCTCTAGTAGTTTTCAAAATAAATTTCATGTGCAAACAGCTGTAGCATAAAGGATGCTATATTCAGAATAATGGGGAAGAAACAACCTGATATATCTTTGGGGCACAGTGACCTCATGAATATCCTTTTTAATTCTGGAGGCCAAAGTAGAGAGGGAGGAAGTCAGCCTGATATCCACAAGTAGAGATGAAACTTTCAGTCCTAGCCTTGAAGGATCAAATACCTTTCCTGGGGAGGAATTTCAAATGATGGAGTTTAGATTGGGAAGCTGCTTCTAACCCGAGATTTGACTCTAACACATGCAGAGGGCCCAAAGGGCACCCAGCAGCCTCTGCCTATAGACCACAGGGACCTGCAGGAGGAGACTCGGGTTGGCATCAAAGCCACAAGCTCAGCACATTGGAATCCAATAGTGCTGGAGGTCAGGGTCCTGTCTGTTACCGAGCCCACCTTCCGTTTTGGCCTCAGGGGCTCACAGCCCCGTTCTTTCAACAGAGAGGCCAAGCTGAAAGACTGCTTCTCCATGATCATGGAGTCACTGAAATACACAAAAGCCCACACTAGCTTGGGAAGTCATAGGAGGCTTCTCGGGCATCTTTGTAGCAGACTCTGAGCCCTGAGCTGGAGATGCATTGCTGAGGAAAAGAACCAGAGCGTGGATGAGGACCCCAGGAGGAATCCTTGACAGGACAGAGAGCTTTGAAGGTAAAGCTGAGGTTCTGCAAATTGATAGCTGTAGAAAATATGAGGCAGAATCATATTTTAAAATGGTAACAGGAGTTTTAATTGTCTCTTTGTTTTATTTATTTATTTATTATTTTTTATTTTTTTATTTTTTTATTTTTTGGCTGTTATTCTGTAACTCCATAACAAGCTCAGGCTTCAGGGAGTCCTTGTCATGGTGAATTTGTGTGAGTGCAACAAGAGAAAAAAAAAAGGCTTTCATTTTCAAAAGCCTGGCCCTGAGGGTACCCAAGGCATAAACAACAGGCTAGAACTACTGCCTGATGAGTTAGAAGGGGCCTCCATTCTAGAGTAGAGAAGAATCCCTGGACTGGCCGTGGTAGAGAAAGATACAGGGAAGGACAAGACTGAGTGTGTACTGTGGATTTATGAAGGAGACACACAAGTGTCTTCTGCATTGACCTGTTACTAACCTGGGAGATGGTGGTGGTAGTCCCACAGATGTGAGGAGAAAAACCACTGACCCAAATCATCATGTCCAAATTAATTAAAGCAAGCTTTTTTATTCATGTCCGTGGGCTTCCTCCCTCTAAGGTGGGGTTCAAGAGGTCAGCAATGCATGTGGGGAAGACAAGGTTTTTATAGCTCAGGAGTAGGGGGTTTCCAAATGGGGGGTGTGGCAGGCAAATAGGTGGGTGACAGGAGCAGAACACAACAAAGAGGTCATAACAACAAGTGATCATAATAACCTCTGGAAACAAAGGTAGGGCTGTCAGATGGTCATAACAACCTCCTGAAATAAAGGCATGGTTTCAAGGTGGCCATACAACTTTTTGGAAAAAAAAGACATGGTTGCCATTTCCTGGAACAGGCATTAAGGCTGTAGGTGGGGCGTGGCCCAATCTTTGAGAAGCAGGGATTTAATCATGATCAGGAATGAGCCTTGTTTGTCTTTATTATAACATGACTTTCAAGCCTAAGATGGGGCAGGCCCTTTCTTCAGTAGCACCTTCAATTAAACTGAGAAAATCTGAGCACCAAGAGGCTACCAGCCTTGTGCCCCCAGGTGCCACCCCAGGACAAAGGCCAGGCTCCAGCGAGAGGCTCTGTGTGGAGTGTTGAGTACTTGAATCTAGCATATCCCCATTGTCTCACTGTGGTTGACTTGGTGTGGGGTTCACAGAACTGCTCCCTGCTCCCCGGGGGACCTTATTAGTAGACATGAGGGATAAGCTGGTGATGGCTTCATGGGGGGAGGGAGTTCCAGTAGAATGGGGTGTCAGGATGCTGGCCGGATGAGATGACAATGTGAAACACCTTCCTTTCACACTTAACACAGTTAGAAGCCCCTCCCCCAAAGGACAAACTACCACAGGGAAAGGAAGATGCCCAAAATAGTCTATGATTCAGCCTATGTTATTTTTCCATAAAGAGAACTTGAAATAGAAATGAAATTGTTCATTTGCACAAAATGAAAACAGCCCCATTCTTGCTCACTTTGAGTTAGGGAACCATTGTTTGCTTTCTGAGTGTCCTCCAGATGCACTGCAGGTGGTCAAAAGTCCCTGCCATATATAACATGACACCTACATGACACATATATAGTTTAGCCTGATAAATATGTAATGTGAATTTTGTATGTCTATTATATATGTTACACTTTTTCTATGTAGTAAGATGCCATTTTAATGAACACTTAAATCCTACACAGGGAAATGAATTATTCATCTAAAATATGCTTTTATCTGACCATCAGCAATTTTGTATTGCTACTGGATATGAAAGTATCTTCACAGAGGGTCTGAAAAGGTCATAGAACAAAGACTGCATTTTTGCATTGTACTGCCCAGAACTGAAAGGGGTGAGTCAGAACATTATATGCTAATTTTTTTATTACTGAAGGTTTGAACACCCTTGAGATGCATGAATCAATAGCCATCTATGCTATGTATCTTCGGAAACTGACAGCAGCAAAAGATAGTTAGAAAAATGATAGATTTCAGGCTGGAGAGATGACTCAGTGGTTAAGAGTTGTACTGCGCTTGCAGAGGACCTGAGTTTGGCTCCTAGCACCCACCTTACGTGGCTCACAATCACCTGTAATCCCAGCTCTAGGGGATTTAACACCTTCTTCTGGCACCTTTGGGTACATTTATACATGTGAACATGCACACACACACACACACACACACACACACACACACACACACACTTTAAAAAAATCTAGCAAGAAGGTAGTGGTGCATGCCTTTAATCCCAGAATTTGGGAGGCAGAAGCAAGCAAATCTCTGAATTTTAGGTCATCCTGGTCTACAAAGCAAGTTACAGGACAGCCAGGGCTAGTCAGAGAAACACTGTCTCATCTAATATATATTTGTATCTTATAAGAAGGAAAAAATGACAGATTGCTTTTGAATGTTCAGGTAAAATTTTGAACATATCCTAAGTATGGGAGCAGAGTATAGCATGACCTCAAGTTCCCACCTCCACCCCCAGCTTCAGATAGTAATATTCTGCCATGCTGAGATATGGGATTTTAAACTGGGGGGCACTTCACTTTAAAATTGAAGAGATGGAGTTGTGGGGTATTGAGGAGTACATAGTAGCTTTCTGCTGTCACATCCATGATTTTTTGGGTTCTCTAAAGTGAGTAAAAGTGGATAGTAGTCAATATTCAATACACAATAGCTGTTATATTCCATAGTCCACCGATGTGAGGTAAATAGGTGATTACCCAATGCTATTGACTGATCCTGACTCCTCTGTCAAGAAGCCCCAGCTTGAAGTTGCTCATGTACAGGGCTGCCATGATGGGGACTAACTGGAGCGGCGAGGCAGGCTGCACGGGACCGAGCCTTCACTGACCACCCTCTCCCCCGTCCATGAGGCTGCATTGCTCACCTGCACCGGTCTCCGGCTTCTATTAATCTCAGTCGATCTTATTAATAAAAAAAAAAAGATCTTATTAATAAAATAATGATCTTATTAATTAAAAAAGCCCAGAGCCAGATATTGGGGTGAAAACTGAGAGATCAGAGGAATAGAACAAGCCATAGTCAACCTCACCTCACCAACTCCTCAGCCGATCCTCACCCAGAGGGGATCTCAGCTGAACTTCTGTTAAAAGCCTCCAGTTCCTAGTCCTTGCACCTTATATACCTTTTTGATTCCTACCATCACTTCCTCCGATTAAAGGCATGTGTCCTTTCCAAGCAAAGACATGAGTTCTCAATTCTTGGGATTAAAGGTGTGTGCCACCACTGCCTGGCTATGTTTCCAGGGTGGCCTTGGACTCACAGAGATCCAGACAGGTCTCTGCCTTCCCAGTGATAGGATTAAAGGTATGTGCCACCACTGTCTGGCCTCTATGTCTAATCTAGTGGCTGACTCTGTCCTCTTATCCCCAGATAAGTTTTCCTTGTTAGAGCACAAATAAAATTATCACCACACTCATCCTTTAGACATGATCTAATGGTGGTTCCACAGTATTGAGTTATCTACAAAAGAGGAAGCAGCAGGTGAGCTGATCTCAGGGGGATTTGACCCTATACTTGCAGCTTAAATGTCTTTCCTAATAATATATCCACATGTCCAAATAAGATGTTGTGGGGTTTAAGAAATAAATACGTCTCTGTATAGGTGTAGTTATGCTGTGGAAATAGAAGTCAACAAGAGGACAGCTGAAAGCTGGCAACTTGGCGACTTGGAAGGGGTACATTACAGAGTGTCTACTGGAGCGGTAGGAGAGACCCTGGGGATGGCTCATAGACATGTCCAGTTCTCAGCCTAGACTGGCTGAGATTCTAACCCGTGATGTATCTCTTAAGAGGCCATCCCCAGCCTGTGCTTCCTCATAACCCAAGTGACCTCAGCTCTTTCCCCTATAACTGATGGCTCTTGGATGCTAGAAGCTGTGTAGGAGATGACATAGACAGTTCTCTCCTTCCAGTCACTGCCCAAGCCTGGGGAGTCGTGCAGTAGTGGGAAGCATCTTTTCTAGAGACAGAGGATGCTGAGCATCCAGATCTGAGCCATAGTCCAATATATGCTACTGTCTCTGGTGACCAAGAGAGACCCAGCTGCAGAGTCTCCATTGTGGGGAGTGTGAGGGGTTTATAGTTCAGGTGCTTAAGGCTGCTGAGTGAGAACAGAGTTGCTGAGAGCAATCACAGAGCTCTGACCTACATTCTACTATGGCTTGTGTTGCCCTGTGATTTAAAACCATGTAGAGAGAAATCTTTCAGTCTTCTAGTTTTTGTTTGTTTTGTTTTGTTTTATTTTGTTTTTCGAGACAGGGTTTCTCTTTGTAGCCTTGGATGGCCTAGAACTCTCTCTGTAGACCAGGCTGGTCTCGAACTCACATAGATCTGCCTACCTCTGCCTCCCAAGTGCTGGGATTAAAGGTGCGTACCACCCACTCCCTGTAGCTGGAGTTTTCTCCAGTCCTGCCTGGCCCACGGTCAGGACAAATCTCTCTCACCCGCCAGTCCCACAGCCACTCAGACCCAACCGAGTAAACACACAGAGACTGATATTGCTTACAAACTGTATGGACAAAACAGGCTTCTTGTTACCTAGTTCTTCTATCTTAAATTAACCCATATCTATTAGTCTATAAGTTGCCACATGGCTCATGGCTTACCAGTACCTTACATTTTGCTTTTCATGGCGGTGGCTGGCAGCTTCTCTCTGCCTCAGCCTTCCACTTCCCAGAATTCTCCTCTCTCCTTGTCCCGCCTATACTATACTTCCTGCCTGGCTACTGGCCAATCAGTGTTTTATTTATTAACCAATCAGAGCAACACATTTAACATACAGAACATCCCACAGCACCTCCCCCCAATTTAGTCTTCTATTTTAAAATGACACAGATACATTCATTCTGCTAATTTTTTAAAATATCAATGCTTTCTCTATCTTTTCATCATTTCTTCATTTTTAGATTAATGTTCAGAGGCATCAGTATGTGAAATTGGTCTTTTCAGCAGCTCAAAGTTTTGCCCAACCTTTACAAATTCATTGGAGGCCTGGTGTCAGGAATAAGGCACAGTTTCACAAACCATTGGTTTATTCAGGCTCTGGATTTTATTTCAATTCTCCAGTCCCTGTCAAGAAATCATATACTAGGCAGTGTACCCTTGGAATGGCATTGAGGAATTCAAGGCCATGGGCTGAATCATCATGGTTCTAAAAACATCTCCAATGTGCAAGTAACAGGCACAGGGCAGCTTGACTTTTCAGTTATCTGGAAGACTCTATCAATTCCTCTGTAAAATATAATAGGCAATTAAAATATACAGCTATATACATAAATCACTGCAAAATATGTAACAGTGAATGAAATGTTTTCACACTTCAGATATTGTGTTCATAATCAGCTTTACCTTAAAACATAATGTGTCATGGGCTGCCTGAGTATGAACATTGCTTGTGGTTTCTTTGATCTCCTCTGTTTAAACATCATGGCTCATTTAATTTCAGGACATGTGCTTTGCTGGTTCAGTTCAGGGTTCATGCATCCAGTCTAAGCAGTGATGGGACAGTGCACCCAGGTAACCACTGGTCTTTAATACTCTTCACTAGCGTCTTTGTAGGGGTTTTGTTGCTGTAAAGAGACACCGTGATTACAGCAACTCTTATGAAGGAAAACATTTAACTGGGGCTGGCTTAAAGTTTCAGAGGTTTAGTCCATTTTTGTCATAGTGGGAAGCATGACAGCTTGCAGACAGACCTGGTGTTAGAGTAAGAGCTAAGAGTTCTACATCTGGATCCACATGCAGCTGGAAGAAACTGTGATACACCAGCCAGCCTTGAGCATCTGAGACCTCAAGGCCCACCCCCAGGGACACACTTCCTCCAGCAAGGCCACACCTCCTGATAGTGCCACTCCCTATGAACTTATGGAGATATTTTCTTTCAAACCATCACAACTAGCTTCTTCCTGTGTTCTGCTTCGGGTACTCTCTGTAGTTCTTGGAGGGGAGAAATCTCATGACTTTCGATAGCCAATGAGTTTCTAGGAAAAATATGCACTTCTAGGCCAGCCTTTAACCTTTGGTATGAGATTGCAGAAGCTCTCTTTCCTTTTACTAGGCTAACTAGGAAACTTCTAGACAATTCCTGCTCTGTCAGTGTAGATCTTGGAGTTGAAGATGAACCAGAGCATCAAAAAGAAAGTAAAATTCCATCCTATTAGCCACCGGCACACTTTCCCTGTAACATAGGAGACTCTGTGTTGCCGAATAGAATATACTCATCTGTCTTAGAGAAAACACTTAAGTCCCAATGTGCCACCTTTTCTCCTGACATGTTTTAATTTCCTCTGTGGCTGATCATGTAACTTCACTCCGATGTCAGTGGCAAGTTTTTACACCAGTGTGAATAAACATATTTCTATGCACATTGAATATCTCTCATCAAGAGGCAATTGGGGTCAATTGCATTTTAGCATTTTATGTGTTTTTAAACCCATGTCTCTGTTTCTTATTAGCGGGGTAAGAAGGGAAGATGAAAAGTGTATACAGGAGGGTAAAGGTAGTACCTGGGACCTTTGGTGACTCAGATGGAGGCTGAGAGTCAACAAGGTGCTGGCCTTTTTTCTTTTTCAAAAAGGTAAGAGTCTATTGTACAAAATAATCCTTTAATCTGAAATGAACTCAGAGGTCTTAATGATGGTTTCAACACTCAAATCCTTAATCTTTGTCTTAGTTAGGTTTTCTGTTGCTGTGAAGAGAAACCATGGCCATGGCAACTCTGACAAAAGAAAAACATTTCACTGGGGTGGCTTACATTTTCAGAGGTTTAGTCCATTATCATCATGGTGCAACATGGTGGTGTGCAGGCATGGACATGGTGCTGGAGATGAAGCTGAGAGTCCTACATCTTGACTTGCAGGCAACAGGAAGTGGTCTGTGTCACTGGGAGTCGCTTGAGCAAAGGAAACCTCAGAGTCCACATCCACAGTGACACATTTCCTCCAACAAGGCCACACCTCCTAATAGTGCCACTCCTCCTGGGAGCCATTTTCTTTCAAACCACCACAATGTTCTATTTCACAAACATTCTAAGGGAACAAATGTCATGAGTTAGAGGAAAATAGGATAATGAAATCACATAGACCTGGAGTCAAATCCCAACACTCTATTGACCAGTTCTGGGATTTAGAAGAAGCACCTTAATTCTTCTATCTTGCTCCAACTGCTGTAGGTATAGGAGTGGGAGGATACTGCTATAATAGATAATGAAATGAAGCACTGTCCACTTAGATGGCTTAGCACACGGGAGGGTTGTTTGGCACACCTGATAGGCGTTCAGTAAATGATAAGAGTTGCTTGGATCATCACTACAACTAGGGAAATCGGTGACATGCGAGCACCTCTAAGGTAGAAAAGTCATTTTAGAAAGAAACAAGAGCAGCATTTGTTTGATGCAATGTTGGCATCGGAGCAGGCAGCGCAGCAATACAATTTTCTACAGTGAAATTTCTTGTTCCAGCCAGAGGGTGGGAAACAGAATGGAGCTGTGGTGGCTCTACCATCACATGCAGAACAAGACACAGCTTTTAAACACAAAGGTAGCTGGTAGAGAGATGAAGGCATGCAGAATTTGTAGACAGACAGGACTTGGTTTGAGCCCCAGCCTTTCCTCTCCCAACTGTATAATAGAGGAGAAAGATGCTCTTGACACTCATTCCTCATCTATAGGAAGCTATTCATAGTGGGGCGCATCCCCCAGCGGAGCTGACTGGGCTCTTGCGTTAAGAATAGCTTACCTGGAGTAGGTACTTGAGGAGGTCTGAGGTGTGCACTGGTCGCTTCCCTGAGCCCATAAACTGGGCTCCTAGGACTGCCTCAGTGAAATGGGTGATATACTTGAGTCACAGAGAGGTAAGGGAGGGCCCACATCTGGCCAGTGGTGGAGCTAGCCTTGAATCTGGAACGTTCCCAAAGGCTAAGCCTTTCACCACTGGACTGCACAGCTTGGGGTGGCAGAAGGACACCAGGGCAGGTGTTCTGAACACAGGTCTGCTAAAGTGCCCTGCTCCCCTCCCCAACATGAAAACCCCATTGCCTCTCTGCTATAGCTGCTGCGCATCAATCAGCAGGATGTCATCAAAGTCACTTCCCCTCAGAAGCCTCCTATCTCCTCAGCCTGCAACAGGCACCTGGACATTGCTTTGGCTCAAAAGCATTGACTCCTCATAGGGGCCCACCCTGGAGATGAGGACAGTTATCTGTGGTGGATCATCTTGTAGGAACCAGCATGACAGATGACAGCAATTAACAGCTAACTTCTTATCAGACCACCCACCGTGCAGGACAGGAGAATGATGGGGATGCCCAAACCTTGACTAGGAATGTTTAATTATGCAGACTTCTTGCCGCTCCCACCCCCGCCGCTCCTATCAGTACCCTAAAGACAAAGACAGGACCATGGGGGCACTGCATCCCTTTATCTATTACTCTTCCTAATGCACATTGATTAAATCCCCTTCCTCATCACCACTCTTTGTCTCTTTAATTGGAATCCTGGGATAGATTGCTGGCACTAGCCTGTTGAGGCTGCAGGTTGGAGCCTGGGCTCTTGTGCTAAAACTTGGGTTGCTAGCCCACTCAGTTCGCTTCTTTGGAAACCCTATGGCACTAACTTAAATGCCTCAAATGTCTGCTACTCAGATCTATTGCTATTTAAGGGAGATTAAGGTCTTTGAGTCCACACCATTATAAATACTCTACAGGGAACACACCAATTTGCTATTATGAATGCCCCCTCCTCGTCAATATGTGGAGGGAAAGGCTCACTCCAACCAAAGCAGTATGTTCAGTTGACAGGGCACATAACAGAAAGTTCAGTGGCGTCTGGAACCAGTGGGTATTTCTGTTGTTTTAGGAACACTCCTGGCCTGGACTTCATGGAGGCTGTGATGGGTCACTTTTGACACTTTCAAAGTTCCAAAGGTGACATAAGGAGGTGCTGGCTCTCCAACATGGCAGTTCCTCATAGTTCTCTTGAGAATCAGCTCTGTATAATACCTACCTCACACTAGTTGTTAGTGACTGGACCTGGGCAACAAGTATGGTTAGTGGCCTCCCCGGGGTTCTTGCATCCAGGATTAGAGATTAATGTGCCTGAAGACCATGTTTCCAGGTCCTATCAAACTTGGTGATAGCCTGGTATAAGTATAAGTGATTTCAAAGTTGTGTTTGTGTGTGTGTGTGTGTGTGTGTGTGTGTGTGTGTGTGTGTGTGTGTGTATGAGTGAGTCATGTCTGGCAGCTGTAACAAAATAGCAGACTGGGGATGGGGTGGGATGGGGTGAGTTTAAACAACAAAAATATATTCCTCACAGCTTCCAGAAGCTGGCATTCCAAGATCAAGGTGCTGGCTGACTCGGGTCTTAGTAAAGCTCTTTTCTCATTGGTCAACTGTCTTCTTGGTGTCTTCACATGGGGTATTCACCCCTTCAGATGTATGCTAACAGCTTCCTGCTCTTTCTGGGTTCTGGGCACCTCATTATTTCCTGTCTGTTACTTTAAACCAGGATTTCTCAGTGTCAACACCAGACATTTGGTTGCTCAGGACACTGTAGGATGTTTAACAGCATGCCCAGGCCGTGTTCACCATGTGCCATATGTCACCTAGATCCACAGCACAGGGCATGTAATTATGAATCATAATAATATGTGAAACTTGGCCTTCACTTTAAAAATTAAAATGTTATGTCATGATCATTAAGTGCACATTCATTATGAACACTTAAGGGATGATAGAAGGCATGAAAGTGTTTCTTGAATACATCTTCTATATTTTGCTGCATTTTTCAGTTGTAACTTTTAATATTAGTTTAATATTATTTTTATATAATTTCAATAATAGAGCTATGTGATGCTGCAGTGTTTTAGGTGGCCCAAAAGTTGTCAAAGATTACAGTGTGGCGAAGTTCAGTGCAATAGCCCTTGTATTCTAACGTTGCTCAAGAAAAACAGGTGTTTACATGTTAAATGTCATATTTTTCTTTGTCCTGTTTTGTGCTTTGGTTTTTTTTTTTTCTTCTTTTTTTCTTTTGCTTTGGTTTAGGATTTTACCCTGTGGGGAAGACTGGCCTAGAATTCCTTATGTAGGCTGAGCGACCTTTGAGCTTATGATGATCCTCTTGCCTCAGCCTCCCTGAGTGCCAGGATCCTAGGTATGTGTCACTGTTCTTGCCTAGGCATCATTTTTAAATCATAACTACTACTATTTCCTTTTTTTGTTTTTTTCTTTTAACTTTTTTTATTAAGAAATTTTTTATTCATTTTACATACCAACTACATATCCCATCTCTTCTTTCCTCATGTCCCTCAGTCTTACCCCCCTCAACCCATCCCCCATTCCCTCCTCCCACAAGGTAAGGACTCTCATGGAGAGTTAGCAGAGCCTGGTACATTCAGCTGAGGCAGGTCCAAACCCCTCCCCCTGTATCAAGGCTATGCAAGATGTCCCACCATAGGTAATGGGATCCAAAAAGCCAGCTCATGCACCAGGGATGGATCTTGATCCTAGTACCAGGGGGGCCTTTAAGCAGATCAAGCCACGCTTATACAGAGGGCCTATTCCAGTCCCACAGAGGCTCTACAGCTGTTGGTCTAAAGTTCATGAGTTCCCATTAGCTTGGTTTGGTTGTCTCTGTAGGTTTCCCCATCATGATCTTGATGCCCTTTGCTCAGAATCCTCTTCTCTCTCTTTGACTGGACTCCTGGAGCTTGGCCTGCTGCTTGGCTGTGGATCTCTGCATCAGCTTCCATCAGTGACTGGATGAAGGCTCTATGATGACAGTTAAGGTATTCACCCAATCTGATTACTGGGGTAGGCCAGCTCAGGCATCCTCTCCACCATTGCTAGTAGTCTAACCTGGGGTCATCCTTGTGGATTCCTGGGAACTTCCTTAGCCCCCGGCTTTACGCTATGCCCATGATGTCTTCCTCTATGGTATCTCTTTCATTGCTCTCCCACTCCATCCCTGTACTAGCTCCACCATCCTGTTCCACTATGTTCTGATCCACCATCCCCTACCCACTTGCTGCAAGCTGCAGGACAACAAAATGGAATTCAGCTACTATCACAAAAGCTACTACTTGGAGAAGTCAAGTCTCTAAAGTTCAAGCCATAGTTTAAGAAGTCTTGGTGATATTTTAGCTTTTGTATACATATTAGCTGGTTCCTATGGTGATTTTCTTATAATGCTATGTGTGCTTCCAAGAACTCCTAACAGTGTATTTATCTAAAATACCTATCAAGCATCCAAGGCCAAATGAAACAACACCTGTCTCCTAGGTCAGGAGGATAGCTTTATTTCTTGTGCAATTTAGGGTGAGACCCTCCTTTCTTACAGCCTTACTAATAGACTCCTAATTTCTTACCTAACCACTTCTAGGAATGTAGATTGAGCACATAAATTCCCTTCTTGATATACTAACTAATCATTAGCTCTCTATTGACCTCCTCCTTTACCACTCCCCTTTTAGGTTATAAAAGAAAGCCTGGTGGTCACTGCCTGAGGAAAATTCTTACCTGCCTTTATGACCCTATAAGAATTCAAGCCTGGTGACCTTGTTCTGCGAGAGGATTGCTATGGCTTGTGTTTATAACTGGATTCCTGAGAGACTTACGCAGAACTGAGAGAATAAGGAGACTGAGAGGAGGAGAGAGAGGGGAAAAAAGAGAACAGAAGAACTAGACAGGCAAGAACAAGATGAGAGAGAAGGAGATGGGAGAGGAGCTAAGATGGGAAGGAACTAGATGGATGAGAACCTAGATGGGGCAGAACTAAGATGAGAGAATTAAGATAGAACTTAGAGGGGACAGCAGATAAATATAGAGAGAATTAAACAGAAAGGAACTAGGCTTGAGTACAGAACTAAAGCTGTGTAGACAGGATTTTATCTCAGAGGAATAAAGAAGATGGACAAAGAGTTTGATATACTTAGATTTATTTCCCGAGAATAGTTCTCGCTGTTTGTTTCTCTTCTGAGTCCCTGGGAAGTATATTATTAAGGTTCATCCTTTTAATATTAAGCAAGACCCTCTATTGCCCCCCTTGCTCCTAGTTTACTCATGGAGATCTCATCTATTTCCCCTTCCCAGGGCAATTCATACATCCCTCTTAGGGTCCTCCTTGCTACAGAGAAGCTAGATAACAAGGAGAACCCTATTACTATTTTCTTAACCACGAACATCCTTTGGGGACAATGTCCTTCCAATTCCTATTTCACTTTATTTTAAAGTCAGCAAAGTATTCTTTTACTTTGTTAGTGAAAAAAAATAATTATTTAGATTCTCCTTGTTAAAAATTTTTACATTTTATTGCCATTTGCAAACTGTGATGAAATCAACACCCATCACACATTTACACAGTTTGACAGACTGGGGCCCTACAGCGGAGCTGGGTTGAGACGATAAGAGAGCCTGTGCATTTGAGATCCCAACAGACCTACCAATCTTTACTGCCCAGCCAAAGTGGCTGAGAATGCCAGTTTCCTCAAACCCCAGCAGCACTAGGCATTTAAAGTGAAAGAAGATAGGTCATTATAGTTTTAATTTGCATTTCCATAAATACCAGTGAGGGTGGACATCTACTCCTATGTTCATTGAATGTTGCCTTTCTTCTGCAGATTGCTTATTAGATTACAAACCCATTTCTCTGCAGAGGTGTTTGTCTTTCTCATATCAATTTGTAGGAGCTCTTTGTAGATTCTAGATGCATATCCTTGATTTATCGCCCAGATTGAAGATATTGTTCACCACCTATCTTTTTAACTTTGCAGTAGCTTCCATCATCCCAAAGCTATATTTTTTATGAGATGACATCTGTCAACTATCTCCTTAAGGGCTGAAGGGTTACTTAGTATGACTTCCAGAATGCTAGAGCACTGTACCTAAGATGCTCTCAAGTCTGAGTCTCAATACTCTCTTGAACCAGGGATGTTGGTTACATTGGGAAAGTAAAGTGCTTTTCCTCTTCTCTCATTGTGCTGTAACCAACGCAGAAGTTTTTGATGACTTCAAAAGGTACAAAGATCCCTCCCTGCAACATCCATTCTGCAACAGACACCCACTGAGTATCCTGTAATCCAATTCTCTACTGCTACTACCTACCTTCATATCATCAATCCAATGGGCCAAGAACTCAGTCTCTAAGACTCTGCCTCCAGACTCTAGATGCCAATTCCAAACCCCAGGTTGTTTCATCCTCACTGACACAGCAACTCCAAACAGAGATTCCCACAAACTCTTCCTCAGGTTTCAATGATACACTAGACTGACTCATAGATAGACGTCAAGGGAACACATTTATACCATATACTGGAAAGTCTAGGGCTCTAGTTCAGTTGGTAGAGTGCATGCACAGCTGCACTGAACTCTAACCAGTTCAGTTCCCAGGGCTGCATAATCCAGATACGCTGGTGCATATCAGAAATCCTAGCACCTGGGAGGTGGAGGTGTAAGGGGTTCAAAATCATCCTCTGCTATGTCAAGGACAGCCTGGGCTAGCTACATGAGATCCTGTCTCAAAACAGAAACAAACAAACAAGCAAACAAAAACTCTGAAAGTACAGATAGAGAAGTGAATAGGGAGAGGTGTTCAGGAAGGGACTTGGAGCATCCATGGCCACCAGGGGACCTCTACATTATTAGCTATGCAGAAGCCCTTTAAGTTTTAATGGATGCTTTATTGTATAGGTGTGGGTGATCACACCCCCCTTCCATAGAGGCTGGGGAGTAGGGCTAAAAATACTCTTTAATTTTGTTGAAGTCTTTTGGGGACCCATCTAAAAGCTACCAAGGGGCTCTCAGCCATCAGTCAACTCATTAGCATATAGAAAGATGCCATCATTTTGGAGATTTCAAAGATTTCTCGGGTTGTATGCTAGAAAACCAGACAAATACCAAATATATGTATTTCACAACATCACATCTGTGTTTTATTTTTCTCCTCTCATATTAATGGGGCATTCTTTTGCTCAAGAAAACAAAGTCTACACTTGCATAAAACCCAAACCCAGAATATCTGTATTTGTTCACTCCAGCTGAAAACAAGAAAAAAATGGAAGCTTCTTGTCTCAAAGCAGACAGCTGAATCAGCACACGCATAGAGTCCTCCATTAACACAAAGTTTTTAATAAGGAAAGATGAATACATAGTGTGAGTGAAGTGTGTGGAACAGGTTTATTTCTTCAAAAGCAAGTTCTTTATACTGTGTATCCTGTGGTGACCCTTCCAATGAGCAGTTGTCTACAGTCTGTGAGTAGAATGCTACCGTTTTTTATTGTTCTTGTAAATCATGGAGCTATATCAAACCAACAATAGATAACTTTTCAAAACTCACACAGAGGATAAATGGCAAATCAGGATTGGAACCCAGGTATTCTAATACCAAGTCAGCTCTTTCCATGATATGTAATGTGTTTACAGAGTCAAAGAGTGTGAGCATTGATGTGTGTGTGTGTGTGTGTGTGTGTGTGTGTGTGTGTGTGTGTGTGTGTACTTCTTGGTCTCTATATCTAAGTCTCTATGTATAGATCTGTGTGTGTTCCTCTGTGTGTGTGTGCACGCATATGTTTGTGTTTGTATATTTTTCTGTTTCTCTGCATGCTTGTTTTTCTCTGTCCATGAGTATTCACATGCTCATGTGGTATGGGCTTCTGTACTTTTCTATAAGTATATACATATGAATCTGTCTGTGAATATTGGAAGAGAAGAGGAGGGGACATCAGTGGGGCAAAGTGTGCAGTGATTGTGAAGGGAAGTGGCAAAGTGGGTATGCGTGTGCTTGTCTGAAAACAATTATGATTTTTATGTAATGAATAATCACATATTTTTTTTTTAATTTTAGCCAACATATTTAGGAAATGAGACTGTTAGTTCCAATCTTGGCCACCATTCTTTGGTTTCCTTGTCTATGTCTCCCAGTGTTCCTCAAGCATTCCAGATCAAATGTGTGCTCAGTAGAGCAAGGCTAACAATCTACAAGTGGGAACTATTTTATATTTATAAATACAGGCAAGTCTGGAGGAGCCAATGAACTAGTAAGCTAATGAGGTGGGTTTCTGTTGCCTGGGGACATAAGTGAGGTCATTCTATTTGCTTTAAGGGAATTGAGATTTACAAGACTATCATGCTAATATGTATCTGACATGGTCAGTTTTGGTGCTGTGATCCCACTTGGTTATAGGGAAAGTAGAGTGTTTCTGATGTTAGTATAGGTCTGCTGGTCATCCATCTGCAGAAAAAGAGATTATATCAAAGAATTACCCAGAGGGCCAGCAAAGCCCAACCATATCTTCATGTGTGAGATTATCCCATGGAGCTTAGCCATCTACAGAGAATGAGAATGGGTGAGCAAGATGGAGCTAGGGGGGAAGAACAGAGCATCCACTTCTCATGTGTTAGCTCAAGGCCTTGCCTTGTGTCATGGTTCCTGGCCTTCAGGACAGACTAATTCTAAAATCATTATCCTCTGCCCTCACTCAGGTAACATTCCAGCTTAGACTCCCTACATCCTCATTGTGGCTCTGGTCCCTCTGGTACTTTGAGATCTCTCCATGCATGTTATTCTTGCCACAGTTAACCCTCTAGCATGAGCTTTAGATTAGTCTCATCAGTTCTAGGACAGTCACAACTCAATAACAGTGGCCAGCTGTCCTTCAGTGTGTTCTGTCTCCCAGCTGCTGTCTGAGGCTTTACAATGTGAGCACATTTAGTACTCCCTAGAAGGGAAAAACACCACTGTCATCCACTTCACAGGTGAAGAAAAATAGTGCAGGATAATAGAACTAAGTTATTAAGGTTATGCCAGTTGCCTGAGGTCTCTCAGCTGATGAGTGACAGAGTTGGCATAGATTTTATGCTGTCTGGCTTCCAGCATGTACTCCCACTAATAAATATAGTGTCTACATCAGGCTCAAAAACATCAGTTAAGTGAAAGGACAATTGGCTTATTTCATCCTGACAACGACCTCTCAAGATGACACAGCTTCATGAGAAGATGGGCATGGCGAGGTAGAGGAACAGTCTACATTCCCACCCAGGTCTGTGCCTTGAAGTCCTTATCGCAGAAATGCATTCATATTACTAACTGACTTAGCTCAGACCCAACAGGAGGGTGAAGAATCTCCATTGAATGAACCTTTGGGAAAGTGACCAGAGGTGGTCACAGGAGTGGTGAGGACCCCAGCCAGGCTAAGGTCTGTTTCCTATCTTCACCTTTTAAAAGACTTCACCTAAATTCTCTCCCTCTCTTCCTCTCATAGAATATTAAATCCTGGGTTTGCTCATGTGGGTGGGGGAGGGGATTTTTTCTTAAGAGCTGCTTGAAGGAATAAGATAATGGTGCCAGAAAAAGCAGTGGAGTTGGGCTCAAGTTCTAGTTCCCTGCCCAGGACTGTTGTGAGAATTAAAGAGGTTAATTCACAGAAAGCTCTTAAGACAATTTGTAGCATAGGCAAGTAACTCAAATACTGCTCTTGTTCTTTTATATGTATGCACAGCACTTGGACAGAGCAATAGACGAGGAGCCAGGGCCCCAGAGTTCCAGTCCCATCTCTTTCACCTAAACATGTGACATTCTGCTTTAAAATTAGGAGGTGTACTATTCGTGATTCAGATAACCAAGAAGATGGACAGATGGGTTGGAGCATGGGTAGATGGATGGAGAGATACTTTGATTGATCGATTGAAAGATATTATAGGAACTGAGTCATATTGTAGAAGGTAAAAAGTCCTGTACCCTAGCAGGGTAGGCTAGCAGATAGGAGACACAGGATAGAGTTGATTCAGCAGTTTGGACCTGAAGACAGTTTGCCAGAAGAATCCCTAGTCTTGAGGAGGTCGGGCTGTTTCCTTTAAGACTGTCAACAGCTTTAGTGAGGCCCACCCACATGATGAGGTAAACTCTGCCTTACTCAAAGTCTACTAATTTAAATGTTAATATAGTTCTAAAAAGACCCTCATAAAAACATCTAGAATAATATCTGGCCAAATATCTGGGTGACAAATATATATTCAATTAACTACCATAAAGAGGAACTTAGCATCAAAAGCATTTATAGGGAGAGGGAGACAAGATCATTGGGGCTTGCTGGCTGCCATCAATGAGAAACTCTGCCCCAAGGGAATAATGTGGAGAGAAAGAAGAGCAGGGTATTAGATGTCATTGTTTGTCCTGCACACAAGTGCCCAGACACACACCTGCATATTTGTGCTCGTTTCTACATATACATCACATTCACACATATACAAAAAAGCATTTGTTGTGTGTATATTGTCTTCTATTAATGTAGTTCTTATTATTTATATACTTTTGAACACTAGATTCTCCTTTCACTATTAAGAATCCCTGTCTTGTAGATTGCCAATCATTGGTGTACATGACAGGTTCTCAAAAGGTAGCTATCCTAGGCTGGTCTTGAACTTGGCAATTCCTTTTGCCAAGTTCACCTGCTAAGTCTTCCACCTGCTGGCAGTACAGATGAGTGGCACCAAATCCAGGGACAAATATTTTAAAAGATTCAAAGGAAAGATAGACATTGGAACATGACAAGCTCTTTTCCGGCAGCAATTTGGCAGAAGACTTGGTGTGTCTTTTGAAGTATCAGTTCTATTTTCTCCCTTACCATTCTTAAGAATAACTTTGCGTGCAAGCAAAAAGGCAAGTACCAGGCTGCTCATTATAGCATTGTAAGGAAATGAAAGCCTGGAAATAGCCAAACCATTACCGGCAGAGAAAAACAAGCAACTCGCAAAACATTAAAGAGACATTGACAGCTGTCAAAATTAATGTATGATCTGCAAAAACAATCTGCTTAGAATTCTAGGACATACAGATATATTAATGATTGCTTAAAAAATCCCAATTTCCGGGTATACATTAGACTATAAATAGAAAAATAATTAAATGAAACCTGTCATCCTGATAATAACGGTTGCCTCTAGATCAGTGGTTCTCAACCTTCCTAATGCTGTGATCCTTTAATACAGTTCTTCAACTATAAGATCATTTTTGTTGCTACTTCATAGCTATAATTTTTCTACTATTATTAACTATAATGTAAATGTCTGATATGCATGATTATCTAGTATGAAACCCCTGTGAAGGGGTCATGACCTACAGGCTGAAAAATCACTGCTCTAGAGGGACCAGTGTTTATCTGTAACACTCAAATCTTGTTTTATACTAAAGAAGTGCTGGTAAGTTGCCACCTAACTCACATTTAATGTTGAAAGCTATAAATTTACAAAATATTCTTTAATTTCAAGTATTAGAGACTGGTCATGAGCCCTGATGTGTTATCTACAGGCATTAAAAGGATCATTATTGCAGAGTTTATGCAGCATTTCCAATTGAAATTTATACTGAAAAGTTAAATACTAGGTATGTACACAGTTTAATCTACCACATAGAACATCTAATCTCATGGCAGAAAGTGACTGTATTTTATGTGAAGTCAAATCCTGGTGATTTGATAAGAATTTTCTCCTAGTTTGGATACTATAAATAGATACAAGGCCTAATTTTAACTCCCAAGATAGGAACTTGAAAAGCAAAGATATATTACTCTTTTCTAAAATGTTAACTGTGTTACAAAGCAATCCTGGATATAGCAGGCACCATTCCTTAGAACTGCACAATATTAACCAAAGAAAAGCAAAGGCAATATTGCCATGATCTAATAAACACAGTTGCCATAAAAGAGCTAGCAAACAAGTGGAAATATTTCTCTGTAATTTCATTAAAGAAATGAAAGGGTCCTCTAGGCAACCAAAGACTGGAAATTATTTTTTGGTGCTTTTATTACACTGATCAATAACACATGTGCCTTTTATGAGATAGACCCTTGCTTTAGAGAGAAAATACAGCAGACATGATAATAAAATGACTTTACATCTACTTTGATTCTTACATATAAGTTTAAGCTACCTTTGTCTGGGTAAGGAAAAAGGAAAAAAGAATTTCAAACAGCTCTCCTCATCACCAAGGTCAGCCAGCCAGCTAGACACCTGGCCCATTGACAAGAACACAGGTCTAAGAGCAAGGAAGTTCCTCTCAATCAGGATGTGGTTTCCTTGGCGTTTTTATGATGTTGATGTATATCTCTCTCTTCTCCCCTCCCCTTCCTCCATCCCATCCAGTTTTCTGAGTCTGGGATCCCTTTTATAACTGCCCTTTTAACACATTTTCATGTGAGTTCTTAAACTTGCTGGCTTTGGGCTATGCTGCTCTTGAAGCAGCTACACCAGTACTTGAATCGTGGGTGGGCCACTTACCATCTATCTCCTTGACACTGAGAAAACCATTACTCCATGGAGACAGGCTAAGACTCTGAAACAAAGGAAAGAGACTTGTCATGAACAAAGGAGGACACTTGTCATTCCTACAAACCCCCTCTGAGGAAGCGGATCTTACAATCTGTCCTCTACTTTCTGTTACTGGTAAAGAATAGGGAGACGTAATGTCTGAATGCATTGGAAGTTTCTGCAGAGAGATGGCCTTAGGGAGTGAAACAGCATCAGAGGTAAGCTCTTAGCCAATCATGAGTTAATGTGGCTCAAAGGTGCTGAATGGGTGAGGCAGAGTCTCAGGAGGAAACCCATCATTTCCCAATCCTGTTTGAACTGTAGCTTTGAAGACAGCATGCAAACAACAAAGCCCTTGGGGTCAGCCTCCATCTCTTGGGGCCTGACATTTCTCTCATTGTACCATGGGAGAAACAAAATATAGTTTTAGGTCCAGTGGGATGGCTGCCTCTTTTGATGGGCTCTGAGGAACTCCTTCAGCATGCAGCTTAATCAAATGGTGGAAAACAGGATATAAGGGGAAAGGCTGGAATTTTGTGGCTTTATACTTTTTACTTATTATTTTCAATTCTATTATTTGATTTAAAAGGCCAAAGCAAAATGCTAGTTTTATTAATTTGAAATTTCCACAGCATAAAATGGAAATGCTAATGACTATACTGCCATTATATATTAATCAGGCAAAATGTAAAGCCAATGATTTATATGTAACCACTAAAAAAAATGCTTGACAGTAGGTAAGAAGGCAAATTACTGAATGTGTGACCATGAAACCCATATCATCATCTCAAAGTTACGTATTAATAACAAGATGAAGAAAACAGTATTATTCAAAAAACTTTGTACAAATTGAAAGACTCTATCAAAACTCTGGAAGGTTGCAAATGGAATATAACTTAAAAATTCGATTGACCCCGACCAACAGACTCTCAGACTGGTGTCACAGCTCATGTCTGCCTTGGTATAGAATGTCCCAGCCGCTGATAAATGGGAGGCGCTAGTGAAAAATTATAAACTGACACCCAGCGTTTTCCCCCAGCTGACCCTTCTCACGTCATTTGTTTCTGTGTTTTATTAACGTTGAAGGTAGTGCTGGAGAAACTTCCCTGTCACCACTGGCTTTCTGCATCTGGGACACCAGTTATAGATTAGCGTCAGAGACAGCATCACCGGCTTGCCTTTGACTCCTCCGGCTTTGGCGTCGGTGGATGAGGTACCTAATGCAGAGTTAGCAGCATCCGTTTCACCCCTGGCATGTTTATATTCTGCTTTTCAGAAAGTCTTTGAGCTGGAGTAAGAAATATTCTCTGCTCTAGGAGCTTGCCTTTATCGATTGTCATTTTCATTCTCCTCTGGAGGGTTATAGAGGTGTGGAAGAATGCTTTCTAAATGAGTATAGTTTTATTGGATTTGAAATTTTAATGTCATGAATAACTCTGGGTATATCTCAAGTCGTAAAAGATTCAGAACTCAGATATTTTTTCAGTGTTGATCCCATAGAAAATCCATGTATTTTTGTACTTAAAAAGAATATTGTGAAATTATTTCTGTAAATAATATAAAGATCATAGTATTGTGCATTTACTAGTAATGAACACATCCAACTGGTTTCTTTTTTATAAAGTTCCTATACATTTCAGAGTCAGTTCATGAAAATGTGAGCTCAACACGAGACATAGGGAGAACATACTTGTCTTCCAAGCATGCAGAACCCTCCTGCTGTGTGGACACAAAATCCTCCTACTATGTGGATACAGAACCTTTCAGCTATGTGGACACAGAACCCTCCTGCTCTGTGGACACAGACCCTTCTGCTATGTGGACCCAGACCCTTCTGCTATGTGGACACAGACCATTCTGCTATATGGACACAGAACTCTCCTGCTATGTGGACACAGAACCCTCCTGCTATATGAACACAGGACTCTCTTGCTGTGTGGACACAGACTCTTTTGCTATGTGGACACAAGGAGAATTGTTGGGAGTGTGGGAAGAGCCAGCCTTTCCACAGTCAAAGCCAAGAAAACATCAAAGTCCCTGTCTACTTTAGACTCATGGCCAGAGCTGAAATGCACACAGCCACCCAGCCAGTTTTGGAGGCTAAGAAGCTTGCACAGTTAAAGCCAGCCTGGGAGTCCCCGGGATGCTACCCTGCTGTTCACCGCATGAACCTAGGCAGCTCATCTCTGTGTAGTCCAGATAACATGTAAATGAAGTTTGAAGGTCAGCTGGGTCTACTCAGAGACTAAGGAGATGGGGCGGGGCTTTGTAAGGTGCTCCCCACAAAGGTGCTCCTCACATGGCCTGTGTCTGTTCCTTTGACCTGTAAGGAACTGTTAAGTTTTGCATGAAGAAAATAATCCACTTTCTTCATTTCATTTTCCTGCTCAGAACTTGTAAACACCACGACGTGAGTGTGCTAGCCTAAGACTCAGTTTCCAGTGGATTCTGGGCATAGAGGGCAGGTCCAGCATATCCTGCTTTGTGAGAGCCATGCTGTTCTGCAGAATTTCTGATGGCCCGGGAGGCCAGGGGCTTTGCTTTTTCAGTAGATCAAATAAAAAACAGATGGAGAGAGAAAGTTCAGGACCAAGGGGCCCTGGTAATTCTCCATGACATGTTTTCTTCTGAGAGGCTGGAGCCTGTCCATAGCTGTACACCTCCCTGGAGCTATAACATGCTTTCTGACTTTACACCTCTGTAAATGTCTCTTTCTAGGTTGAGCTGTTAATGACTTATATGTCTAAAACTGTAGTATGAAATGAAATTAAAAAAAATAGAACCCATATGCAATTTCATTCAATAAGCATTTGGGTATCTTTTTATTTCAGGCATTGTATTAAAACCTGGTGTATAAAGATGAATAAAATAAAAACCAAATATAAAAGGAGCTCATCCTTGCAGGAGAGGAAATATTTACATAGCAATTACTGGGAGAGAGAAATGGCCAGACTTTAGATATAAAAGGGAGTCAGACAAGGTGTTAGACTCCTTCCACAGGAAGATGACCCAAGCTGAGTCCTGCAAGATAATCAAGACCTTATCAAAATGACCTTGGAAAAGTCATTTAGACAGAAGAATTAATAGGGGCAAAGTTTCGAGGCTAAGAAAACCCTGGCTGTGTTTAGGAAACAGTGGGTAGCAACAAAGGTTCCTATGTAATTTGAACAGATAATGAAATATTTAGTGTCTTAGTTAGGGTTTCTATTGCAGTGAAGTGATACCATAACCACAGCAACTCTTATAAAGGTAAAACATTGAATTGGAGTGTTTTATATTTTCAGAGATGTAGTCCATTGTCATCAAGGTGCAACATGGTGACATGCAGGCAGACATAGTGCTGGAGAAGGATCTGAGAATCCTATGTCTTGACCCACAGACAACAGGAAGTGGTCTGAATGTCACACTGAGTGAAGCTTGAACAAAGGAGACCTCAAAACCCACCCCCACAGTGACACACTCCAACAAGGCCACACTTAACTCCAACAAAGCCACACCTCCTAACAGTGCCACTCCCTATAGGCTTAGGTGGGCCAATTACATTCAAACCACTTCACCAGGGATAAGGCTGGCAGGTGGAGAGGAATTCAGCTGCCAAGTGCCATGTCTGCCAGGCTAAAGGAAGAAGGCCTTCGTGAGATTCCAAGGAAAGGAGGGAAGTAATAGCTTTTTCTAGAAAGTTCACTTATGTGGATGTGCAAAAACAGATGCATGTCAGAAGCAAGTGTTACAGACACAGAGAGGAAGGAGGAGATGGCATCATCGTTGGGATGCTTAAGGGGGTGCCACCCTAGGGAAAGCTGTGCTTTTATTTCTTAAGATAGAGGAGCTTTGAGCCTGTTTATGACTGAAGTTCGGTTGCTGTGATGGCCAATCACAACCTTTGGCTTGACTGGAATGAGGAGCACCTAGAAGATGAGTTGCCCTTTTACGGGTGTGCCTGAAGGGTATTCCCAGAGGCAATTAACTAAGAGGAAATGCTTTCCCTGAATGTGTGTGGCACCATCCCATAGGCTGAGGACTCGGATGGAAAATAAATAAATGAAAGGAGGGGACACATGTATACTCCCAGGCTTTCTCTCTGTGTAGATGAAATTCTAAATGGTCTTATTAAATGAGAAACACAGAGCCAAATAAATAGTTAAAAGCCCAGAGATCAGAGCAGTAGCCAAGAGCTGAGACCACCTTATCTTACCACTCGCTGCTGTCCTTCCCCTGAGAGAAAGACCTTCTTCCTGTGTCCTGTCTTTTTATTGCCTTTCTGTTCTGCCTTCTCATTGGCTGTAAACCCAATCACATGATTTCCTCATCACTGCCTGTCTATACAGACCTTCAGGTCTCTATGGTTAGTACTGAGAGGTCACTGCTTGGCTGTGTACTTGAACACATAGAGATTCTGCCTGCCATGTGATCGGATTAAGGGCGTGCACTACACATGCCAGACTGCTGCTAAATGGCTTGCTCTTAACTCTGATCTCCAGGCAACTTCATTTATTAACATACAAATAAAATCACATTTTAGCACAAATAAAATATCACCATATCTCTCTGTTTCCTGGTTGCCCCAAGGTGAGTGACTCCCAGATCACACTCTAGTTGCCACAATGGCCTTCATCATCATAGTCCCATAGCAATGGAGACAGCTGACTGTGAGCCAAAGTCCATCTTTCCCTCTTTTAAGGTATCCTCTCAGACATTTTTCCTAGCAATGTGTAAACTAAGACAATTACCACTGGAAATGGGGAGATTGATTGGCTCAAGACAGGAGGGGATCATCAATGAAGATTTTTACCCATGGGCTCACATGCTGAGTTTCTTTTAAGTAACTACCTATAGTGTGTTAGTATTTGTGTGTTTGTAAAAGAAAACACTGAAGAGTTATTGTCATTGTATGATAATAAGGAATGTGATTGAAAAGAGAGCAGATGTCAGCAGAGAAACACCTTCATTTCAAAAGCTGAGCATCTCTCTCATCTCTAATAACCTCATTAAAAAAAAACAGCCATCAATTCTATTTTGTGTGTATATATGTATCCCATTTGCATCATCTAGTTCCATAGGTGATAATTCTTGGGTTCTTTGGTGTTCCCAAAGCTAGAGTTTTCTTGAATATCAGAGATTCATTTGAAAGTCAAGATACCTTTCAGAGGTATTCATAGGTGACTGTATAGTATAGGACTTGTAGAACTTGCCTTTTCTGCTTCATCCAGTTGTGTGTATTTGGGGGATACTGCAGCTTAGTTCAAAGGATGATCATGTTTATCCCTGTTTAAGAAACTTCAGACTCTTAAAAACTTGTATTTAAAATTTTTTCTACAATATATTTTGGTCATTATTCTTCCTCCTCCCCCAACTTCTTCCAGAACCTCTCCCAGCTTCTTACCTCCACAACTTCATGTTCTTTCTCTCTCCTAATAAATAATTAAACTCACAGAGAAAAAAATAAACAAAAATCAAAACAGAAAAACAATCAAGGAAGAAAGAAAGTCAACAATAGAGATTCAAGATGGCAGCAACTGCCAGCACCTGTGGGTGAGCCTGAGAGACCCACAGAGGCTTCTTGGGGTGACTTGAAGGTGGAGGGTGAGCCTGAAAATCTGAAGTCTCTACAAAACAACTTTTAAAAAGGCCAGTCTTAAGGGGAGATGCTTTTAAAAAGTAGTCTTGTGAACTCGAAAAAAAAAAAAAAAAAAAAAAAAAAAAAAAAAAAAAAAAGATGGCAGAATGGAGCAGTGTACAAGGCACAAAGTAGAACTAGAGACAGGGCAGCTATGGCAGGGGTGTGAACACAGCTGCAGTGGACAGAGGAGTATTGATGGGGTCCAGCTCCGGACGAGAGTAGGGTCTGAAGATGGGTGGATGCAAGGGCGGCAATGGGAGGAATCAGACATGGGACACTTCTTAGTTTGGTTTCAGGAGAGATGGACAGAGAGGAAGCATGTCTTGGTATGACTTGTCCTACTCTGACAGGAGCCATCCCTGGCGGGACAGGTCGCAGCAGAGGATGATGTAAAGAGTTGGTGAGGGAAGGAAGTGAGCCAGGCCATGGTGATCAGGAGAATCTTGCAGCCTGACTGACTAGCAGCCAGAGCACTTCTTTATTTATAAAGAATTTAGTAAGCAAGGATACATTCATGATGTTCCAAAACATAGATCATATCATTTTTGCTTTTGGACCTGTGTTTTATTTCCTTTTGCTCATCTTTTAGTCATTTTTTATAAACTATGACAGAACAGAGTTATCATTTCTGATCATTTTCTTCAAGTTTTGACATCATTAATAAACACTTATCATTCTTACTCATTAACCCCAAAACCCAATTTTTGAGAAGCTAGAGGCACATGACAGCCTGTTCTCAGGCTGGTAGCTTTGGTTGCTTCAAGGACACTAGACCAAAACAAAATCTTCAAGTCACCCCAGGTATTTTGCCATGTCTCAATCAGTGTATTATTAACTCTTAATGGTCAGAGTGCCCAGGAAAAATCCTCAGGCCAAAGCTGCTGCAGTTATTCAAATTCTGGCACAATACAATGTCTATATTCTATATCTTTATAGAATTTATCTATGTGTCTAATCCTGGCATTCTGTTGTTCCTCAGTCATATGACACAACATTGACTCTGCATATGCTAACTTTTCTAGGAAAGGGAGGTCTTGACATCTCATTCTTTTATCATCTTTCCACTCCATCCTTTACTCATCAATATGTCTCTGTGTAGGGCAGAGGTATATGTCATGTTATTGTCTGAGTATACAGTGGGAAGAGGCTTGTAATCTGAACTGTGGCCAACTCCTCTAGCCCATCGAATCTTGTTGACCTTTTAAAGCTTACTTTGTTTTGAATAGCTTGTTCCTGTGTAAGTACAGGGGCAGATGTTTCAAGAATGTCTCATAGCCTCATGAAGAGACCTCTGGCTTCTTTATGTGTCACAACCTCCAAGGCATAAGGAAGACCTTCAAGTAGATAAGGATATCTACCTAAAAGCAGGGTAGTATGTTCAGAACTTTCCTAGGGAAGCTTACAAGCAATACTACTGGGAGAAGGTTTAAATGATTCATAAGAAATTGTCCATCAATCCAATATCCCCAAATTGTACAAAAAAGTCCCTCAAGCATGCAACAGGTAGAGATGAAAACCAAGGTGGCATGGCAGCCATCATGCTGCTCAGCTCTGCTGGATCTTTGTCAAGCAGCTGTGCTGGCCTTATGACTTCTTCCATTCCATTCAGATGTGACTGTGCCAGAGCATGCTGCTGCAGAGTGGGCCTGGGCCTTTGGGGGTGGGGCCTCGGGCCACCCCTGGGCTCTGCCTCACCCCGTTGTTGCCCAAGGCATTGAGTAACTGATGCTGCTCCTCCCCCTGCTCCTCCTGCTCCCCCTGCTCCCCTGTTCCCCCTGCTCCCCTGCTCCTCCTGCTCCTCCTGCTCCCCCTGCTCCTCCTGTTCCCCCTGCTCCCCCAGCTCCTCCTGCACCCCTCTTGCTCTTCCTCCTGTTCTTCCTGTTCCTGCTGCTCCTCCTCCTGCTCCTCCTGTTTCTCCTCCTGCTCTCCCTGCTCCCCCTGCTCCTCCTCCTGCCTCCCTGCTCCTCCTGCTCCTCCTGTTCCCCCTACCCCTCCTGCTCCCCCTGCTCCTCCTGCTCCTCCTCCTGCTCTCCCTCCTCTTCTTGCTCGTCCTCTCATCCTATTCCAGCTGGGAGGACAGGGTGGTGGGCAGCAGCTGTCTGGAGCTCTGGAAGGTACTGCCCCTCCATGCTATCCAGCAACATCAAGATATCTAAAACCAGGTGGTGGTACACGCCTTTATTCCCAGCACTTGGGAAGCAGAGGCAGGTGGATCTCTGTGAGTTCAAGGCCAGCCTAATCTACAGAGTGAGTTCCAGGACATCCACAGCAGTCACACAGAGAAACAATTCTAAAACCACAACCACCACCACAAAAAGATATCTGAGATAAACAGTAGAACAGTTCATATTCTGGATTAAGCCTCCTTGAAAGACTTCTCTGGTCTGTGCTGCAACCAGAGGCTGTGTTGATGTCTGTGGTTCATGCTGCTATGGACAAGGAAGCTTCTTTTACAGTGGTATTGATGACTGCAGACTCCTAACAGAATGAAAGATATTGAAGGCTCCTGTGGCAACCTTCTTCCCTACCTACCAAAACAAAAAAAAAAAAAAAAAATGGAAGGAAGGAAGGAAGGAAGGAAGGAAGGAAGGAAGGGTTTATACAGGAAGCTATTGAATAGAATCCTTAAAAATTGTGATAAAGGTGCTAAGTGTTGCTCTCCACAGCTGATGGCTTCTGGTAGAGGTGGGGGTGGGGAGGACTCAGTTTTCTTTAAGGGGATGGCCACTGGAAATGTGATCGTGCTTTAGTGAGTATATGGGCAACACAAATTGGACTTGGTGAGTTCTGTTTTGTTTTGGTTTTGAGAGGGGGGTGGACCTGGGAAAAATGGAAATTGAGTGTGATCGGGGTGCATTGTATGAAATTCCCAAACAATTAATAAAAATATTATGTTGGGAGAAAAGGTAGTTTCCCACTGTGTGGGGCAGGGGGAGGGGGAAGGAGTCAACAAAAAAGAAAAGAAGAAAAGGATAGAGGTACAAAAATAGCTTCTTGGTCAGGGATGGGACTTTGTGCCAGTCCACTCCCTGGTCTCCATGCTGAGGAACCTTTAAACTCTTGTTGAACAGGTAAGTTCCGTCATCTGCAAAGATTCCTCAGTCCCTTCAGTGAAGACAGCAGACTGGAGATGTGACATTTCCCCACCGCTGTGGCCTTTGTATAATACGACAGACCTGCCACAGTGCCTCACCAGCTCAGCAGCCACATGGCCTGTGCTCCCTGTCTTGCTACGAATGTCCGAGGTGGGTTACAATGGTGGTCCAAGAAAATCATTTCCCCCGAGGAAGGTGAGGGAGAACTCTCCCCAGGATGAATGACTGCGCACAGAGCCTGAGAGGTAGAGTGAACAAAAGAGCAGTCTATGAAAATAAACTACAGAATAAGGCAGCTCTTGGAGGGGGCACTTTCTTATCTCTTCCCTTAGATGAAAAACAACCGAAGTCATGTTGCCTCCGGAGCAGCTGCTGATGGGAGCTAATTTCTCTGTGTCAGCTTTCACCACCGCTGTAACAGAACATCTGCCATAATTGACTTAACAGGAGGAAGGATTTATTTCCCAGGTTTCAGTCCGTCAAGACAGGGCTACAGAGCAGAGGTAGGCTGCTCCCATCATGTGGAAGCAGTAAAAAAGGGACACAGAGGGGTCCTGGACAAGACACCACACCATGACCAACTCCAGTGAGCTCATTCCCCCAGAAAGGCCCTGCCTCCTAATGTTTACATAACCTTCCAAAATAGTGCCACCATGGGGGGCAAGAACCAGGTTTTCAATGTGGGGGGCTATTTGAGGGAAGCATTTGAAATACAAAACACAGAAATTGCATTTTGTGCCTTAGAAAGCATCAAAAGTCTTTGATTTGGTTAAAAAAAAAAATAAAAAAAAAAAAAATAAAAAAAAAACTCCTATCTAACCCACCAGCCCTGACATTAGTATTTAAGCTCTGGTTTTTCTGGTGTGATCTTGAGACTACCCTAGCTCAATCCTTCCACAGAACTAGAAAAGCATGCCCATGACTGGCAATGACTCCCTGAAGGCCCCACTCATAGTCAGTTACACAGAGAGAGCCAAGAACAGGCAGGGCTGAGCTATCTCAGCATGTGACATTTCAGAATGCCTGCCTCCCACAGGCCAGCTTGACTTGACATGTCATGTGACAAATGGCAGGTGTCAGTCCAGAGGTGTGCGATATGAGGCCCATTTAGTGGTAACCAAAACAAGAATCAAGAAACTAAGATACTTAGGAGGCAAGGTTTGAATGCCTTCTAATCTTAATCTTAATTAATCTTCCCTGCCTTCTATGTTATATTCCAATCGTCTTCTTACCTATTAACACATGACATAATTAATTCTTATCCTAAGATAATGTTGTCTAAATCAACTACTCTTTGTGGGCTTTCGAGATCCTCTAGGAAGCCAAGGCCTGTGAGGCGCCATGTCTGTACTTGCCCCTTAGGCCCTTGCTTTTCTCTCTCTGAGCCTTCTTCATCTTCCCTTCCCCCCAGAGATAAAACATGCTATTAATTTTAATAATATATTCATAATATTAAATTAACACTGAATATTAAGTTACTATTAGTAATTAACACATATTAACCAAAGTGCAGGGAGCATCTGAGGCAGATTGCATTCTAGAGGGACATATGACCCTGTGGTTGCAGTCTCTCTGGGTCACTGGTCTCAGATGGAAACTTGAGCTTCCTTGGGACGTTGACACTGTCTGGGAGACACTTAGGATTATCAAACCTTGAAAGGCTGATGAATTATGTCCTGCAGGCTGGAGAAATGCTAATCTTCCCACAAAGCATGAATGGCTCCCCATTGCAAAGGATTATCCAGCCTTAAGTATCAACCATGCTACATGGAGCAGCCCTGGCCTCATCAAAACACCTATCACCAGGGACCATTAGAGGGATGCATGACTTACATTTTGCCTTCTGATAGGATACTGCTGGGTCCAAGCCCTCTTCTAGAGTTTCCTGAATGATGGGATAGATTGACTGTGAGGACTGGTCCAGAAGGCAGGAGGCAGCAGGTCTCCACCAGGCCACTGTGCAGGGAAACCCAGCAGGCTGAATGAGCGAGCTTACAGGATGCTGGGTGTACAGTGCCTGTGTCTCGGGGTGCTGAGGTCCTTCGGACCATGGTGGAAGGAGGAAGGACCAGCACTCCTACCCTGCCCTGCTGGTGGACTGCTGAGCTGTTCTTTCCCACAGCCGAACCCTGCCCTAAGTAAGGCTGCGTTGACTCCAGCAAGTTGATGTCTTGATAGACAGATGGGCTCTTTACACTAACCTATTGTCTTTTGTTTTTGAAAAAGCACCTTACTCTTTACTCTTTCTTTCTGGGGCGATTTGAGTCCACACATGCTTCCTAAACATGGATGAGTTGGTTTGCTGCTACTCCAGGGGATACAGAAAAATCCATCACGAGTTCTGGGTATTAAATTCAGTAGGGAAAGAAAATGATTTGTGAGGATCCAGTGGCACAAAGAAATTATGACACATTCTAAAACAGGGCCACGAGCCAAAAGTGACAGCAATGTGGAGGAGAGATACACTTTAAAGGATCTCGTTTTAACCAGGATAGCATTGAGGGATCTGAATTGGAGGGATGCTTCTAGATGCCCCCATAAGCCATTGCTTCCTGGGTCTGCCCAGGAGAGATCACATGCCTGCTGCTCTAATGCCCTTGGCATTTTTAAACTTAGAATGTGTGTGTGTGTTCATGTGTGAGTGTAGGCACACACATGCCAGGAGACATGTGGAGTTCAGAGGACAACCTCAGTATGAGTCCTCACCTTCCACCCTGTCTGAGGTAGTCTCTTGTTTGCCCGTGTGTCTGTCAGGCCAGCTGGCCCACAGACTTCCAGGGACTCTGCTTCTGCCTCACCTCCCACCACATGAGCACTGAGATGGCAAGCACGTGTTACCATGCCTGGTTTTGGGTGAACTCTAAGGATTCAAACCCAAGTCCTTATGCTTGCACAGCAGGGGTTTTACCCACTGAGACATCTCCACATCCATCAGTTTTCAATCTTTTAAGGTAAATATTAGACCAAAATCATACACAATTCATAAGCATACAGCTCAATGAGCTATCACAAAATGAAATGGAGCCTCTCCTCCATCTCCCTTCCAGGTACCTTGAACATCACCACACTAGTCTTTCCTGAGTTAGGATCTCATAAAAAAAAAAAAATGGAATTTTATAGTTGTCCCAACTGATTTCTTACCTCTTTTGCTCAAAATTATCTTTATGAGAATCATGGTTTTTTTTCCTACGTAACTGTAGTTACTTCATTTTCACGGCTATATAGAATTCCATTCTATGAATATACCACAATTTATTTATGCCTAAGTTTATAATATGTGGATAGACTCAAGTTTTAGGCAACTACAAATGTCTTGCTGTATTTTTGTAGGAACTATTGCTGAGCAGGAATGCCTTTCTCTACTAGTATTTGCCTTAGAATTAAATTTCTGAATGCAATCATATTCTATGATTCACATGAAGACAATATATGAGAATGTCCTCATGTGTCTTTAGCAGGTAATGAAATCATTTTCCTATGACTGAGAGAAAAGTGATGTCCTGATTAGCTTATTGTCAGCTTGACACAAGTTGGGGTTATCTGAGAAGAGGGAACCACAACTAAGAAAATGGCTCCATAAGTCTGCCTTATAGGCAAGCTTGTGGGGCATGTTCTTAATTAGTGATAGATGTGGGAAGGTCAAGCCTGTTGTGGGGGGTGCCATCCCTGGGCAGGTGGTCCTGGGTTGCATAAGAAAGTGGCCTGCACAAGAAAGGGAGAGCAAGTCATTAAGCAGAAACCCCCCATGGCCTCTACATCATTTCCTCCTCCAGGTTCCTGCTTTTTCCATGACTTTACTCAGTGATAGAGTATGACCTGACACTTGAAAACTAAAATGCTGTGGAATAATCCTTCTGTACACTGTGAAAATGTGTTGTTCCCATTGTTAATAAAAAGCTGATTGGCCTATAGCTAGGCAGTTCCTTTGGGGCAGAGAGGATGCTGGGAAGAAGAAGGGCAGAGTCTGAGGAGTAACAGGAGACACAGAGAGAAGCAATATGAATGGACTGTGTTAAAAAGAGGTACAGCCACGTGGCAGAGGGTAGATAAGAAATATGGGCCAATTTAAAATGTAAATTAGCTAGTAACCAGCCTGAGCTGTTGACCGAAGATTTGTAATTAATATTAAGTCTCTTATGGTTATTTCGGAGCAACTGTCAGGATACTCTGCCTATACTGAAATAAACCCTTTCCTTCCCAAGTTGGTTTTGGTCATGATCTTCCTCACAACCGAAACTTGAGACAGGTGAGATGTTCCCAAGCTAAGTAGTAATGAGACAGGGCACTTGAGTGAGTGATGTTGGCATGCTGTGACAGACAGGCTTACAAGACAAACAGTGATGTAGACAGTCAGAGAAGACCTCTTCCCCAAATCACCACACACCTCCTGGAGGTACAAATTTGAGTTCAAACAGCAGTGACTCCGTGGTCCTATCTCTGTTTCCGTCTGAACCACCAACCTCAGCCAAACTCAGGCTGTGTGCTCTGGCAAGACTTCCTAAGTGAACTCAGGTTCATGCCTGATTTATTAGGATTTTGTCCAATTGCTAATACCATTATTCTGCCCCCATCGGTTTCATCAACAGCAGCTTAAACTTGGTCATCTTGAATCACTCACAAACAGTCCCAGAGGTTTATTTGGTCTTATATTTCTTAACACAATTTATAGCATCCAAATATTGAGTTAGATTGGGCTGACATTCATCAAGCCTACTGTAATATGCCCTTGGCTTTCCTCTCACCCTTCCTGTCATCTGTCTAGGAGTAAAAGTGCATCTGCCTCTTTCCAGAGGATCAAAAAAAAAAAAAAAACCCTCTTCCCCAGGCTTCTACTCCAGCAGGCCTACAGGCTCATGTACATGACCGATTTAACCTCCCTCCCATGCATATAACAGAATGCCCTTAGGAGTCATTTTATTGCTACATTCTTTGGCAAAACAATAGTATGTGATTTTTACCCTACGTCCTTGGACTTTATAGTCTCAGGTTCTTGGTCACCCAAGCAGTGTCAGGGATAGGTTTCATCTCGTGTAGTGAGCCCTAAGTCAAATCAGTTATTGGTTGGTGACTCCCATAAGCTCTGTGCCACCATTGCATTAGCATGTCTTGCAGGCAGGACACCATTGTAGATCGAAGGGTTTGTTGCTGGGTTGGTGTTGATGCTTCTCCTTTGCTAGCTCGCAGAGTACCATCTGGTACTGGGAACACTAGCCCCTAGCAGTGAAGGTTCTGTGTAGGCACCAACTCAAGCTCTCCATGTTCAATAAGTTGTGTAGGTGTTGTCTTCAGCAATAAGGCCTTGCTGTCAGTTTGTGGAGAGCAATCAATAATAGCCTTGGAAATAACCTGGATTATTTGAGGGTTTCCATGGTGCCACTTTGGCCAACTCGATTGATGTAACCCATCCCCAGAAGTCTTCATTTGATGATGAGGAATGTCCAGCTGGGGCTCTGTCTCCTCTGTTATTTGACAATTTCATTTAGATCACCTTCATATATGTATATTTTTAGGAAGCTTCTGCTGTATTAGTTTCCATGCTACCCTTCAAATGGCTCTTAATTTTAGCTATATTCCCTCCGTTGTCTGTCTTTTTTCTCCCCTCCCTGCTTGATCTTCCTATTCCAGTTTCCCTCACCCTACCCTATCTATCCACAACTATCTGTTCTATTTCCCTTTCCTAGGGAGATCTATCTCGTCCCCCTCAGACCCTTACCCTATACTTAACCTCTATGGTTTGATGGACTATAGACTGCTTATTATTGACTTAATAGCTAATATCTACATATAAGCAAATACATACCATATTTGTCTTTCTGAGTCTGGGTTACCTCACTCAGGTTTTTTGTTTTGTTTTGTTTTGTTTTTCTAGTTCCATCTATTTACCTGCAATTTTCATATTTTTAACAGCTGAGTAATATCCATTGTGTAAATGTAGATCAGTTCCTTGCTCAGCCATCATCAGAGAACTTCCTCCTGCAGCAGAAGGGAACAACTATAAACTTATAGTCAGACAATATGTAGAGAGTGAGAGATCTTGGAACACTCAGCTCTGTGGAAGAGGAGGCAGAAAATGTGTAGAGCCAGAGGGAATGGAGAACATCAAGGAAACGAGGCCTTCTAAACACAACACAACATACGCCCTTGTGAACTCATAGAGACTGAGGCAGCATGCACAGGGCCTGCACAGGTCTGCACCAGATGGGGTCCTAGGACTAAAAAAGCAGAAATGAATACATGCCTGCAGACGCTACCTCCAATTGATAACCTAACCCAGAACTAACCCAGAAGCTACCTCCAATCGATAACCTAACCCAGATGGGATATTTATATAGAGCTGTGGATATTGCTCTATATAAATAAAACACTGATGGCCAGTGACCAGGCAGGAAGTAGGTTGCCAGGCAGGAAGTAGGTGGGATAAGGAGAGAGGAGAATTCTGGGAAGCGGAAGGCTGAGGAGGGAGACACTGCAGCCACTGCCAGGAGAAGCAACATGTGAAGACGCTGGTAAGCCACCAGCCATGTGGCAAGGTATAGATTTATAAAAATGGGTTAATTTAAGATAAAAGAACAGTTAGCAAGAAGCCTGCCATGGCCATACAGTTTATAAGTGATATAAGCGTCTGAGTGATTATTTTATACGTGGATTGTGGGACTGTGGGGCTTAATGGAACCTGGAGAGAAGCCCTCCAGCAACAAATGGTGCCCAACGGCTCGAGTTTCCACCTTAAACCTGAGAATATTTAATAACCAATTCTAAACAGAGCCAAAACCAGGTTCCTGCTTCTTGTCTCATATGGGCAGCTAGACGCTGCAAAACGCAGGTTTGGACACTGGCGGGTTCCTGGCGGGTGCGTTTGACCGGCAGTATGGTGGGAATGAGGTGTCTGCCAGCGGCACATTAAGCTGTGTGGTAGATTTAGTCTTTACTAGTATTTAAAAAAAAAAAAAAAAAAAAAAAGAGGTTTCTGGGCTACACGCTGCTTTGATAAAAGCTTAGACCCACTATTTCTGACGTACTACTGCCATGTTGGGAAGCTGAAGTGGGCGGAGCCAGCAGCCACAGTGCCAGTGCCTTTTCAGTCTTAGAAGGCTAAAGTTTAAACCAATAGGCTCAAGGTAATATAAAAAATAAACCATGTAAAGATGGCTACCACACAGAGAATCTGGATTATGTTCTCTTTGATATTCGTAACTGAAGAAAAACATTTGATTACAAAAGCTGTTGAGTTATGCCAAAATGTATATTTTAAAGGTATCTTGACTTCAAAATTTGGATATAAGGATATGTTACTTTGGAAAAGAGGTTCTGCTTTTGTTTCCACAGAAAGCCAGAGGCTGTGGATTTGTTCCAGATTAAGAGACATCAGGTTTCACCAGCCAAGACCCCCTGAAAGGTCTCCGATGACACCATGGCCCAGATGATCCAACATCCAGAGCAGTTTCAAGGCAACTGGTTCATACAATACAGCCTCAAGGACTACCCCATAGGCCTAAAATTTTCTTTGTATCCCCATAAGATACAGCGCCCCCCCTCCAGCAGGAAGTAGTAAGAGATGCTACGCCCAAATTCCCAAATATACCAAGCTGGCTTTAGAGGTGGAATTGGCTCACTCCCCTCTAAACCCAGACATATTGCTTAAAAAATGGTTAAGAGATTCTTGTGTCCCAAATCAGAAGAGCCCTCTGGTGTGGGACAGAGAAAAACCAATATTTTTATTTAAAATAGGTTGATTATAAATGTGATCTCTTTCTAAAAAAGAAAAGGGGATGTGATATAGATATATAGGAGGATATAGAGATGATAAGATAAAAGGGTAGATTAATGAACCTACTTTTAAAGAACAACTTGTTTAAAATGTTTTACATTAGTATAGATTTTAGTTTATGTTTAAAATGTTTTACATTGGTATAAATTTTAGTTTATTGATACAAACTTGAAGTTAATTTTGTTATACTGTATATATATATATTTCTACTCTTGTTTGAGGTATTATGTTTATGTAACTCATTTAAAATTATAATGGATAATTAAAAAATAGATTAATAATTAGTCATCTATGATAATCATATCTGTAGCCATGTTAGTTAAGTCTTCTAGGTATACATAGATATATTTCAGATAGATAGGTAATCTTCAAACACTTCATAGACCTAGAGAATATGGCATTTAAATAACTTAAAATTCTGTTGACATGAGACACAATTGCTCCTGGTTGCACCAATTGATCCCGAGAGAATGTTGGGCTTCTAAGACATTTCCATTTGGAAGTTTGTCTTTTTGGCACAAAATGGCCTACTGGGCAAAGAACTGCCCTTGCCTTGATGGCTGACAGTACAAATATAATGCTGTCCTTTCTGGACAAGCGGGACACAAGGAAAGCGACCACTGTACTCTGCCAAGACAGGGTAAGATGGTCTCTCAAAATTCCTGCTTCTAAAAATGGTCTGTCAGATACTCTAGGCCTGTAGCCAATTTAAATGCACCAACAATGCTGAGAAACATCAGGTGACTGTCCAGGCTGCCAGCTGTCTTGGTCTACTTTTGCAAGATTCCTGAAAGTTGCTTGCATCCATCTACCATTTCTCAGGTACCATTATGTTCCTCAGGTCTTTGATGTGGTTGAAAACTAGATAGTTGTAATTTCCTCAGTTATGATAAAAGATAAGTTAGATATAAAACCTTAAACTCACAAATATAAGATAGATAGGACATCTTCTTTAATATTGTAACTATAATTCTTGCTCGGTAATTGTTTTGTTATATGTAATTTTACCATGTTAAAGTTAAAACCTTCCTTTTAAAAAAAGAAAAAACGGGGAAGTGCTGTGGATATTGTTCTATATAAATAAAACACTGATGGCCAGTGCCCAGGCAGGAAGTAGGTTGCCAGGCAGGAAGTAGGTGGGACAAGGAGAGAGGAGAATTCTGGGAAGCGGAAGGCTGAGGAGGGAGACACTGCAGCCACTGCCAGGAGAAGCAGCATGTGAAGACGCTGGTAAGCCACCAGCCATGTGGCAAGGTATAGATTTATAAAAATGGGTTAATTTAAGATAAAAGAACAGTTAGCAAGAAGCCTGCCACGGCCATACAGTTCATAAGTGATATAAGCGTCTGAGTGATTATTTTATACGTGGATTGTGGGACTGTGGGGCTTAATGGAACCTGGAGAGAAGCCCTCCAGCAACAACTTCCAATTGATAACCTAACCCAGAACTAACCCGGAAGCTATCTCCAACTGATAACCTAATCCAGAACTAACCCAGAAGCTCTCTCCAACTGATAACCACTTGCAAATGAAAACTGAGTTTCCCCCAAGGGAGTCTCACTGGGGAACCAAACTACTCTTAGGGACAGGCCGCATGCCCAGCAGTAAGCGGCCAGCAGAAAGTGAGCTCAATGGCATCGCTCGAGGTTCCTTCTCGTCTCCTGTCATGTCAGGGCTTTACCTTTTCTTTCTTTCTTTTTTTTTTTTTAATTTAATCTTTTTAAAATTTTTTATTCTCTCTCTCTCTCTCTCTCTCTCTCTCTCTCTCTCTCTCTCTCTCTCTCTCCTCTCTCTCTCTCTCTCACACACACACACACACACACACACCAGGTCTTTTGTGTATATATTATGGCTTCCGGTTTTGTGTATTTATGGGATTCCAGCGTGTGCAAATGGGTGGGTCTCTGCATCATTATCTGTTTCTTGTGCCTTTTCTTGGGCTCTTTTCCTTCTGTTTGTTTATTTTGTCCTATTCCGATGTGTTTATTTTTGTTTTCTGTTATTATATTTTATTTTATTATGATCCCTTGGAAGCTTGTTTGCTTCTAATGAGAGACAGAAGGGGTAGATTCATATGGGATGAGAGGTGGAGAGGAACTGGAAAAAGTAGAAAGAGGGGAATATCAGAATATATTACATGGAAAGAATCTATTTTCAATAAAAGAAACCTAAAAGAAAATAAGTCTCCATTCTATAAAACTTTGTCATATACTTTAATTTAAGGATATACCACAAATATGATCTCTTCAACCCTTCCAAATGCATGGCTTGCTCACTTGAAAGGATGGTATCTTCCCAAAGCCAAGATCAAGTCTCTTGGACCTCCGAGCATGCACGCTTTGTGGGGCAAACAGCTGGAATACTGTGATCTGCTCAGAAAGAAATCCCATCTGTGGGGCTCCAGCTTCAGAGGCACAGTTGCCAGGATTAATAAGAGACAACTGCTCTGCCCTGAGTCCCCCGGAAACTCTAAGAGGCTGGAGTATGATCTGTTTCATGACAGAGACATCTGAGATCTGTAGAAACTCCAACAAAGGCAGCTTAGCATCCAAATAAGCATTGAGGGAAGTCCCAGATATGCCCTCTGGGTATTTCGGCATTGGTCACTTTCCCTGTCATAAACTCCCATATTGTGCTAAACTCCAAGAGAACAAGAGACCCACCTCTAAATGTTAACACTGAGACCACCACCTACTGGGTGTTCACACAGGGCACTTACTTGCCCTTCCCATCTCTGCTTGCCTGCAAAATCAGAGTATCCACACTGTAGAGGCCATTGCCTGGCTCAGTAAATGGCAGCTGACCAGTATGTGGGGAGAACCAGGGCACAGCTCAGAGCTGGGCACTTAGCCTAAAGCGCAGGAAGTTGGCGGCTATGCTGAGTGTGAAACATGGAGAAGGCAGTGGAGGGCACAGGCTGGTTTGGTGGAGTCCACCAACACCTGCTTGAAGATTGAAGCACCATTTTCAAAGACTGGCGGCTTCAGTCACTCAAACCAATGTAGCTCTCACTATTCAATTTCCCGAAATCCTTCACGTTGCCCATTTAAATTCCGCTCCTCCTTCTGGAGAGTGAGAACAGAGGAAGGAAAGTGAAAAAGGAAGAAAGGCTAGCCACAGCCTGTCACCATGAGAAAGTGATGTCCCTCTCAGCCATCTCCTCTCCCTCCCTTTTCTTGTACTATGCTACACAGTGCATGCATGTGTCATTGTGTGGGTGTCTCAAGAGCAGAAGTCCCGTCGCATTTCTAGTATGTTGATGGTCACAAAGACAAATATCCAATAAATCAAAAGTAAATTCAAGAGGTTGGAAGGCAGCTGAGAGACTAATGTCTTGCAAGCAGGGCATGGTGGTGGTGGTGGTGGTGGTGGTGGTGGTGGTGGTGGTGGTGGTGGTGGTGGTGGTGCACACCTTTAATCCTAGTATTTGGGAGGCAGAGGCGGGTGATCTCTGTGAGTTCCAAGCTAGCCTGGTCTACAGCGTAAGTTCTAGGAGAGCCAGGACTACAGAGAAGAAACCCTGTCTCCAAAATAAATAAGTATAAATAAATAAATAAATCCCACGAATTTTCCCATGGAAAAGATGGAACAAAGAGAAACAGAATAGACATCAGTCTTCTTTGTATTTGGGAATACGAGTAGGTATCACAGTGTCTCAGCTCAGTCTACCCTCTTTCCCCTTAATCCATCTTTGTGTATCAGTGTGATAAGTAATTGGAAGAGCAAGCAACATTTCCTTTGCACTCAGCCTCCTTGCTGAACCTGCAAGCCTGCGTGGTTGAAAGTGCCCAAGGCCCCTGGAGAGAACTACTCTCTTCCTAGAAACTTCTGTGTGGCCTTTGTTCTCCTGCTAGGCCAGTTTCCAACTGAAGTTGAATTTCCAGTTTAGAGGTGAATTGCGTGGCCCGTGTGATTCAGTGTATTCTGGCTAGAACTGGGTAAGTCTGCCTTCAGAAGTGCACAGCTGCGGCTGAGGCCCTCGACCACGGCTTACCAGCAGAGAATAATGGGGACAAAAAGCCAAATCTATATTAAGGTACTGTGATCCCAAACTCAGATGACTGTCGCCAAAGCCAAGCGAGTTAATGTCACTCTCTCCCACAGCTGGGATTCTACAAATGCCACTAAGCCTCTCCTCAGGGCCACTGTGTCTCCAAAGCCATGTTGGTTTTGCAAGACTGCCTGCAACTTGGCACCATTTCAGCGGGTGACTTTTTCCATTCAAGAGTTTCTCATCTGGCTGCTGCCCAGACAATCATGGCCTGGTGTGCTGGTGCTGTTCCTACAAGAGGATCAGGTCACTGAGAACCTGACACCTGCCTGTGGGCTACATGGGGGAAATGGCCGAGCGCAGCCAAAGGACACACGGCATGGCTGCAAAGAAATAAATTAAACATGCGGCCTGCGGTTGGTATAGGCAGTGACAGAGCCCATCTGGATATAATCCACGCCTTGGAAGCAGAGTGTGAGATCCAAGCAGCAGCAGCAGCAGCAGCAGCCGCAGAGGCACAGATGTACTCATTCCATCCCAGGACAGTGAATTTACAGTCTGCATCCTCCGGTGTACTTCACACTTGGGTTGTTCATCCCAGGAATGACACAACATCTTTTCTGGGACAACACAAACTTCACAACGCTTCCCCAGGCTCGAAACATCCAATCAGTCTAATCACATGCCGGTGCCAAGGGGATGGATAATGAGAAAAGTCGGAGAAGCTGTCTTTATCCCGTCTTCTACTTTGGCGTTTAATTAAAATGTTTTGGAGAAAGGAGAAGAGTATATGGTAGTGGGTTTTAATTTTCTTCCTTGTATAAAAATGATCTATTATCCTGCCCTCACACAAACAGAATCTTGATTTAGGTTTCACATTTTTCATAGGCGATTTCATGTGCTTTTGACAGTTCCAATATATACTAAGCAGTTAGTCTCCTCTTGCTGGGAAGTGGAAGGGCGGGGTGCCTCCCGGTGCCCTTGGGAAGCCAGGAGGATGGGGCCTCCAACGACAACGACGATTTGCCTGTTGAAAATGCCCCACGGGCACTTGCTACACTGAAGTAAAACAAAAGAACAAAGATATCCTTGGAGGAAAGAAGGCAGAGAGCAGGTGGAATTGGGCTTAGTTGTTTGCATGATGCTCAAGGATGTTCCAGGTCCACAGGAGGTCAGCTGAACTTGACTGCTCAGTGGAGTGGGTGGACATCCTTCCCCACCCACCTCTGCTACTGATGGTTTCAGAAGGAAGCAGTATAAGTTCAGTTTACTAGCTGCATAATCCTGAGCAAGTTACGTTACCTCGCTATAACCTCAATTGCCTCCTCTGCGGTATGGCAGTAACAATTGTGTCTCTCTAGTGTTGTAACTCTGGCTGATTCTAGGGGAAGCGTTTTCACCTTCCATCTCCATCCTTGTTTCCAGCAGGGTCTGGGCCAGTGCCATTGGCTTGCAAGGACTGGTTGTCTGCTATCTTGCCCACTCTAAGTTCAGTGGCTTCATGCTGGGAGGTCCCAAACGACCACCTGAGAGTATTTACACCATGGAAATTGGTGAATGCTACAACGTGGTGATATTATGTTCCCCAATATATTGTGTACCCTAGGAAACTTGTCTGGGGCCAGAAAACAGAACAGCCACTAGATACACATAGAGGCCAGAAAATGGTGGCACTCATACCTTTAATCCTAGCCTTTGAAGGCAAAGATCCAAAGATCTCTGTGAGTGCAAAGCCACACTGGAAACAGCCAGGTATGGTGACACACTCCTTTAATCCCAGGAAGTGATGGCAGGAAGCAGAAAGGTATATAAGGTGTGAGGACCAGGAACTAGAGCTTTTTTTAAGTTTTTAGGCTTATAGCAGCAGTTCAGCTGAGATCCATTCAGATGAAGACTCAGAGACTTTCTTTTTTATTTATTTTTATTTATTTATTTATTTGTTTGTTTGTTTGTTTGTTTGTTTATTTTGGTTTTTCGAGACAGGGTTTCTCTTTGTAGCTTTGCGCCTTTCCTGGAACTCACTTGGTAGCCCAGGCTGGCCTTGAACTCACAGAGATCCGCCCAGCTCTGCCTCCTGAGTGCTGGGATTAAAGGCATGCGCCACCACTGCCCAGAGACTTTCAATCTGAGGAAACAGGATCAGCTGAGGAGTTGGCAAGGTGAGGTTAGCTGTGGCTTGTTCTGTTTCTCTGATCTTTCAGTGTTCACCCCAATACCTGGCTCTGGGGTTGCTTTTATTAATAAGACCTTTTAAGATTCGTGTTACACTACAAAACAGAGCACTGTGCTTGTTTTGTTTTATTAGTTTTATTTATTTATTTTGGAGAATGAGCTATCAAACTTTTGTAAGAATTAAATACGATAATGCTGAAGGGTCTTAGAGTATTGTGCATACAGTAAGTATTTGGGAATTGTGAATTATCACCGTAAATTAAATTATTACCATATTTTATAGGATCTAGGTCTCTTTAGTTGCACATTTTTACATCTATTAAAGCAGGATGCGTTCATAATCAATAGCATCTTCCAGTTATAACTGGCAGCATTTTTCTCGGTGGCTCACAAAATAATGACTCCACAATCAATGGGGCTGAGGTCATTACTTCTAGCGATCACTGTCTTCATCACCATCATTACTGGGTAGCAGTCTAGTCAAGTAGTCTCAAAATATGAGGGCAATGCCCTGAAGCCCCTGGGCCTGTCGTTGCACCAGCTGACTCTAGGGTACCTTGAAGGGGGTAAAACCTCCCTGTCTTTATCCCTGTCAGCAGCGGTTGGCCATTCTCCACACACACACACACACACACACACACACCCAAGTCCTCTAGACAAGCCCTCTCAGGAATGACCCAGAGTCTCTCCTGTGATGACGCGCCACATCCCCAGCAGGTCTGCAGTGACAGCCTGGTGGCTCTCTAGGTACCGGAACTGAAGTCTCCTTGGAAGGGTCATCCACAGCAGGCAGAGGCTCTTTCCGGACACTGCTGGTGCCTGCTTGCAGAGCTGCTCTAAAAGTAGATTTTAAGATTCGTGCTACACTGCTGTCTTTTGTTTGTTTTTGTTTTGTCTGAGTCAGGGTTTCTCTGTGTAGCCCTGGCTGTCCTGGAACTCACTCTGTACACCAGGCTGGCCTCAAACTCAGAGAACTACCTGCTCAAAACACATTTATTGAATAAGATAGTGAGTGACTAAATAAATACAAATAGTAAATACATGGAAAATATGAAAATTTTAATATAAGAAATGACCAAGTATTATCCAGGATGCAATAAAATGCCACTCAAGTCCCTGACTGATGGAATTAGAAATTGCTCTAAAGGCTCTTTTAAAGGATAGTTTGCTGATGTGCCCTAAAATTTAGTATCTGCCTACTGTAATGTCTAATACTCCATAGAAACATTCTCAGTCAGGCACAAATGAGCTAGCACAAGGATCTCTGTGGCTCTGTCGTCTCTAGTGGCAGAGCACTGTAAGCAGCCTGAATTTCTACAAACCCAGGCAGATGTTAAACACGCCACTGCCCACAGCCATTCTGCATGCAGCAGGGAGGCAAAATGAAGCCAATCCGTATAAATAGACAGAAAAGAAATATCGATGCAAGCAAAAAAACCAATTTACTGAACGCCACATTAGATGGTGATATGTAAATTCCTAAAATAGAAAACAACACCATTTTTGTGGCTCTTCATATAGGGTCCTAAATGCATAAGAAAGGTAAAGCTGGTGACAGCTAGGAGCAGCAAGAGAGCACAGGCAAGGCAGACTTGGGCTTTGCTTAGATTTCAAGGTTTATAATCAAAACGTATCCGTGCAGTAGTTGTGTGGTTAAAATTTTCAGAAGATTAAATGGGAAGCTCAGCTAATGGATGCGGAGACTGGAGCATGACTTTCTGTGGCACCTCTCTGAGAGCATTCCCTCCGGCAGGGAAGGGCAGGAAGCTGCCCTAGGTGGCTGCCACATGCTCACTGTTTCAGGAGCTTCCGAGCCAAGAGCTAAGGAAAGAGGGACAGGAGCCCCACACTGCCGTTCTGCTGGCACTGGCCTCCGGGACCAACACGGACTGGCTGGATTCCAATGGCCAGAGGGTCACCTCCTTCTTCCTTTCTTGTAGTACCCAATGAGGCAGAGGAAGAAGGGTAAGGAAGTAAGAAAGCTGGAGGGGGAGGGGACCAGAATCCTAACTGATAGACAACTTACCTGGATGTTGTACCATGAGCCAGGCCTTGTGGTAGCTGAGAGGACTTGGTGGCTTCTTCCCTCCTCTTCCATCCCCTCTTGTCTGAACAGGGCCATCCCCGTGGGCCGGGGCTAAACACCAACAGAGTGTAGAATCAAATGGTATCTCCTGGAGTTATCTTGGTCACCCTTTACCAGGAACTATGGGATAAAAGGGTCTTGAAAATATTCACATTACGTACAGAAAGTATTTTTCCTTCGTTAGAAATCAAATACTTGTTCTGTCCCCCTTTGAAGCTTCCAAGTCTCATTATTTCCCAAAATTTTTTCACAAAATGGTCCAAGCATGATGTTGCCTGACTGTAATCCTGGCACCCCAAAGACCAAGACGGGACAATGTAAAGTTCCTGACAATTCTGAACTGTATAGTGAGACTTTGACTCAAAAGACTTACATTGTCTTGCTTGGTTTCTTATCTCTCTGCCCAACCTTCTGTCCAGCCAATCACATTTAGCATGAATGACAGCTACTAATATACTATAGAGCACCTGGCCAAGAGTTTCAAAGAAGGCTTTGCGAAAATAATACAAAGAATGAATCAGTACCAGCAAATGTTTGAGGATGTGAATGAAGAGGGGGCTAAAGTAGATGGGGGTGGGGGTACAAATAAGCTACCCCATAACTAAGAAAAAGTTTTCCAACTCACAGCGGGATAAAGAAAGTGTGGGAAGCAGCTCTACATTTAGAGAGCAAGAAGTGTGCTGGAATCCCACAGGAGGGGTTTCTACAGAGAACAAGAGCATCATTAGGAAGGATTGTCAGGCTTGTTAATGAAATACCAATAAAGGCTATGGTGGCAAGAACTCTGTCAATGAAACTAAGTTTCTGGCACAGGGAAGCCTGATGAAGAGGGGGGCTGGTGCTTTGCACTCCCCAAGCGCAGGTGGTTGAACAGTCTGGTGTGCCAAGGAGGGACCCCATCAAGACGAAAGCCAGGAACCAAGCTCCCCAAACTGTGCTGTTTAAAGCCTCTACCTCCTTAGCCAGCCTGCGCTGCTTTAACTAAAAGCTCGGTTCCGACGGCTCATGGGCTCAATAAAAAGCAAGTGCAGACTCTAACTTGCTTTCAAACACCTTGCCACTCTTACCTCAGACAGGCTCCACATGAAAGCTCAGAGATCAGTCACATTGCCTATCAGGATATCAGCGAGCCTGGGACTTCTGGGGAAAGGAACCTGCTGTGGACTCCAAGTGCTCTCATGTTGGTGAAAACAAGACCTGGTGGGTGCTCCGCAGGGAGCCAGGCGGGTGCTCCACACTGCTGGAAGGTCTGAGCCAATCCTCCTCCACCGGTGCTATTGCAAGTGGTGTGCTGCGAAGACATTTGATGCTGACACTCAGAAAAAGAACCCGTCACTCCTTTTGCCAGTTACCAAGTGGCCACACAAGAGTTCATTGAGCAATGACTGTATCCTTAGGGTCAGACCCAAGGATGGCGTGCACAAGCCCATGGCTATGAGAGAGCAGAAGGAACAGCACAAAGTGGTGACCAGGAAAAGACCTGGGGGTCCCACTCTGTGGCTAGTCAGCCATGTCCACCTCAATTTCCCCTTCTGTGATAAGGAGGTACATTTTATATTCTACTCCATTGGGTAGTTAATATTAAAAGGGAGTAGATTAAAAGCGATCAACATAAAACATTTATCAAAACCCAAAGGAATAGGTGAAAACAAAAATAAATGTCAGCCATTGCATTTGAAGTGAGAGCTGGGGGAACAAGAGGAGCCCAGGAGTCAGAGCCCTGGTGGAATGAGGGCAGAGCAAACTGGCTTTATACACTTTCCAAAGCAATGCAAGGGCATCTGGGTTCCTTTAGCTGTTCACTGGTTCAAGTCTGTAGCTGGAAGTTTCTCTGGTCCTGCCTTGCCCAGCAGTCCTGATGAATCTCTGTCACCCATGGGTCCCACAGTCGCTTATAAAATAATCAAAGGCTTATATTAATTATAAACTGTATGGCCTATGGTTTCAGCTTCTGGCTAGCTAGCTCTTTCATCTTAAATTAACCCATTCCTATTAATCTATATGTTGCCATGTGGCTGTGGCATTACCAGTCTGCTGGCATCTTGTTGCTTCTTGGGTGGGGCTGGCATCTCCCCCCACCCCCAACTCTGTCCTTTTTCTCTTCATATCTCTGCTTAGATTTCCCACCTGGCTGTAAGCTTTCTTGCCATACGTCAAAACAGCTTTATTTATTATCCAACGGGAGCCACACACATTCACAGAAGGCATACAGAAAGACATCCCACAGCACAAGTCTGCAGGGTTCGAACTTATATTTTTAAGTATTGAAGGTATAGACATCACATTTTGCAGGAAAGTAAGAAAAGTGAACCTGAACAACGATGTGTTCTATTTGGAATGGAAATTAGGCCCATAAGAAGCAGCCTTCCCAGAATAACTGTACTGCAAGGACTCCAGGCCAACCATCCCTTGACCCAAAAGTCACCTGGCTTCAGATGCAAACAGGGTCACATCTAAACTGGGGGGGGGGGGGGAATAACATTGACTCTTGAACCCATAGACACTCAAGCTAATTGTTATGTTCCTTGCCCTTGCTTTGCTGAAAGGGTCTGGGGGCCATCTCTGCATGCCCATGGCAATGGAAACTATGGTTGCTCCACCCCATCCCTGATTGCCCCCCTCACCCCACTTACCATGGTTAGTGAAGCCCTGCTTCTGTTACCCATCTATGACATGTGTGGGGCCTCCCATGAGCCTTAAGCTCTTGGTCCTTGGGGTTGAGGTGCAGCAGAACTGTAGATGCTCTGCAGAAGAGAGGTAAGTGAGCCCCAACTCTGGGGTGGTGGGCAAGTTGTGTAACTTTGGCCCGGCTGCAACCCTGTGTGTGGTCATGATTCCCACAGAGTCTCCATGAGCTCAGTTCTGTCACCTCTGACCTTGGCTAGCAATAGCACAGCAGCATTTAGCTGCCTTGACAGGAAACTGAGACCAGGCATCTCCTCCACATTCTGTATTCCCATCCCCAGGACATCATCAGACAGATAGAGGGAGAGTACCTTCTTAGCAGGGATTGACTGGAGCTCCATCAGCCCAGTAGCCTGCTGTACCAGGGCTACTGAAGTCCTTTGCCCACCTTGGTGATCTAGCATCCTCAACAAGATATTTGGTAACATCTGAAGAAAGTACAATTGGAAAACCCCACCCTGACTGTGTGTCAGGTGTTGGTGAATGAGAAGGATAGCTGTGTGCTATATCCAATACTCTTGGTTCCTGACAGCCCCTCTCCACAGGACCTGATGAAGGGCAACAAATCCCCCTCAGAAATGACCAAAGATATGGCTGTACAAAGTTGGACAGGCAGAAAACAGTTTGCTACAAGTAAATTAAGTTTGTGAGTATTGATTGCAGGCTGATATAAGATGGTGTCACTGACAAATCCTTCAAAGCACGGAGTTTGTGCTGAGGTTGGGACACATTGGTTCTAAGTTTCTGGCTTTCCAAAGATCATTATTAACCTTCTTTATGTCTGCTTAAAAGTAACCTTTTGGGCTAAAGAGATGGATCAGCAGTTGAGAGCACTAACTGCTCTTCCAGAGGACACAGGTTCAATTCCCAGCACCCACATGGCAGCTCACAACTGTCTATAACTCTAGTTCCAGGGAACCTGAAACCCATGGCAAAATACTAATGCACATACAATAAAATCTGAAAAAAAAAGTAACCTTTCCCACTTTAGAAAATTCATCACAGAGAATTTAACTTATTGATTCACTATATGTTACTGAATTTCTACTCTGTGTGCCAGGTACTCTTCTAGTCTTGTGTATCATGAATGAACAAACTCTGACTTCATGGATTTTCCTCTTATGATTGGAAGATAGACAAAATTCAAAGCAGCCTATAATAAAATGTCAGGTTGTAACAAGTGTTATGAGACTGGACAGTGAAATGGACAGTGAGATGATGGAGATACTTTATATACACTGAGATAGCCTCTCTGCAGAGTTGATCTCTGAGGACACTTGTGACTAATATGGGACACACAATCCAGGAGAGAGAACAGCAGTGCACTGGTCCTGAGGTACTCAGAATACTAGGAGCTAGGTAAGGAGTAAGGGAGGTGATTGAGAAAATGGAAAGTGATACATACAGGGAGTCAGGAGCCAGATCACATGTAGGTCAGTAGACCGTGGGGAGGACTTAGATTCTTCTGGAACACCTTCTATGACTACAGATATTTTTGACACTCCAAAGATAATCTGACATTTCTGTGATGAATGTTATGCTGAACAACACAGACATTAGGAACTAACTTTGGGACCTTAAGTACTCCTTCACCCAGCTAGCTGTAGGGCACATTGGCTAAAATCTGACCTGAAGGCTTTGTCTTGCCTGACCTTATTCACCCCGAGCCAGGGCAGCCAGTGACTGGTCAGTGTGGGTTAGAAAGACCCACCCTCTTCCTCTCACACACCTAGACTAAAGTTAAGGGTCAGAGCTCCAGGTAGGAGGGGCTGACGCTGCCACTGCTTCTGCTGTGTTGAAGCCCAACAGGACCCTCAACCTCCACGTGCTTCACACCACACAGGTACCCATCGATCATGGGAACACAGGCACCACAACGTCAACGATCCCTGACGTCATCTGTCTTGAAGACAGTTTTTTGGTTTTTTTTTTTTTTTTTTTTTTTTTGGTTTTTCGAGACAGGGTTCCTCTGTGTAGCTTTGCGCCTTTCCTGGAGCTCACTTGGTAGTCCAGGCTGGCCTCGAACTCACAGAGATCCGCCTGCCTCTGCCTCCCGAGTGCTGGGATTAAAGGCGTGCGCCACCAACGCCCGGCAAGACAGTTTTGAACAAAGAAACCCACCACACAAGCCCTGCAGCTGTAGATGGAGACTGAAGGGTGACACTGAAGCCATTGTTAGCGATTGACTTCAGGTGAGTTCACTGTCTCTGGTAGATTTCCAAGTTAAGTTCATTACGTTGTGTTGTTGAGCTGGTCTCTCTAAAGTGGATGCTGATAAGAACGATGGGATGGTGGCGTGTAGTCTGAGGAGTCAGAACCTGGTTTTCCTCTCTTTGGGCCCTTCAGTAGCTCTCAGAGACCAATTGGTTCAGTCAAGGTTATGGAAAGTCCATAAGCAACATGACTATATATAGATAGATGTCCAAAAGCAACCCTTAAAAGTTTCTGCCAGCAGGACCACCCACTTTGCCTACCTTTGAAGACTGTGAAGTGCTCAACTAGACAAAATGTTACAAAACTCTTGCTTCACATGAACGGGCATTGAGTCTGCTCACTCAAGCAGCTTGGGTCGTATTCATGATCTGTGAGGCCTTTGATATTAGAGAGGGCAGAGCTGCAGGCCAAAGGCATAAACCGTTTATCCACTGAATGGTTCATTGCCCAGGATAGTTGGTTCAAAACCATTAGCAAAATGCACTCAGGTCCTGTACCTTTCCGGTCTTCTCTGCTTATTGCCTGCCATGTATCAACTGCTCCTTCTCTCTCCACATCACCGGGGGTGGTAGGGTGCCAAGCTGAAGCCCTGCATTCTCACATGGGGGCAGCCTGGAGTGCAAGGAGAAGCTGGAAGTCTATGGCTGGGGCTTCTGACAAGTCTCTTCACCAGGCAGTATGCAGAAAACAGAGCAAGGCCCTCGCTGCTTTCGTTTGTGTTCCTGGGCCCACGTGTGTCTCTCTTGAGGGCCCTATTAGCTTCACTTGGGTGGCATTTGGGACACCAATGATAGGCCCACCCAGGAGTTTCTGGTCTAGTCAGTTAGGGTTGTCATCCAAGGAGCCGCGCGTCTGAGGTCACAGGATAGTCAGTCCCAGGAGCCATTTTGTGAACAAATTCTGACCTTCAGAATAGAACCCAAACCCTGAGGATGCAAAGCATAAACAAAAGTGTTCTGGCCTCTTGGAGTCATTTTCTACGCCCAGATTTCATTTTCCTGAGGAAAAATAAGCACCCTTGTCTTGTTAATCCAGGAGTCTGCGTTTTCTACTGCACACAGCTGAACCTAATTGCATATGATAAAAAAGAAAGAAAGAAAAAGGGCCTGAGGCCATATCTAGTAGCTCCTTCCTCCAACTTTTTAGAAAATTTCCAGTCTAATTTTTTCTCCAAGTTAACAGAAAATTGGAATATGACTTTATAGTGAAGACCTTGACTTCTTACATTAAATTTGGCTGAGTGGCTTCAGTCAATCGATGAGTCGGTACTTATCCTAATTATTTCTCAAGAAATTGTGCACCCAGATCCCAAGGTGCAGAGGCGTCACAGCAAGTGATTTCTCCAGCACTAAATGAGTTGCATCTAGTATGGAAGTTGGAAAGAGCCCCAAGGCCTGTGCCCCTGACAGACTGTGCAAGGATTTTCTTCTCCAATGGAAGCTGGTAGGATCAACAGATTTTTCTCTAATTCAATAGCAAGCCCACCTGATTAGGAAAGGAAAGGAACTTCAAAAGCGCTATGCTGAAAGTTGCGTTTGGATAATTATACAATTTCTAAGGGGTCTCTGTCACAACTCAGACTTTTGTGTGCTTGCTTTTTAAACTAAAAGATTAAGAAAAACCGGTTATTAGTCTCAAGAAGGCAGATGGCTGAAGTTGGATGCTGCCATGGTCCTTAAATTCCACTATGGATGAACTAATTCACTGGATCCAGTCATTACCCACACATCCTCTCAGCAGCTTCCTGGTGACACATTTGGAGGGATGGGGCAGACCCTGCCTTACCTGTCTCCATCCTTCATGGTAAGTCCTTTAGCTCCCAGCTATCCAAATGACTATGTGGATTGTTAACAAATTCTGCATATGGGTGAAGGGCCAAAAATTGAGTGAGTAATATCAGGCATTCAATGTATATTAGTCTGTTATATCTACAGGAGAAGGCTTGACCTGCAGATGAGACCAGGCCCAAGTACCACTGAAAGGCAAAGTTCTGAGAGGAGATAAAAACAAAAATAAAGCTCATGAATCCCAGTCCTAAAGTCCTAAACCTAAAACTGGTCAACAAATACGCTATAAAAAAAGCACTTGGCCGATTTCCTAGTTTATAGCCTCTTTCCCCGCTTCTAAACTAACCCAGACGAAGTAAATCATGGCTCCTCCAACTTTGTAAGATGCTGGAAGCTGGTTCTGAGACTCTGTTGAGACTCCTCAAAAGCAAAGATTGCCCTCTGGCTTCCAAGCTCTTCCACCAGCCTTTCTCCTGACTGAAATGAAGTCTCAGGGGAAGTGAAGTGAACAGAGGAGGGCCAAGGGGCATGGTGGGTTGTGTGGATGCCCAGGCAGAACCAGAGTTAACCCGTCTGGAAAGGAGGTGGAAGCAGACAAAGCCAGGGCTCATGCTAGAATTTAGTGGTGGTTTTGTTTAACATGAATATTATTAGTTGCTGACTGACTGTTCTGTATGTATGATGAACTTTGAGCCTCCAAGTAATAATGAGACAATATTTCCCTCTACTCCTAACTTAGCCCCCCCCCCTCCACCCTTTCTGGACTTTAGGACCTCCTATCTTTTCTTGGCACCATGCATACAGTGCAAAATTGAATGTTAGGAGGATGGCATGTCTGTGGGGAATAAATTCAAAGGGGCTGGCAGAAGCCCCAGGAGATGGCTAGGCTCAGTCCTGCAGTAGAACCTTGGATGTGGTACAGAATGCTATCCATTAGAGTCCCTGGGCACAGGCAAAGGGGCAAACATGTACCTATTTGTCTTGCTCAATGAAGGGAGCATAGCAACACGACAGTGGCAGGTCCCTTCTGAACACTCAAGCAGTTGCCTTCCAGGGACCTGGGGAAGGTCCACTGACTTCCTTTTCAAATACTGTGATTCTCTCTTTGAATGCCTATCCAGCTCCTTCCATATTCTGGGCTACTGGTTAAATAAGCCCCTTCCTAGCTCCATTCTGCCTTCTCTCTTAACTGCCCTTTTGCTCTTGAGAACATCCCCAGTTCCCTCAAAGTACTTCCTTCTGTGATGACACCATTTCCTTTTTCTCAGTAAACACGGAACCCAGCTGAAAGAGAATCAGCATTCTTATTTTTAAAGTCTTGATGTGGGGGGGCATTAAAAAAAAAAAAAAACTCTTCCTAGGACAGCCAAGAAAAGGAGTGGGGTGAATTTCTTCCTCTCCACACTCTTTGGTGTGTGTAGGCACAGTTTGGCTTGCACTGAAGACTTAGAGTATGCCTCTTTAAATGAGTCCAGTGGCCCTGGTACACTCTGAGCACGGCAAATATTAAGTAACAAGAAAGCAATTAGGTTTTAGGGAGGAACTCCATGGGTGTTTATTCCTGGCAATCATTACTGGCATCTGAAGTCCCGGGTTGAGAAATTACAATCAACAGTTCTTTGTCCATTCCAATTTTTGTGACACAGCAGGATTTTTTTTTTTCTCGTTTGCTTAAATTACAGGCAAAAGCTCCCAAGTGCACAGCTGAGATGGTCACCCAGGTGTCCGCATTCAAATTCTTAGTAGGAGGTGCTCAATGAAGTTCTGGAATTACTAAACCTCTTTAGTCTGGCACTGCCTGGCCTCTGGCAGCAGACCCACCTTGCCTCATAAAAGCTGGAGACTGAGGGGCCAAGGTCAAGAACCCAGGTCAAGACCAGCCATCTCTGAAGGATCCCTGATACTGCAGAGATAATAACCACAGCCTCTTTCTGGTCAATTAATGTGCTCCCAGTGGTCCCTGAGCACAGAGAATTCCAAATATTGATGGCTTAGCAGAATAAATCAGAGGCTCTTCCTGCAAGCCCTGATGTCAGAAGGGGGCAGCTTCTGAACCCACAAAGCACATCATTTCATTTTATCCCCCTCCTGAAAGCGCTTGGACCAAGCATCTCTAATGCAAATGACTCTGGGCTCCCTCACCTGCAGAGCTGATTGTCTTTTTCCTGATGGCCTCCTTTCCTTGATTAAATCCTGGAGCTTCTGTTAATACATTAAGTCAGGACTGGAATCCCTGAAAACAAACCAAATTAAAACTGCAATTCATTATCCAAGAGACTCTTCCTGTCACTCTTAGCTGCAAAGAAGAACCAGGGCCCAAAGGGGAAAAGGAAGAACCATACAAACAGTGGACAGAAGAAAAGGCTGAAGGAGAGATAGATAGCAAGGGTGGTGAATACATTCGCAACAGACAGGCATCACATGAAAGGCTTTCCTACACTGTTCCTAATTAAACACTATTTCATCCTGGGTTTCTTTATTACACTTCTATAGAGATTCATTGATATTTTTTTCTGCCCTCAGTCATGCATTGAGACCAATACGTGAACATCAGAAGTCATATTGCTTGAGATGATTCAAAAGAGATTTCTAAAAATGTTAACCAATGTTGGTAGTTCGTGAAACAGTGGTAAAACCTGGGCTGTGGTGTTCTGGCCCTCCAGTAGTAACATGGTCTCCCAGGCCATCACTCACTGTTCTCATCCAGGCTGCTGTGACACACTAAGAACAAACCCTGCACATTTTAACCCACAAAGCAAAGAAGAGCTTGAATTTATGCTCTCAGGTTGGAATTGATGCTTTTCCTGGATGTATAGAAAAACGTAGGTGGTAGTTAGCAAATGAGTTAATTTCCTTGCTTTAAAGATGTTTAATTACCAAACACCAGGCAATTGGAGTGAGTAGGCGGCTTCTACAGGAAAGGCATAAAACTCAAAAAGCATGCAGTTTCCAATCCTACAGATAATACAAACAGAAGATAAGGCAGCATTTTTCTAATTTGATATCTCCCCCTCTGTGTGTGTACATACATGTATGTATGCATGTGTGTGGAGACAAGAGGTCACTTGGAGATGTCATACTCAGGTGCTCTCCTTGTTTTTCAAAGTCCCTCGCAGGCCTGGATCTTACCCAGTAAGCCAGGCTATCTGGCCAGTGAGCCCCAAAAGCCCGCTTGTCTCCCCACCTTCTGGGCATTGTACTCCACCACCCCCATCCCTTTGCACATGAGAACATAGGAACTGAACTCGGGTCCTTGGGCTTGCAAAGCAAGCTCTTCATCACCCCAGCTGTCTCCCCAGCCACTGATTTGGTCCTGTTGGAGACAGAAGGATGTCAACAGCTTTGCACTTTGAGCAAGCCACCTAGTTCTCCAGACTGTCTCAATGCCTTGGGCTGTGGCTCAACTGAAGGGAAGGACAGATAGGTGTAAACTGAATTTAAATCTGATAAGGATGCTAACTGATTTCAGCAGATGCCATTTATACCACAGCCCAGGCTCAAGGCCCAACCGCACCAAGCTCTCAAAAGCCTCTCCTGTAATTCTCCTATGAGGAAGACCCTTTTTTCACATAATAAGCATCAACTGAAAAAGTCAAAAGAAGTCCTTGGGAAAGTCAAAAGAAGTAAGGAGATCCATCAGTATGTGTTAGCAGATGCCTGTCTCTTCTGTCACACTATTGCAATGTGGGGGTAGCTCTTTCAGTGTAGAATGCAAGAGGTGTGATCCTCAGGACTGAGAGGTGTGATCCTCAGGACTGAGAGGTGTGATCCACAGGACTGAAAGGTGTGATCCTCAGGATGACTCTGGCCCAGAGGTGAGGGCTCTGGAAACCAAGCACAGAGGCTGCATGGACAGAGACAGGGAGGAGGCATGGAAGCCATGAGGAGGAAGGATACACCTCAAGGCCCTATCTGGGTGGTTCCTATATAGGCAAGATATGTCACATCGGACAACTTAGTCCCACCCCTGCTGTGGGACGGTCTGTATGTCAAATTGCTCTGATTGGTCAATAAATAAAACACTGATTGGCCAGTGGCCAGGCAGGAAGTAGGTGGGACAAGGAGAGAGGAGAATTCTGGGAAGCAGAAGGCTGAGGCAGAGACACTGCCAGCTGCCGCCATGACCAGCAGTATGTGAAGACGCCGGTAAGCCACCAGCCATGTGGCAAGGTATAGATTTATGGAAATGGATTAATTTAAGCTATAAGAACAGTTAGCAAGAAGCCTGCCACGGCCATACAGTTTGTAAGCAATATAAGTCTCTGTGTTTACTTGGTTGGGTCTGAGCGGCTGTGGGATTGGCGGGTGACAAAGATTTGTCCTGACTGTGGGCAAGGCCGGGAAACTCTAGCTACACACCCCAGCCCCTCAGAATCCAATCAGGTGGGAGGCAGCTTGGGTTATTATCTGTAGCTGTGGCTTTTAGTTCTTCTTTGCTCCCCTCTGCTGCCCGGCTGACCTTCACAGGATACCACCCCCCCTTCTCATATCCAGGTTTATACTTCCTGTCAGTGGCCAGAACATCCAAATCCCTACCCTCACATCTGACTCCTCCCTCACACTGTGCATTTGCTTTTTTTATGTGGGGTTTGGTTTTGTTGGTTGTGGTTTTAGTACACCATGTTTTTAAAACTCCACCTTTGACTCCCGTGCCAAAGTTACTCTCAACAATGTACTTCATAAAATTTCTTCTAGGGTTTGGTCTCTGGCCTCTTCTCTCCCCTCCTTCCCTGCTTTAGCTCTGAATTAACTAGCAAGATCCTCTTCGTCTGCTGTTTAATTCTGGCCTTCCAAAGATGTCTCCAGCATGTACTTTCTCAAATACTAAAATTTTACTGGCCTTTGGGGATCTTTTATGCAGAGGCTTCCAGGACTGTGGCTTTGCACATCTACCCAGACTAGCACGTCTGCACTAGGCTCCGTGATCCAGTGCTTGCCTCACTCGGTATATGAAGGGGAAGAGGAGGGAGAGGAGAGGATACGTGGTGTTTGTTGTGTGCTTCTGCCTCTGAGCCTGGGTAAGAGCAGAGAATCATATAAAAGTGTGGCTCCCCTCCTCCTTGGGAGTCAGAGAGTCCATGTCAGTTCTGGCTCTGCCTACTTGCTGTCCTATGGCCTTGAGGTAATCATTTAAGTCTCTCAACTTCAACTACACCTTTAAGGTAGAGAAACAAATCTATTTAGGACTAGTTTAGGAGTCAAATGAGATTACAACACATGAATTGGCCCCCATATGTAGACTCGGTATAGAAGAGTAGTGTAAATTATCTAATTCTTTTTACCACCTAGCAGATTTCTCAGATGGGAGAATGAGGAGAAATTTGTCTCTTGTATGACACTATCACAATATGAAAGTAGTTCTTTCAGTATTGGATTACAAGGGGCCTTTATAGCCAGGCATGGTAGCGCACACCTTTAATCCCAGCACTCGGGAGGCAAAGACAGGTGAATCTCTGTGAGTCTGAGGCCAGTCTGGTGTACAGAGCAAGTTCCAGGACAACCAGGGCTATGTAAAGAGACCCTGTCTCAAAAACAAAAACAAACGACAACAAAAACATGAGGCATTTATGGCTTGGCCCAAGGTCTGCCCAAGCGTAAAGACCTACATAAAACCTTCCAGAGAAAACCATCTCCAACTTAAATGGATTGCATGGTGGTAAGATAAGTGGCCACTTTCAATGTATTTACATTGTCTTCCACGTGGGTTGAGCTACCCCACTGTGGATAAAATTGATGTCATTAAATCTTGCTTTTTAGAAGGAATAAAAGATCTTTTCCTTTGGGTTAAAGGCTAACAAAATGGGCTGTGTTGACTCTTCCTACGGTGAACGTTTCCCCTCTCTGTACCACTTGCTACGCTAATCCTCGATTCTAATCACTGGGACCTCTTTATCAAGAGCTGTGGAGCTGACATCCCTCCCCGTCTACTCCTGCAGTATTTATATGTCACGAGGAAGAACAGGGGATGCCATACAGCCACTTCTGGAGAAGAATAAAGCATAGGAAAGGATTCCACAGAACGGCCCAGGTACATGGGGAAAGTGTGGTAGTCCGGGGCTGCTTTCCTCACCGGCATTTTACAGGAAAGGATTTATTGCACCACAATAAGCATCTATGTATTTCCAGCAAGCATTTTTGCATTATTATTCACTCAGCAATTCAGATGGGAATTTAGAGGTGACAGCTTGCCAATTTTTCATTCCCACAAACATTCCGGATGTGAACGTCTTAATCTGAAATCACTGCATTAATTACAAGGGGGTGGGAGGGTGGGCAAAGTTAGCACGGTTTTGACGATGCTCACATCTTTGAAGAACTATGCTAAATGGACAGCTCCGACAGTGCAGATGGGATGCTTGACTCAGTCTGCTGGAAGGGCGCGGGAGAGGCACAGGCTCACAGAAGCAACCATGCTCTGTTCACTCTGAGGCTTTTCCACCTTTGGGGAAATGTTCACATCTGTGCAAGCCAAGATGGTACTTTCTTCATTTAATATTCCCTTTGAAGACTCCAGAGAACTCACTAAAGCAATGAATAGCCCATGCCTAAACCATCAGTAATTAGGTAGCTAGTCTGTGCCCAGTGCACTAACCTGTGATCCTGAGTTAGTTATTCTCTGAGGAGCGCTTTCTGCGATTGTCTAACTCTGGTGTGTATGCATAGGTTATTGTTTGTCTACCCAGCTAGAATTTGATTCCTATGAGGAGAGGAATCCTGAACTTTGTCCACAGCTGAATACCCATCTGCTGTGGATATCGGATATCGCTCTACATAAATAAAACACTGATGGCCAGTGACCAGACAGGAAGTATAGGCAGAACAAGGAGAGAGGAGAATTGGGGAAACAGGAAGATGGGGGAGAGACACTGCAGCCACCACCAGGACAAGCAACATGTAAAGACACTGGTAAGCCACCAGCCACGTGGCAAGGTATAGATTTATAAAAATGGGTTAATTTAAGATATAAGAACAGTTAGCAAGAAGCCTGCCACGGCCATATAGTTTATAAGTAATATAAGCGTCTGAGTGATTATTTTATACGTGGATTGTGGGGCTGCAGGGCTTGGTGGAACCCGGAGAGAAGCCCTCCAGCAACACCCATCACCAAAAACAGTGCCTAGTTGTGGCAAGATAAATGGTTACTAGATGAATGAAGGAGGGCATGCCAGATGATGAGGTAAATTAAAGAATGGTGAGACACATTCCCTGATGTCAGTGCTAATCTAGTTGTAGAGCAAACTATAAGAAACAGAGCCTGCAAATAAAAGCAGGGCATCGGACACTCTCGGGTCTTCCTTGGAGTGTGCTGTGTGTGATGGTTGCTGCTATCTGTGCAGGAGAGAGACTGTTCTGCTGGCATCCCACCTCCAACCCTAACTGGTAAGAATAAGCTCACCCTCTCTTGCACATGCTTTCACAGCCCAACTTTGCACACTCTGCCTCCTCTCTCTCTGCTCCTCTTGTTTGGGTCTCATGGCTGAGGTTCAAGGCTTTCCTGGCTGTCATTGGTGCCGTTCGGTTTGTATCCTTCCTTCCCATTTCCATTAAATAGCATCCATAGATGGGCTTGATACACGTGCTCTCCTGGAAGAAATATCTTCATTCATATATCTCAAATAGTGTTGTATAACCCTGTGACTATTAATGGAAATTTAATAGAATCATGTTGCAGTTTTTAAGATTTGGGGAATATAGAGGAAAACTATGCCCATAATAATTTTTTCCAAGCCTCCTGTGTACTCCTATGTATTTAAGCACCCCAGAAACAAGCCTAGTACACAACAGGGATTTCTTCCAAATTCATTTGACCATAGTGCCTTTCTATCTGATATGTGTGCTATTGTCTGTCACTAGAATGTAGTTCAGAAAATACTGAGCCTGTAAGCTTTGTAGGGAGAAGGACATGTAGAGGTTGGTAGTTTGAGCAAGGCCCTTGGGAGTTTGAAGATTGACTATTCGATCACTACAAATTGATCCGGAATCAACATGATTAAGTTCATGAAACCAGACTATAGGGGATCAAAAGAGGTAAAATCAAGAAGGTTTCATGGAAGAGGTGGAATGGAGTTGCATTTCAAATATTAAAAATTTAGAAAGGAGAAACATGACATTTCAAGGGTAGGCAAAAGTCAAAGACACGGAGATGCAGGACTATGTTGCTTTCAAGTTTTAATTTACTTAGCTTCCTGAAAATTCAGTTAGATTTTGATTAATGTGTCCCAACCCCCAGCCCTATCCTCTTCTGTTGATCTAGTGTCTGAGCATCACTAAGATAGGATTCAATACAAGCGGGGTTTGTTAAGAGAATGGCTGTGTGATAGAAAATGGCTTGAACGCAGGGAAAGCCATCAGACCACTGCACAAATCTGAACCCAGGAGATGAGGGCAGGAAAGAGAGACATTCTAAGCTACCAGGAAGGGTAGGCAAGGAACCAGGAAGCCCTCACATCAGCAATGGCCATAGACAGAGCTTTTCATCTCCCAGGTCTGGCTTTGGCTACATATTCCTATTGCATGGGCAGCACATGCCTGACACAGCCGGGGCAAAAGCCTGGCAGCCTGGTACACACCTGGATGCCGGGGCACAACCTGGCAGCCTGGTACACACCTGGATGCCAGGGCACAACCTGGCAGCCTGGTACACACCTGGATGCCGGGGTACAACCTGGCAGCCTGTTTTACACCTGGATGCCGGGGCACAACCTGGCAGCCTGGTGCATGCCTGGATGCCGGGGCACAAACCTGGCAGTCTGGGATACACCTGGATGCTAGGGCACAAACCTGGCAGCCTGGGTACACACCTGGATGCTGGGGCACAAACCTGGCAGCCTGGGTACACACCTGGATGCTGGGGCACAAACCTGGCTGCCTAGTACACGCCTGGATGCCGGGGCACAACCTGGCAGCCTGGGTATATGCCTCGATGCTAGGGCACAACCTGGCAGCCTGGTACACACCTGGATGCTAGGGCACAAACCTGGCAGTCTGGGATATACCTGGATGCTAGGGCACAACCTGGCAGCCTGGTACACACTTGGATGCTAGGGCACAACCTGGCAGCCTGAGTATACACCTGGATGCCAGGGCACAAACCTGGCAGCCTGGGTACACACCTGGATGCTGGGGCACAAACCTGGCAGTCTGGGATACACCTGGATGCTAGGGCACAACCTGGCAGCCTGGATACACACCTTGATTCCGGGGCACAAACCTGGCAGCCTGGGTGCACGCCTGGATGCCAGGGCACAAATGTAGGCGGGGGTTTTCAGTGCTCAGCTGCAGGAAGTTTATATCACCTATTGCTGACATTTAGCAAAAACGCTCTCTTACCACCATACTCAAGAAACAGAGGAAGATGGAAGAGGAGGGGTGATGGTGGTGTAGGAGGAGAAAGAAAGTAAGCTAGTCTCCATGCAAGGAACAAAGTCTCCACCGGGCCTAACCCAAAGGTCTACACCTGAAATCAGGAGAAAAGGCAACAATATCTCGTGCATAGGATGCGAAATACAGCCTCTTGCTCATTCTTAACATCTCTTCATGCAAATACTCTAACCTTCCCCAAGGAAACCTTCAATCACTGTGGTATTTCAAGCTTACATAATTGACAGGGGGAAGACTATCATTACACACACACACACACACACACACACACACACACACACTGCAAATAGAAAACCACCCGGGCTCCTTCTGTGGGGCCTTAGAGGAGACCGCAGCAGGTAAGAGGCCAGTTTCAGCTCCATCTACTCCTGGACAAACTCAGTCCAGCACATCTGCAAAATATGGTGAAGAAACGTGGAGTGCATTGCATGAGCGCATTCAGAAATAATCAGCTGCTGATTGATTCATGAAAATGCACGATGGCCCACAAGTGTTTAATTATCTGAACTGTGTGAGTGTAAAGGAACAGCTGATGAGAGATGGAGAGAGCAAGCCACTGGGGATAATGCAGAGAGAATGACCCCGGCGTTGACCCCTACATGCTCTCTTCCAGCAGGGCTGACTAAGCTGCTGACAGACATCCAGGAGGAAACCCACTCCAGAGCCCATTCCAGTCACAGTCCTGGGAGGGCATCGTATGTGGCCTCAGTTTTTCAACTCTCTCTGTCTCCTCAGAGACAATGAACAGGGGAGCCGGGAAAATCTGCACTCTGAGGAGAATGTTCCTTAAAGGTGAGTAGCAAAACAGTACAGAAAGAGGAAGGCTTTGGGCTCCTGAGGGCTGTGGTTAACATTCCTGGCTCCTTGGTAAAGATCCAGAGATGGCAAGAGGTTTTCAACACTACCCAACTAGTGTGACAAACAAAAGAAAGGAGCCACAGAAGGGAACAAGAATAGGCAGCCTGGGAAGGAAGGGGAGGTGAGAAGGACAAGCAAGGCCACAATTGTTAGGTCTAGCGGGGCCAGAGCTGTAATTGTTTCTGACCTCTTGACCAGCCCTTGGATACAGAACATGGTGTAGAGCATGCTGAAGCTAGCTAGGAGTTGTTACATTAAATGTACCTGGGCTGAGCTCTGGCAATCCAGAAACCTCTCTCTCTCTCTCTCTCTCTCTCTCTCTCTCTCTCTCTCTCTCTCTCTCTCTCTCTCTCTCTCTCTCTCTCTCTCCCTCCTCTCTCTCCTCTCTCTCCTCTCTCTCTCCCCTCTCATCTCTCCTCTCTCTCTCTTCTTGTGTAGGTCAGCTTGGATTGTCAGCTTGAGTGGATTGAGAAGCACCTAGGAGTCAGGGAAGATTAGATTGTGAAATCTCTGACCTAATGACGAGTTTAATCCCTCGATGGATTCCTAACTTGATGATATTATTGAGAGGTGGCAAAAAGTAGAAAGTGTGGCCTAGTTGAAGGAAGTAGGTCCCTGGAGGCGTGTCCTTGGGGGCTATACCTTGACACCTTCCTGCTATCTCTGCTTCCTTTCTACCATAATGCCAGCTGCTCCAACATGTGCTGCTCCAACATGATGCTCTCTGTCCGAGTCCATGGGGCCAAGCAGCCATGGACTGAGCCCTCTGACACTGGGGCCCCAAATAAGTCATTTCTTCTCCAGTGTTCTCTCTGGCACTCTAGTCATAGCTCTACAAAAACAGTGGGTTCACTGTGGTCCTTGTTTGGTATCCAAGGCATCTAGAAACTCCCTTACAGGTGTGTATCTATGTGCTATGACTCAAAAAAGAAAGAAACACCCCCAATTGTCTGGCGTTCTAATCCAGGAATAGTCTTCTGTATTCCTTCCTTAGACTCTACCTCATCTTATGAGGGTGCCATCTTGCTCTCTAATACTTTATTAATCTAACCTCTCCTATTTTCCCATTTCAATCTACTTAGACACATCATTTCCAACAAATAGACCTTTGTCTTACATAATTAAACATAATATATTACCATTGTCTCTATATTACTAGACTCTAAAGGTTTATTGTTTTATCGATAGCAGTTATCCTATTGGATGGCAAATAGCAGCATCCTGATAAATTATTTCTCAGGAAAATATGAAAAGGCTCTATCTACACATATAATAATATGCCTTCACTTACAATTTCTGTGAGTTTTACTTAATGGTTTTCTTTTCTTCAAAACCCAACTTAGTGTTTTTATTTTTTTCAGAAGCATACTAAAATGCCCACCTCACCACCATACCTCACATACTCACACTCTTGACAATATTATACTTTTTTGGAATGTTTCTAGGCATTTCTAGATATTTTTATTTATTTTTGGACTATAAAGTAGCTTGTGGCAGACCAGTGATCAAGAGGGGTGGTATACATTAAGCAAATTCCATATGTTCGAATGCTTGAAGGCATCAGAGAATAGCCACAGCTATGCAGACCGGAAGGTCCAAGATGTGCCCCCAGCAGTCTATATTTCACATCCCTGCTTAGGCATGGACTAATTTTTAGCAATGTTTCAGAGGCTGAGAAGTCAGGCAAAGGTTGGTGAGGTAGAGAGAGGAGCTGGTTGAGCATTGGTAGTCTCCTTCAACTAGGAAACGAAAACTAAGCTTGGTGACCACCAGTGTGTCTTGTTTAGAGAGCTGAAGGGTAGGCACTCACAGGAGCAAGCCTGACACTTAGAAGTTCTGTCTCGCAGATAGTTACCTGAAAGGCTTCAAAGCCAATTTGATACCACGTGGAAATGACAGTAGAGTTTTGTTTTGTTTTGTTTTGTTTTTATAAGCAGTCTTTTAGTCCCGGAGAGATAAAAGCAATAGGTTATATTAAACACGGTGAGATCTGATAATAGCTCTGAACTTTTAAATCAGACCTAAACAGTTTTTGTCTCTAGTTGGCTTGGGCTGAGAAGTTTCTTTTCTGGGTGTCAGTGAGATGGTAGGGTGAATTCTGCCTATAGGTGATGTAAGGAACCTCTCTGCTGTTTTGTGCATCTCTAGCAAACACCAAACTTACTAAGAATACAAAGAAAAAAAAGCAGTGTTTTTAGTCAGTCTGACAAGAAGTACCCTCAGGAGCAACTTTGTAAGGAAAGACATATTTTGCCTCACAGTTTCAGAGGCATTAATCCATGACTAACAGGATCCACTGCTGTGTTTCTATGATAAGGCAGATATCACGATGGTGAGAACATATGGTGGAGCTCACCTCATGGCAGCCAGGGAGCAGAGAGGAGGAAATGCCTTTGCTAACCAGCCTCCTTGTTAACCTTTTCATTCCATCTGGGCCCCAGCTTATTGAGGGGCACTGACCACCTTCAGGCTGAGTCTCTCTCCCTCACGTAATCCTATCTAGAAATGTCCTCTCAGACACACCCAGATGTGTGCTTCATTAATTTTCCAGGCAATCCTCAAGCCAGTTAAGTTGATAGTCAAGTCACAAAGGGGAAGACAGAGACTATAATAGTCCCACAGGAAAATCCCATGCTGGAATATGTAGCTTGAGTTTTCTCTCTGGGTCCCACCAAGCCCTGGCAGTCCGACAGCCCACTTACAAAATAAACACACAGGCGCTTATATTATTTACAAACTGTATGGCCACAACAGGCTTCTTGTTATCTAGTTCTTATATCTTAAATTAACCCATATCTATTAGTCTATAAGTTGCCACGTGGCTCGTGGCTTACTGGTACCTTATATCTTCCTTGTCATAGTGGCAGCTGGCAGTGTCTTTCCTACTCAGCCTTCCACTTCCCAGAATTCTTCTCTGCTTGTCCCGCCTATACCTCCTGCCTGGCTACTGGCCAATCAGTGTTTTATTTATTAACCAGTCAGAGCATCACATTTAACATACAGAACATCCCACAGCAGGAATCTCCAAACATTGCCTTACCATGTTCTAGAAAATAGATAATGGGGCTGGAGCTGCCTGTTTTCCAGAAGAAGAGTGGGCTTCATTCCTGGCACCCACAATGTAACTCGTAACCATTTGTAACCCCAGTCCCTGGGGATCTTCTGGCCTGCACAGGTAGCAGACACACACGGCACACAAACATACACGTACAGGCCAAACACCTATACACATATAATAAAAATACTTTTTGAAGTTGTTTTGTTTTTGTTTGTTTTTTTTTTGTTTTTAGTGGTTTTTGTTGTTATTTTATTTTTGGTTTTTAGAGACAGGGTTTCTTTGTGTAACCCTGTAATCCTGACTGTCCTGGAAATCACTCTGTAGACCAGACTGGCCTCTAACTCAGAGATCTGCCTGCCTCTGCCTCCCAAGTGCTGGGATTAAAGGTGTGCACCACCACACCTCAGCTATTAACAAGTACGTTTAACATATGACATGGCAAATGTTAGTTGGCTGAAAATTAAATCATGCATGAACACAGGAAAGAAAACAAGACAAAATATACACGGAAGGAAGGCCCAGTGCACTCTTGAGTGGTTTGCCAGGATGGTAAGAGAATGGGGAAGAAGCAATATCTGAAGGGAAAGCATCTGACAGTCCTCCAAAGCCTTTGAGAGCTGTCAAGGTACAGAGTGCACAAGCTCTCTAAAGACAAGCATACTAGTGTAACGGAAACTGCACTTAAATGTGCATAGTAGTAAAACTACCAAACACCAGCAACAAAGCCAAATCAAGCAAACAAACAAACAAGTTACCTTCAAATGAGCAAGGACTCGGTAGGACCTCCTAATGCAACCCTGGAAAGTTAAATGGCCAAACTATGACATCTTAACAGGCCAGAGAACACCTGCCATCCTTGAGTCCCGTAACCCAGGAAATTTACCTTCAGGAATGAAAACTGAGTGGTTTCCACTCAGACAAAACCAGAATTTCATCCCTTGAAGGGTTATACTTAAAAAGAGGCAAGGAGTCCTCAGGAAGATTTTTTTTTTTAAATGAGCCCCAAAGAATCACAAATGCACTCTCAAGTAAAAACTATTATTAAAAATATAGATGATTTTAAATAGTCTTCAAACAGTAATAATGGTGGTGGGGTTTTAAAGTATGCAGAATCAAAATGTGTGAGAATACCAACCAAAACGGGCATTGCTCAGTTTACTAAGAAGTGGATTCCTTGTTCCCTGCCTGCCTGTGTATCACCAGTGGGCAGCTCAGAGATGGACATATGGTACCACACAGCTGATAGGTGAATGCTAGCAGAAACCTCCTGGTACTAAAGGGGGAAAGAAATCATCAGAAAGAGATGCGGCAGCTCAGACCTGATTCGGAGACTCTTAGTGCTGACTTAAAAGACTGGCTTTACCCTTGGTCCACTTGGGGACTGGTGACATTTTAACTACTTTTATTTAGCAAGCCTACCTAAGAAGAGAACCTTACAAAGCATCTCAGGAGCCAAAGTGGGTTTCTGCCTGCTAACCACCTGGGGCTCATCTCTTGTAAGACCCCCTTCCCCCTCCCTCCCTAACAGTTTTTTCGAAGAGGCCAAACGTGGCAGGGCACAGAGGCCTCTGAGGCCCATGCTTAGGACAGGGTTATTTATATTGGCTCAAAGCCCTCTTCCCCCAACTGTTGAGGCTTTGTTCTGGAAGAAAGCAAGGTAGATGGAGGGGAACAGTGCGGTAGTGTGTGTCTGTGGAGCTGTCAAAGTTCATTTTCCAAGCGCTTCTTCCAAAGGTCTTAACATGACAAACTGCCTCTGCCTCATGGATGATTTTGTTTTTCAAAGGAAAGCCCTGGAGGCTACAGGCAGTTCCTAAAGGAGAGGAGGGGCTGGGATGATGACTTCAGATTTTCCTCCCAACCCCCTCCCCTCTCCTCACAAAACCCAAAGAGCCGTCATGGAATATACACTATGGGACTGACAGGTGGACAGTGAATTTATGATACGGGGTATTTTAGCATCCCTCTTAGTTTCCCAGACCCTTCACAATCAAATATTTTTCTTTCTTTCTTTTTTTTTCTTTCTTTTTTTAAAACTCGAGGGCAAAATGATCAAGCAGGTTACAAAGCTCTCCCACAAAGTCGAGCAGTTGGCAAGACTTGAAAGGCTGGGATGCAAAGAAAAAGAGCTCAGGTCTCAGTCCTGGGTCACAGAGCACATCATTTCACTTCCTGGAACACCACCTTTCCTATCAATAAGTGGGAAAGACAGCAAGGCCCAACCAGCATATTTTATGTGCTCTGGGGGGAGATCTAATAAAGTACATACACGAGCTTCTGAAACAGAAGATTCTTGAAGATGACTTGTTTCCATCAGGCTGCAATAGATGAATAATGCATGAAAAAGAACGCTGAGAACTAGAGGCCCATCCACAGGGCCATTTTCAGCCTAACCTCTTCATTTCCAGATGAGAAAACAGGGTGAAATACAAAGAAAGTGATTTTTCCCAACACAATGAAATTGGAAAAGGAGAGTGAAAGCATTCTCCATGCGTTCCATGGAGATGCTCTGAAGCCCGTGATAAGGATGACCAGATCTCAGGGAGGACCATTCCTTTTGCTTTGATGTCCACAGACAGTCCTGAGCTGGGGGAGGGGACTAAAAGGAGATGAAAGAGCGATGCTAACTGTCATAGGCATCCCATGTTTTCTTCCTGGCATAATATCAAGAATTTTGAAAGCCTGGGGACAGGTTATCTGAAGGATATGATGCCCATAAAGTTATCCAGTGCCAGTTCAGACACCCCTTCTCAGAGTGAGGTGTCCTGGGTGCCTTTTTGAGACAATTCCTGAGGCTGTCATGATCCACTTACAATTGCTCAGAAACTGAAGAGGAAAATGTGGGTCTCTCCACTGGATCCAGCATCATTTCTGGAGCACCGGAAAAGAAGGGAGAGGTTGAAGATGCTTGGTGTGTGAACTCATGTCTTTGGTCCTGATGTCAGGTGTTTGCATACAAGTTACACAGGTTCTTCACAAGGATAGCTTTCTTGTTGGGGCCGCCTCCCCCCCCCCACACACACACACTGAGTCACAGGTAAGTTCCTGATAACTGTCGGAGCTTCTCTGAGAGTTCAAGGGTCCACACATGAAAGACAGTCATACTATGCATGTGGCATAAAGCACTTGGAACCTGGAACTTGAGCCCTTGATCAGTAACTATTAAAATAACAGTTTCCGCTCATTCCTTTAGAGCTGCAAGGCCTCAGGAGTCTTTGAAGATGAAGTGGGCATTTGATCCTGAACCCACGACCACCACCACAGCAGGGCTCACGGCTTGCCAGCATGTCTGCTTTCCACCCCTTCAAAGGTTACAAATCAAAGAGCCCCAGGTCTCAGTGGCTCCCAGGAGGCTGCTGGGTTAACCCAGCCACATTTTGGCACTAGGTCAACGCCATTATTTGGACCTGGGTGTTCCCCAGATCACATTAATCCTTAATCAGTGTTTTCCTCTGTTGTCACGAGCCCTAGAGCCTGCCCCAGATCCTGTGACTCACTGGTTTCATGTCACAGGGACTGAACAGAGCACCTTCAGTTAAAAAAAAAAAAAAAAAAAAAAAAAAACCTGCCACTGACTCAAACAAGAAACAGCCTGTCCCCAAGGTGCCAAGTCACCAAGCAAGAGAAATCTCCTCCAAATACAGCATGGTCCCTTTGTTCTGTGCCGGTCAGCCCCTGTTAACTGTACTGTCATCTCTGATTCATCCTTCTCTTTCAGGCAGGGTGACTCAGAGGGAAAGTGCTGTGCAAAGCCTTGCTCCACTTAATTGATAAAATACAGCCAAGCCAGAGAAGGGCTGTGAAGAGTCCAAGGATGCGCTGAAGGAGATTGCTAAGCAACGTGCCAAGGGGCCGTGGGTGCAGACAGCTGAGAAGGGACATCAGTGGAATGGCCAGGCTGGCCTTCAGCCATTTGGAACATAAGCCTCAGAAGAGGACAAAAAGGCCCAGCCATAAGTCCACAGATGCCACCCAGGAACACAAACCAGCGGCAGGCCACACACATTTGCAGTGTGAGAATAGCCATGTGACCTATTTTTGCCATCTCTTAAGCATCTCTGATTATATATGTCACTGCAAAGGGCTGTGGCAGGGCAAGATGTCGTACTCAGAAAAGTGATGCTTTCTGCACTCAGCAAGCTGGACCTTCAGCCAGAGCAAACAGCACAGAAACTTGATGTTCCCTTTAAGGAATAAAGGACATGGAAACATGTGCAAAGTATCTAGATACATATGTCTGCATGTATGGAAATGCACGTGTGTGTACACACATAGATTCCCTCTCTGCATACTGACTGAACACATGCAGACACTTGGTGGTTGGGCTAAGAACTGACATTATACTTTTAAAATATTTTTAAAGTTTAAATATTGGAAACAAATGCAATTTGCTTCAGCAACAGGAAGTTTGCATAAAGGGCAGAGATCTAAGTGAGATTTGATAGCCAATGCTTGTAATTCCAGAACTTGAGAGGCTGGGGTAGGAGGAGGGCCATGAGTCCAAAAAGCTAGCCTGGGCTAAGGAGTGAAGCTACATATTTAAAGAAAGAGAGAGCGACTGAGTTAGAAAATAAGATATCTTTGACTCTCACTCCCTGGAATTTGGATCCCCTTTATCCGAACTCAAGAGAGTTAATTCCATTCCTCATAACCCAGCTTTCAAAGCGTCACCATGAAACAATGAGTGGTGACGGCGGGCCCCTTGATTAGCAGACATGGTAAGGAACAAGATGTAAGAGGTCAAAAGGAAATTAACCTGGCAGGATGCTGCTGGGGCAATCTTTCTGTTGTCTGTGGGTCCCTAAAATCCTACCCAGGAGCAATGTGCCTTCCCCAAGAACCGCCAGAGCACTGGGTGCCCACCACTAGGTGATGTGCTTTGATTTATTTATGTTCTTTTTTACTCCAAAGCGACTCGGATGTGTGGCGATCAGGTTAAAAGCAGTCTGTAGACATAATTATGACTAGAGGCCACTCATTTAACCTCTCTGACTTTCATTTTGGTTTTTTCTTTTCCTCATTCAATTTACAAAATGGCAGAATTGAATTAGATGACCTCTAGAACCCTTTCTTGCTCAGAAATTTCAATTCCATAAACACAAAAGCACCCTGCCTCACATCAAGATTAAACTCATAGCTCTGCCTCATTAGCAATCGTTTCTAATCAGATGGGGAAAGAAAGGACCGTCTTCATCTGAGGTATATGAACTTGGAAGATCTAGATTCTTGGAAGCCCCTTCTTCTTTAAAAAGATGCCTGGTTCTGGAAACATAAACTCCCTTACTCCTAACTTGCCGGGTAACTAGCTACCAGTAGGCAGACTGGAATCAAATGGAAGAATGGGTTAGCTTTGAATAGATAACCTACCCTTGAGTAGTTAGGGCTTGGGGGAAAATGTGTGTTCATGAGTTGTTATGCATTAAGCTCTGCACTGCTCCAATACTAGGGCACCTAGAAGATGTATAAAGTGAGATCATGTTGGCATCCCCTTGAGAAAATGAAAAATAAATTATTTTATTGTGATTTTCATAGGAACCTTCTATAAATATTATAATCATTTCTGGTGGGTAATGAAGTCAGTTAATCAGTCTGGCTGTTGGCTTAGGAATGGTTTGAGTTATCTGGTCCACTTTTATTTTTGAATGACACAGTCATACCCAGCTATGGGTACAATATAATCTTTCTGTGTGTATATTGTGTAATGATCAAATCAGGGTAGTCTATCTGTCCCCTTAAACATCTTTTTCTTGCGGTGAGAATACTGCAAATTCTTTCTTCTAGCTTTTGTGGCTTGTTACTGGGTTAGTCTTAGCACTAGTCACCCTACTGTGCAGCAGAACCACAGAAAGCACTCCTACCATGCAGCTTTGGCACTGTTGCCCCATCTTTCTCACCTTCCCAGCCTCATACTACATGTAGAAACGAGATGATGCTACCTTTGCTTTCCTGTGCCTGCCTAATTTCCCCTAACAGGAGCCTTCTGGACTTGTCTGTGTTGTTGTAATTCCTCTTTTTAAACACCTAAGCGCTTTCCACTTCTCTGATAGACTCAGATGGATACAAGGACCTTAATAAGCCAAGACAATAAATGACAAGAAATGGCCTCTTCCACTGGGCAGTGATGGTACCTGCCAGAGGCAGAGACAGGAGAAGCTCTGTGAGTTTGAGGCCAGCCTGGGCTACAGAGTTCCAGGACAGCCAGGGTTACACAGAGAAACTTTGTCTCAAAACAAAACAAGAAAGGAAGGAAGGAAGGAAGGAAGGAAGGAAGGAAGGAAGGAAGGAAGGAAGGAAGGAAGGAATGATAGACAGAACATTTCTCTTCCACCTGCCTGTTCCTAAATACCCAGCAGCTGTTTCCCAAATAATTGACTCAGAGGCTTAATATCACTTATAAATTCTCATCTCTAGCTCAGGTGTATTACTAACTAGCTCTTACACTTAAATTAACCCTTAATTCTCATCTATGCTTAGCCAAGTGGCTTGATACATTTTCTCAGTCCAACATCTCATCTTGCTTCCTCTGCATCTGGCTAGTGACTCCTGACTCTACCCTTCTTCTTCCCAGCATTCTCAGTTTGATCACCCCATCTATACTTCCTGCCTGGCTACTGGCCAATCAGTGTTTTACTAAACCAGTTCGAGTGACAAATCTTTACAGTGTACAAGAGAATTATTTCACAACAAGGAAGGAAGGGAAGAGAAGGGAAGGGAAGAAGGAAGGGAGGGAGGGAGGGAAGGAGGAAAGGAAGGAAGGAAGGAAGGAAGGAAGGAAGGAAGGAAGGAAGGAAGGAAGGAAGGAAGGAAGGAAGGAAGGTCCTATTCTAATAGGGAAAGCCCAGTAGCAAAGGGTTGCAATCTCCCCTCAACCTGGAAAAGAGTTCCTGTCTTTAATGAGAGACAGTACAGTGGCTTTCCAATGGATCCCAGAGCAGAATATCTGGGTTAGAAAGCTGGCCTGAGTGATCCCGAGTATATCTCTTTATCTTTGTGTCTTGTATCCTGGTGCAGCAAATTAAATTAATATTACCCCCTTTATGGAATTGAGAGCATTCAATGAGTTAATATAGTACATGTAAAATGCTTTAGCAAGTAGCCAGTAGATGCACAGTGATATAGAATTGCTAGCCAGCTATTGTTATTTGTTTAAGGACTCCATCCTGCAGCACAAAAGGCTGATGCCTCCCTCGGTCTTAGACATCAATAATCATCCCCATATTCGAATGATGGATTTGTGCTGCCATTTCTTCTCTAAGGATCACAGCTTTAGAAGTTAGAGGAAGCATGGCCTGATTGACAGGGATGCTGTAAAGAGAAATAATTTTCCAGGGGCCAGTGACGGTTACCATGGTTTCCAACTGGCAGAAACTCCAAGGTCAATTTCTGAAAATATTTCACTGCTGATAGGAGCAGGGTGATCCCCCCACCTTTCTAGTGTCTGGCCCTCACGGGGGCAGATTGTTATAATGCTAACCCCTGCTTGCAGGCAGCAGAGAAAAATGAGAATAAGGAAGAACCACAGAACATAACCATCTAGCTGACCGCTGACCAGGGAGGCAAATATGACTGATTTCCCAAGGGGGCAAGAAGAGCAATGCACCACTTAAGAAATGAAAATGCGATCATCTGGAGGGGAACAAAACATTTTAATATGAGACCGGGGTCTGCAATGACGAACAGCACCAGGGACACGTTATACAACTTGAAATTTTAGCTCTGCTCTGAGTGATTCATTTTTACTTCCCTGAAATATAAGTCCCACTGGGAGCAATCACAGTACCCAGAGCTTTGGGAGAGCTGCAGCCACAACCCACCAACAGTACAGCCAGCCTCCAAGGACCCCCACCAGTCTCATCCTCAAATCCACTCCCCAGCCTTCAGAATTAAAGTCCTCCAACAACCCGGATACAGTATCGATAAAACAGTCTCCACTCTTGAGTGACTCGAGCTTTTTCCGGAAAGCCTTTCCTACAGGGAAGGGAATTACCATCAGAAGCCTCTTCGGGGATGTGACCTTAGGTTCAACAAGCCTGCACCACCCCATTAGCCAGACCCAAAGCTAGTGTTTCCATCCCAGGCAGGCTGGGCTGTCATTTTGTAGAACCAGAAGATACAAGTGTCTCTGCTATAGAAGACTGCTTAGCTGCAGTGGTTTGAATATGTGCCCTCTCCCAAGTCATGTGTCAGAATTCTAACCCACCACAGTAATAGGCTAAAAGAATCTAGAGGTGGGGTCACTATGAGGGAACTGGGGTTAGAGACTTCATGAGGGTGAGACCCCATGGTAGCCTTAGTGGCTTTATAAGTAGAGGAAGAGAGACCTGGGCAGTTCCCAGGTATGAGGTCCTCCCCCAGTGCCAAGCAAATGCCTCCTCTCTGCTCTTATGCTTCTGGTTTTAGGACCATGACCCAAATAAGATAATCTTTATACCAGCTTGTATAGAAAGAACTAAGGCATTAATTGAGTAAAATACCCCCCCAAATGGAAACAAAAGAAGAAAATGTCTAACAATTAGTAACAATGTCCCACTTACAATGTAGTGAAGTACATACTTTTGACAACAGAGTCTTCTGCAGGTGGTCAACTTTAATCCAATGACCACACCCAAAGTGTGCTTCGGGAGGCTGAGGAAGGAATAATGAATTGACTTCAAGCTGGGAGTTCAAAAGAGATGAGGAGCCTGGCATGGGGGTGCAAGCCTTTAATCCCAGTAGGCAGAGGCAGGCAGATCTCTGTGAGTTCAAAGCCCAAGTGGTCTACAGAGTGAATTCCAGGACAGTCATGGCTACACAGAGAAACCCTGTCTCGGAGAAAGAAAAAAAAAAAAAGATGGATGGAGAGTTCCTGTTCAAGCAGCTTTTGCAAAGGTCCTGTGGCTGACCCTGTTGAGAAGCAAGATCTGTTTCTCTTGCTCTGGAACCTGGACTAGGCTTTGGCCAATGGGGTATTTTGAAATGCATTTATGAGCCTTCTTTGCAGTGGCTTGGACAGGCCTATAGTTCCTGCTGTCACCCTCCTGGAATCTGCCCCATGTGGACAAGGAACTGGTCTGCTGGAAAGCCAGTGTGGAAGACAGCCGTGTACCCGGCCAACACCTGCCAACAGCTTACAATAAGCGGTTTGTGAGGCCACCCTCAGGTCACCCAGTGCCTGTCAAACCACAACAGGAGTCAGACATGAGCGTGTCACGGGCGAAAGCAAGAAGAAACCACAAACTTGAGCCCCGAAGAACCATGAACAAATTTGGTAGGCTACTTTGAAACATGAACTTTTGGAGTGGCTTGTTATATACCAATAGGTAACTTTGCTATCATCAGATTCATTTATGGTTTGATGTTTGATTTACCTGTAAAATCAAGAAAATGACATTTTCCTAAAAAAACGTGCCTATGAGCAGTACTAAATGGACTCAGCGGCTGTATTCATATATTGACACACATGAATACATGGAACAATAATAATTAAATAAGACAAAAAAGAGGGTTGGGGAGGTGGGGTAGATCTGAGGAGAGCTGGGAAAGGAATACAGCAGGGGTGAATATAATAATACATTGTATAAAATTCTGGAAGACAATAAAAAATTACATTAGAGAAGAATCATGATCAATTATAGAAAATATTCAATCTATGAAGTATTTGCTTACCAAACTATGTGCACTCATCTGAAATACCTGCTTTTATTTTTCACTATCGGGCATCCCCATGAAAATATCTACAAAGCCAAGCTTGGTAGTGTGGGCTTGTAATCCCAGCATTCTGGAGGCTGTGAGTTCCAGACCAGCTTAGGTCACAGAGAAAGATGTCATTTCAAAGGGAGAAAACTGAGAAACTGGTGAATTCCCTATTTCCCTGAAAGAGTAGCGTCACCCATTCTTGGCTGAATCATTATTGATCTGAGCAGAGGTGTTTATCTAAGCTCTCTCCTCCTGTGTTACAGAGAATTAGCTCATCTATTCCAAACCGAGGTGATATGAAAGGTCTCTAAGACCCGCTACCTCAGACCTGAGAAAGAGGGACTTTGTGTTCCCTGGAATCTTGGGTCAACCACATTCTATCAGTGTGGTCTAAGATTAGGGCATTGGATGTGATCTGGGCAGGGACGTTAGGACATGAGCTCAGGTGCTCAAAGGGCTGGAAGCTGAGAGCAGTCACGTGAGCAGTCAGCCCTCTGATGGACCAGGTAAGGGCTAGATGGCTTTCCTTGTGGTCTGTGGTCTATGCTCGTTATCACACAGCACTGAGGGAGTATTCCTTCCTCATTCCATAAGAGGATGATAGAAGGGCCATTTTCTGTCCTTCACTCTGATTCCTGCATGCTCTTATTACAGCCACATAACTATAGGGACCTTGTCTCAAAACACCAGAAAACAAACCATGACCATGTGCAGGCAAGAATGGAACTGCTGTCCGTGAGTCTTTCTGCTGAGGTGTCTGAACCCAGGGTAGTCGGGGAAACTTGGAACTTGATAACTGGTTCAGAGTAAGATATTTTGCAGTTAGATAATTTGTTTACATACCTTTCTACCTTCCTTCTGCATGGCAATTTAAATGGCCTCCAGGAAACCTTCCCTAACTAGTGTAATTCTTCAGAAAAATACAGGGGGAAAAAACAAAAAACAAAAAAAAAATGAAAGAACAAAAGCCTCATTACTTCCTCAGAACGATTGTATTCCTTATTCTCCTTTCCTCTTCCTCATCATTTTCCTGCTCTGTTTTGAGATAGGGTCTCATTACTTAGCCCAAGCTGGGCCCTAATTCTCTTTGTCATCCAGGCTGAACTTGCACCAAAATTCCCCTGCCTTCTCCTAAACCTCCTCAGAATTGTTAGATCATGAAGGGCTCCGATGGTGTTTTGAAACTGTTCCTGGCTTTGCTGTTACTTATGTGCGCATGTATGAGATTGTAATGCCTTGAGGATGGACCTATTTCTCACGTGCTCTATACTTTCGTAGCCAGTACACTGTTTCTGTTTTGTTTTCAGACAGTTTTCAGCCTGGCAGTGGTGGCGCACGCCTTTAATCCCAGCACTCTGGAAGCAGAGGCAGGTGGATCTCTGAGTTTGAGGCCAGCCTGGTCTACAGAGCAAGTTCTAGCACAGCCAGGGTGACACAGAGAAACCCTGCATAAAAACACAAAAAACAGCCCTCAAACTCCTGATTCTCCTGCGTCTACCTCCCTGGGTTACAGGCCTGGTCCACCACACCTGGCTTTATGCTGTGCCACAAAACTGCCAGTTCTTAAACACTAAATAAAATGCTACCTCTAAGATTAACTAGCAATTTCTGAGATTCGGATTACTTGTGTATCATTAATGAGGCTCAAGCCAGGTACGGCAGTAGACCTAATGTAATTATTCAGTCAACAACAGATACTTACTGAGCATCTACTATGTGTTAGGCTCTAGGACTAGACAACAAGGAATGAGGAAGTGTCTATTGTGGAAGACAAACACTTAAACAATAAATCAGGTTATAGACGGTGTTTGGGAAGAACAGTAAAGCAGGATAGGAGGACAATGTGTGAGCAAAATACAACTAGGCAAGAGAAGGCCTCAGAGATGCAGCATCCTGGAGCAAAGGGATTAACGGTGCAGATGAGCTTGCAAACCGCTGTAAGTGTCCCAGTTGCCCGAAGACATCAGGGGCCAAAGTGGGCAGAGGATGTGACTTTCTTCTGTCTTGGATGATAGATAATATTTTTAAAGCTTATTTTTTCTTTTCTTTTCTTTTTTTAATGACTAGGGACTTCAAAGCCAGTTTTAGCACACAGTGGCATCCTTACAGTTTGGCAAAGATCAATAAACCAACATGTGAACAGCCCCAGAACCAAAGGTACACAGCTCAAAGAGGACCAAAGACAAGGCTCAGCTTCTGAATGGTCTATTTCCAAGTTCTTGAGGAGACACACAGAAGGACCTCTCTAAATCATTATCCTGAGGGGAAGACTCCTCCCCACCAGGCTCTCTGAGAGTGGCCCCCGTTAGACTAAGGATGCACACTTGAAGCTTGAAGAGATGTGACACAGTTGTGAGGAGACGTGAATAATTCAAATAGAAGAATCCCAGCGAAGGTGCAAATGTGACAACTGAAAAACGGGGACTGTAGAAGCCAGGGGAAGCTCTCTTTCCAATGTTCTCACTGTGGTTTCAGTAAACAAACCAAGCTTTCCTGCCCACCCCACCCCACTCACCCCACCCCACTCATCCCACCTTACCTCACCCCACCCCATCACACCCCATCCCACCCCACCCCACCTCACTTATCCCACCCCATCACATCCCACCCCACTCATCCCACCCCACCCCATCCCACCCCATCCCACCCTACCCCACCTCACCCACCCCACCCCATCCCATCCCATCCCACCTCACCCACCCCACCCCATCCCACCCCATCCCACCCCACCCCATCCCACCCCATCCACCCCACTCACCCCACCCCACTTATCCCACCCCACTCCCCACCCCACTCCCCATCCCACCCCACCCCACCCCACCCCATCCTACCCCACCTCACCCACCCCACCCCATCCCACCCCATCCCACCCACCCCACCTCACTTATCCCACCCCATCCCATCTCACCCCATCCCATCCCACCCCATCCCATCCCACTTCACCCACCCCACCCCATCCCACCCTACCCCATCCCATCCCATCCCACCTCACCCACCCCACCCCATCCCATCCCACCCCACCCCACCTCATCCCATCCCACCCCACCCCATTTCATCTCACCCCACCCCACCCTGGCCTGGAAGGAATCTCAGTACAAGGAGAACTGAGTCCCCTGTGAGAGCTGACGTCTGACTTGAGGATGGCACTTGTGAAGCTGCTCCATATCTGCTCTCTTATGCTGTCTGGCTGGTCTCTGTCTTTGCTCGGCTACCTTGTGAGGAAAAAATACAAGTTTAGTATGAGCAGGACAGTCTTTCTGTGATCCGGAAAGCACTATCTCATGGCACTCACACATATATGTAGTATAATAACTGAATGTCACAAAAAGCCTCTGAACCCTCAAAAGAGGTGGCTGTAATGCAGAGTAGATTTGTGTATTTTAGTTTTTAAAAATGACAGGCACAGATAATGTCTTGGCTATTCATAATTTTTATTAACTAGGATTTTTGAGCTTCAGCTATGCTAGGATGGGATGAGCCTTTGTACAGTGTGTATCTTTCAAGATGAAAGACAAGATGTTTGGGGCTGAAAGTGTGCAAAGGAAGCCTATGCGACCTGTCAGGGTTTTGTAGTTTCAAGCTAACAATCTTACTTCCCTCCTCCTATTCTGCCTAGCACAGTGGTGAAAATATTGCCACAAAATAATGCTTCAGAGAGGAAAGTTAAGAACAGACAACGCCAGTGTGTCTCAGGAAAGTTGCTATGGATCAGAAAAGAAGAGGGAAATGCTTGTTTCATTTCTTTCTCTTCTCCTTACCCAATACATCAGAAGACTGGTGTCGCATGTGCCAGGGAGCCTCCTTCCTGAGAGATGGAAGGATTCCCTGGGTGTCAGGTAGAAGGAGAGTGCTGGGTGCCAAAACTGTACTTGCCAAATGGAAGTCATGCTAAGCTCAAAATTAGAAGTCATTTTAGGGAGACATCTTAGGAAGCTGAAATCCACTTATTTTAGCATTAGGTAAACACCTTTTATATACCCAACATTCAGCTAAGTGCTCTGCAGAAATTCAAGAAGTACAGCAGATAGTTCTTCCTTAACATTTAGCGTTTAATTAAATCACATACTTGACTAAGCGGATGAAAGAAAGATAATTCGTGGATCTTGCTTTTCCAGTAGCTCATGTTTTGGGGGAGACAAAGGGTATGTGCTTAACTTAAGACATAATGGGAGTCAGGAAGTACAAGTGCCAGGGTGGTTGGCACACATCATCCAGGCTGGGCTGCAACACATTCACTGAGGAGGAAGGACTTACCTGTGGCATTTGTTCACGGATTAGTTTCTGAGGAAGCTTGTCTCTCATGAACCCACAAAGAAATTCAGGCAGTTGTAGCAATGATGTAAGATCAGTTAAGTGATTCTGGAAATATATAATGTATCTGTGGTGATTTGAATGTAATTGGCCCCCATAATCTCATAGGGAGTGGCACTATTAGGAGGTGTGGCTTTGTTGGAGTGGGTATGGCCTTGCTGGAGGAAGTGTGTCACTGTTGAGGGTGGGCTGTGAGGTCTCCTTTGCTCAGAATACCACCCAGTATGGCTGTCAACTTCCTGTGGCCCGCATATCAAGATGTAGCCAGCACCACGTCTGCCTGTACTCCCCCATGCTCCCTGTCATGGTGATAATGGGCTGAACCTCTGAAACTGTAAGCAAGCCACCCCAATTAAATATTTTCTTCATAAGATTGCTGTGGCCATGGTGTCTCTTCACAGCAATAAAAACCCTAACTATAACAGTATTTGAAAGCATATTAGAACTTAGAAGGCAGGTATGTTAGTACATGCCTACATTCCCAACACTTGGGAAGCAGAGGCAGGAGGATCTGGAGTTCAAGGTCATCCTCAGGAATCTAGTGAGTTCAAGGCCAGTTTGGGATACATAAGATGCATGAGACCCTGTCGGAAGAAAAACTAAAAATCTTTAAACAGGGTTACCATATGACCTGATGATTCTGTTCACAGATCTTCAACCCTCCTAGGAGCATCTCTATGCCTGTATAAAGACCTGTCCATAAACACTCATAGAGGTATTACTCAAAGTAGCCCAAAATAGAATCAAGCCAAGTTTCTTTGAGCTGATGGATAAACAAATAGTCAGCTATATGATGGAGTCGTATTTGACAATAATAGAAAAAGAAAGGCACTGACTGCAGTCTAGCTCAATGGTAGAGCACAGCCCTGTTGTGTATAAAACTGTAGATCCAATCTTCACAGCAAAAATAAGACACCAACAACTTATAATTGGGCTGAACCTTGAAAACATTATGCCCGGTGAAGAAAGACATACCACGTGAGTCTACTTCTGTAACTGCAGAACCAGCCAATCTTCAAACAGAAAGCAGATTGGTGTTCTCCTGAGACTGAGGAGGGAAGGGAATAGGATGTGGATTCTTAGATGCAGACAGAATGTTGTAGGAGGAATGAAAAAATGTTCTGCAGTTACCTAGTCAAGATGACTGCCCAACCTGGGGCAGGTGAATTTTGTAGTATATAAATTGTATCTTAGCAAAACTGTTGTTATTAGCAACAGCAAAAAAAAAAAAAAAAAAAAAAAGGACAAGTCAAAACACGAACGTTCCCAAATTTCCTAAAAATACTAGCTCCTATCAGTGAAATTATAAAATAGACACCTCAGAAAAGATGACTAGTCATAGCAAAATATAGAAAGATGATTCCTTCTGGAGCTTCGTTATCTCATTCTGTCTCTGTCTTTCTTTTTTATGTTGTGTGTATGTGTGTATATATACGTGTGTAAGCATGTGTGAATACAGGTGTATACATGCTACAGTGCACATGTGGAAGCCAGAGGACTACCTCAGGGTTCAGTCCTTACCTTCCACCTTGTTGGGATGGGATCTCCCACTGTTTGCCATGACATGTCCTAGGCTAGCTTGTTCATGAGTTTTCAGGGATTCTCTCCTGTCTCTGTTTCCCATCTCTCAGGAGTGGGGAATTTTGGGATTACAGACACAGGCTCCCACTTCCTACTTGACTTGAGTTCTGGAGATCTACACTCAGGTCCTCATGCTTATGAGGCAAGAACTTTACTCCTGAGCTGTCTCCTCAGCCTGACCTTTGCTTTGCTTACAGGTGATTTGGAAGGTAGCCTGGGTCCTGGAATGTTGCTTATCATTTCACATTGGTAACTAATATGATTGTAATTCCCCCTGCCCCATGACTAAAAAGCAATCTGTGGTCAGAAGAATGAAGACCATAAAAATTACCCATAACTTATCAAAACTTCCCTCTCAATACCAATTGACTTTGGGTACTTGAAGCCTGGTGTGGTGGACCATGCTTTTAATCCCAGCACATGATACGCAGCAGCAGGTAGATCTCTGTGAGTATGAGATCAGTCTGTTCTATGTAGTGAATTCTAAGCTAGACAGAACTACTTACTAAGACCTTGTCCAAAAAAAAAAAAAAAAGAAAGGAAGGAAGGAAGGAAGGAAGGAAGGGAGGGAGGAAGAAAAAAAGGTAAACAAACACTGAGTACTTGTATTGATCAGCCCAGGCTACTATAACAAAATACTACAGACTAGGTGACCTTGGAAATGTTAGCTTCCTGGTGATCTAGAGATTCAACATCCAAGATAAAGATGTTGGTAAGGTCAATTTCTCCCAAGGCCTCTCTTTTTGGTGTGCAGATGGCCTCCTGGCTTCATCCTTATATGGCCTTTTTTTGTGTGTGTTTATTTTTGGTATCTCTTCCTGTTTTAAGGACTAAAGTTTTATCAGGTAATTCCTCCACCTTATGAACTTTCTTCAACTTAATTTCTTCCTTAAGGACTCTATTTCCCTATACCATCACACTGGGGATCTGGTGGAAGGGATGGAAGGGCACACACACAGTGATTTGTTATTAGTACATGGAATGGATTCCATTTTCCTTTCCAATGGCTCACAGATTGTTACTACTTTTAATTGTTTGGGCATTTAAGCTGTCTCAGTCCCATGCTGGTCAAACCCCTCCGGGAAGGCCCTTCTGTCCTCACGACAGACGCCCTTTTGTTCTCAGCGCTTCCTTGCACTCAGGCACAATATATCACATTTGGATCTCCACAAGTTCAATCAACTCTGAGTCTAAAATATTCAGAAAAAGTTGAATCTGCACTGAACGCTATAGACTTTTTTTCTTGTCATTCACTAAGCAATACAATGTAATACCTATTTACATTGGCAATAACATTTACATTGTGTTAGATCAGCTGTTCTTAACCTGTGGTTTGCAACCCCTTTGGGGGATCATATATCAGATATCCTGCATATCAGATATTCTACAGATCAGATACTTACATTATTATTCATAACATTAGCAAAATTACAATTATGAAATAGCAAAATAATTTTATGTACAGCATCACCACAACCTAAGGAACTGTATTAAAGGGTCTCAGCATTAGAAGGGTTGGGAACCACTGTGTTAGATGCTTTGAAGTATATGGGAAGATACTCATAGGTTAAATGCAGATACCATAACATTTTTTAAGCATTAATTTATTTGGGGGTTGGAGGTAAGCATGTGTGTGGCACAGTGTGCATGTGTGGGAGCTAGTTCTCATTTTAGTATGTGACTTCCAAGGATTAGACTTAACTCATCAGGCTGGGCAGTAGGCATCTTTATCTTGTTGATCCCATATCACATATGGATCTTGAAATCCATTGGGTCTGGGAACCAATCCATGTGGAATACCTAGAGATGACTGTGTATCTGTGTGTCTGTCTCTGTGTGTCTGTGTGTCTGTGTGCCTGTGTGTCTGTTTGTCTGTCTGTCTCTCTCTCTCTGTCTCTCTGTCTCTCTGTCTCTCTCTCTCTGTGTGTGTGTGTGTGTGTGTGTGTTTGTGTGTGTGTGTGTGGTGTCAGAGATAAAGGGAGTGAGGGAGAGAGCACACATACAACTTTCCATTATTGTGATGAATATCTAAACAATTTACTGTTGCCAGGGAACCTGGGGTTTGCTTTTAGGCCCTTTGTCTCATTAATAAAAGGAATTAAAATGGACTCATAATGAAGCTTGAGAACAATTTTACTTGTTTGAGAGAAAAACAAGAGTTCAGGAAAGCTGACAATCTCAGCAACTGTCAGGAGAAGGGAGGTGGAGAAGAGCAAGAAAGCAGCTATGCCATTTTTAACCAACCACATCATGGCAGAAAAGGTAGGGATAACTTCAGAGAGAAGAGTTATAAAGCCCAGAGTGACCCAGAAAGCATGCCCAAACTTTGGTCTGTATCTGAAAGAAATTGAAGGAAAGAGAAATTCTCCATTTGTGAGTTGCCCAGGCAGGCAGTCTTAGCAGAGCTATATTGTGAAGACTCTGCAATCAACAGTGTGGAGGATGAGTTTCTGAGAAGGACAAGTGCACTATCTCATTAAAGGAGTAATTATTCCTCCCACCTCCTTAGCATGGCTTTAGGTGAATCAACCTTCCTGAAAGGTGGTTTCTTAGAGGGATGATTAACAGGCCTAGCTGAACTAACTTTAAAGGATGGAGACAATAATATATAATATTCTAATCTTTGGAATAGATCAGAATGCCTTGTCTCTACCCATGGCCAGAGGTAGATCCCATTCTTTTGATCCAGAGAAAGTAACTTTCTTTTAATGGACCTCAGCAGAGCCCTGATATCTATCCTCAGTGGCTTCCAACATTTCAAGCAGGAAAGCTCACTGATTTCAATCCATGGTCACTCACCCTTTTATTTGGAGCTGTTCACTGAATGGTGGTAGGGAAGGACAAGAGAAGGAAGAAGGAGGAAGGGGGAGAAAGAAGAGGAGGAGGAGGAGGAGGAGGAGGAGGAGGAGGAGGAGGAGGAAGAAGAAGAAGAAGAAGAAGAAGAAGAAGAAGAAGAAGAAGAAGGAGAAGAAGAAGAAGAAGAAGAAGAAGAAGAAGAAGAAGAAGAAGAAGAAGAAGAAGAAGAAGAAGAAGAAGAAGAAGAAGAAGCCAGGATTCTAGCATCCCTTTCAATGACATATCCTCAATGACCTAACTTCTTTCCACTAGGCCCTGCCTACTAGTAATTCACCCACTCTCAATAGCACCATAATCTGCCAAGCATTTAAAACCTGGGTCTTTGCATGATATTTTAGATAAAGCCATAGCAGTATGGATAGGTATTCATAGTATGATACACAGAGGTATAGACAGACACATTTCAGAAATCATAACTCCAATTATAGACCATTCCTCTTATATCCTTGCCTTCACCTTTCTGTATTTACAAATCTCTCCCCTCACAGTGAGACCCTTGCTCTCAACCATATTAATTCATTTACCCATGTTTATAGTGTCATAAAATCTACAAAACAGTTTCATAGCCATTCTGTCTATGCTGGTACAGAAACAAACAAGTTAAAATAATTTAACATTTATTTACAATTCTCATTCTCCACACTACCCAAGTCCCATCACAGCATGGTCTAATTCTTGCTCATAACTCCCTTGGGTTATATATTTTCCTCTTTCAGTGCTGATCATTTATTTGAAATACAGATAAGTGTATTTTCTTATCTTGGTTTTGAGATTTTTCTCCCCATATTTGTTGTTTTGATATTTACATATATTGAAAATCAACAAGCTTTTGAAAATCATTTTTCACAAAGCTGGACTTAAGGTATTATCCATTTCATATGACCCACTTCTAGAAAGATCCATTTCATTATTTCCCAATAGAATTCTCTTGTATCTTTTTATATATAATTCATATATATATGTATATATATATATGCACATATATGTATGTTCTCATTTCCTTTTTATTTCACAAAAGGTAGCATGCTATTGATGTGGGATGATCCTTCTGTATGCTGTGAATGTGTGTTGCTCTCAATGGTTGATAATAAAGCTGTCTGGCCAATGGCAAGGCGGGATAAGGTTAGGCAGAACAATCAAACTAAGAACTCGGATAAAGAGGGGCAGAATCAAGAGAGATAAGAGCCAGCTGCCCAAAAAGCAAGATGCCAGAAGACTGGTAAAGCCACGGCCATGTGGCAATACATAGATGAACAGAAATGGATTAATTTGAAAGTAAGAGCTAGTTAGTAATAATTCCTGAGCCATCAGTCAAGCATTTATAATTAATATAAGCCTCTGTGTGGTAATTTGGGAAGTATCTGCTCAGTATTTGGGAACAGGCAGATGGGACAGAAAACTCTGCCACCATTTACATGCTATATGTACTCTTTTGTATTTTGTAAGAAGAAAGATTTCTTTGAGTTTTGGAGACCAGGGTTCTTGAGAGATGGCATTTATTTAACCTGTGTCTCTTCCAAAGAGCTTACTGAGGTGAGCCCCTTGCCTACAGTGTGCTAGGCTCACAGCACCCTTCAGCCCAGCTCTGGGCATCTCTTAGCAGGCACTCACCCCTGTACCTTGTCTACCTCTGTGGATAAAGTATGCAGATTCCTGTCTAACAGTGTTTTGATGAAGCTTGTGGACCCTCACCTCAAGTTAATGCCACACACTGGACAACGTCCTGATGTGCCAGCCCCCCTTCTGGAGAAGCTGGCCAGAAACAGCCCTCTTCTATATCACCATGGTCAGGTCTCCACACACACACACACACACACACACACACACACACACACACACACACACACACATCTCCCACCTAGACTGCCTTGCCTCTTCCTCTTCTCCCTTACCCACACTTTTCTTTGAAAGGCTTGGAGGCAGGTACCCTTTAGGAACCGTGGCTCTTAGAAGGAAAAGATGTTTAGAATTGCTGCCTGCTGAGCAGTTCCTCAGCATTAGATATCAGAGCACCCTCCTAGCAGGGGATAAGCTGGGGCCATTCACTTCTAGAGTCTGCCATCCTATTGTCCTGCTCTAGATGCTGTTGACATAAAAACCACAGCTCCCATCTTACAGGGAACAAGAGATGTTGGTTCTGGAGCCACTTTGAGTGACCATGGCCTGAGAACACAGATTTAGGGCACCCCAAATTCTATGTTCCAATGTGGAAACAGATTCACGAGGTTTTATAGAACAAAGGAGGTCATAAATCAAGGCAAGTTTAAACTACATTAGTGGGCACATTGGAGACGTAGTTACAGCAAGGCAAGATGCTTTCTATTGGCCCAAGATGCTGATGCCAGTCTTAGCTTTTGGGTTAGTGGAAGCTAACTGTATGCTAAGTTAATAGATTCCAAAAACTTTCTATCTATTAGTTACAAGATGTTAGTTCAGACACAGAAGTGGGGAAGGAATGACTATCCCAGAGGGCTGGAACTAGCCCAAGATAAGGTAATTAGCCTCTTGACCTGCAACATTCCAACCTGTCCACAGTACTAAGATTCTAATCAGTCAGTCTAAGAAGACACAGCTTCTTTCCAGGAATTCTTGTTCAAAAATACCTAGAGAAGGCCAGCTCTCCTCAATCAGCAACTAGAGACCTAGAGAGAGGGTGTGGTCAGCCAAACTAAGCGGGGTTCGGCAAGGTAAACAGAGGCAGTACGGAGATTTGAAACAATAACCAGAGGTGGAAATGCTTGGCCAGGTAAGCAGGCAGCTGGGAGCTCCCCATGTTTTGCCTTCACCCTGGTCCATGCTCTTTAAAACCTCAGTAACCAGGGTGCTGGAGAGACGGCTAAGAGATGCTGGAGAGATGGCTTAGAGGTGAAGAGCACTGGCTGCTTTTGTAGAGGACCTGGGTTTGGGTCCCAGAAACCACACAGAACAGCCCATAAGCTCCTGTAACTGCAATTCCAGGCACTCCAATTCCCTCTTCTGGTCTCCACACCTGCCGAGCACACATGTGGTGCACATACCTACATGCAGGCAAAACACTCATTGGCATAAATAAATCAATCTATAAAACTTCAGTGGTGTCCAACAGTGTCTATCCTGTGTCTTCCCAAACTACCCCTTAAAGGGGGAGGTTTAGGTGGTATCCTGAAGACATCCAGAAAAAGCCCCGTTGTAGCTATAGGGGAGAGAGGAAAGGGCCAATCTCATGCAAAAAGGGCCTCACAGGGTTAACACAGCAAAGTTTGCACAAAGGATGGAGGAGGACAAAGCAAAAATTAGAAAGCGGTTGCCCAAGTGGAGGAGGGGAACCTTCCACCCGTCTCCTTGCATCAGGAGGTACATTTCCATTTCAGAGCAAACGCAGCTACAAATGGCGTAGCTAGGAGCATGTCCCTACTTAGGCAGCGGATGAAAGACCCTCCCAATGCCTTTGATGCATATTCGAGCACGTTTGAAACGTGCACAGCCTGGGAACCCCAGCAGAGCAGGGCTGATTGTGGTTGGAGAGAAATCCTTGCCCGGAACAGCCACGGCCTGAAATGGACCACAAAGGCGGTAGGAGGCAAAATCTGGATTGGATTTCGGAAGCGAAGCGGACGCTGCACCATGGCTCTGAAACTGGGCGCCTCCGGAGGCAGGGGCTGTTTGCCAAGAGGTCCATTATTTGAACAACTCCCAGCCCCAGGGCTAGTCACTGGTGGGAACCTGGGAGGGGCTGAACATGCTGTTCAGAATAATTTAGGAGGCAGAATATTCTTCCTGCTTGGTAGTGTGAAATCACTTATTTATGGCTCCCATTCAGACCCCGGTTTGTAGATAATCCCCCTTTCTAAGCAGTCGAACTCATGAATGTTGATCTTGCAAATCAAGCTGACACTCGCAGCTTTTGTCCACCAGGGCATACACCGGGGCCTACCTTCTCCCCAGCACGTTTTCCCTCATCAGCATGCCTGTCCCAGCCTCTTGGATTCCTAAAAAGCTTGCTCCGCCCCAAACTGACCTGGGGTCTCCAGCAACAATCAAGGAGCTTGTCTGCCAAGTGCTTGGGCCAACTTGGAACGTTCAGCTCCGGGCGGGGGCTGGGGGTGGGGGCAGAGAAGCCTCGGGGACAAATGGACCCCTCCCCCGCTCTGCCCGACAGAAGGAGGTCACCCATTGAAGGGTCCCCTGGGAGCTGGAGACCTTCACTCTGGGTGTAGGTTTCCATCCTTAACATGCCACAGCAAACCAAGCCAGGACAAAACCCAAGGTCTAGAGAAAGGAAGCCATAAAACAATCCCATTTATATGATGGGAGGACCAGAGACAGAAGACACAAACGCCAGCCAGGGTGCATAGATCCGAAATAACGAGATCAGATGGGGGACTGTGGATGCCAAAGACAGCCAGGAGCCATCAATAATAAGACTTTGCTGAAAGCAAAGTCGATGGTCGGTGTCCGGAGTAAATACAATGGTGACTCTGGACGGTGGTGTGGTAAGATGCCTTTTTATTAATGCTAATGGGCTAATGTTTGTTCATTGCTCCACTCTCCAGAAGAACAGCTGCAGATTCCACAGCAAATATTTTTGGAGTCCTCCGTGATGCATGTGACCCCTGAACATCTTTAGGCTCACAGTGGCTCACTATCAAGGTGGCCCTATGGAAAACGCACATTATACATTTTTATTTTTAAAACATTTTTTTAGAATGTGTGTACTTACACACATTTGTGCATCTATGACTTAGGCAAGTAAGTCAAAAAAGGGATTTGTTGCATCCCTAGAGCTGGAGTGAGTTGTGAGCTGCCCTACATGGGAACTGAACCCGGGTCCTTTGTCGGAACAGTGCGTGTTCTTAATGGTGCCGCCATCTCTCAGATTCCTTTGAGACTGTATTGACGTTTGTGCGCCTGACAGTGAAGCTGACCTGTAAATGACAAGCATGGCCTCTGCTCCCTCACCCAGCAAGACGAAACACTGATTCTTGGCACGTCTTCACCAAATCTCCGTTCTTTCTTGTTTCTTTCATTGCCACAGAAGAACTCACCAGAGAAAAGACCACAATGAAAGGTTGAAGTCTGATTCTATGGATGAAGAAGGAATCAGAGTGGCCACTTTTAGGTCATCGCACATAACTGGAATAGGAAGATAGGTTGAATAGGACAGTGTGGAAAGAATCTTTCTTTTTTTCATTTATTTCACATACCAACCACAGTTTCCCCTCCCTCCTCTCTTCCTGTTCCCTCCTCCAACCTCCAGTCTATCCCCCCTCCATCCACTCCTCCATTCAAAAAGGGGCAAGCCTCCCATGGGAGTCAACAAAGTAGTTGAGGCAAAACCAAGCTCCTCCCCCTGCATCAAGGCTGGGTGAGGCATCCCTGTGTGGGGAATAGGTTCCAAAAAGTCAGCTCAGTGCCAGGGACAGGTCCTGATTCCACTGCTAGGGGCCCTGCAGACAGGACAAGCTACACAACAAGAATTTTAACTCTATGTTACTGGTGGCCGTTTTCACATCAATTGTGTTTCTAGTCCTGGAGTCAGGGGTGGGCAGGGGTTTGACTGTGTTTCTTCCCTGGGCGTTTTCTTAGATCTTGGCATCTTCTCTTCTCTCTGTTGGTTTTGACAGTGTCCAGCAAACTGAGTTGTGTCTAGCCTCAGTCTTCGCCTTCAGCTCCCTCCATCAGTCATTGAAGAACAGTCTCTTGCCAACTTCATACGATTTGGATGTGTCAGTACCAATAGACAATCAATAAGGCATAAAGTCAGGGCAGTTATAGTCTCTCTTTTCCAGAATCTAGAATCTTCATGCATGCAAAACCAAAAAAAAAAATGGCTATTGTTTATTAAACGAATACATCAATATACAAATTATAGAAAAATGAGAAGTTAGAAATGTTTTTATTGTGAATTATAACATCATCCATAAGATTCCATAAAAATGTATTTTATGTAACTTCAATACCATGTGTGTGATTACTACTTGGGTCATGAAACTTGTGGTCAGAGATAAAATCAAGAGAGAAAAGAATAAAATATTATGCTTATTTGGAGATTAACAGGATTTCTATCTAGAAACACCTAATTCAAGCAGCCTTGAGAATGTGCTCAGTGCTTGAACTGTTTGTGGGGGGCGTTGCCTCGCTGGTTCCTCTCCTCTCCAATGAAATGTTTGCAAAAAAAAAGTGATTGGGCGCATTCTGTGACTCTGGTCAGCTTAGGGGAAACAGAGATGATTTCACAAAATGGTCCAAAGGTAAGTGAATTTCCGTCTCAAGGTTATTTTTGACAGACACAAAGTCCTGAACTAGGTGCTATATTCCTCTTTCAATATTATCAGTATGCTGGGGTTTCTCCTTACCCCCTAGGTGCCCCTTCTTAATGATAGCAACAGCCTTGATCTCTCCTAACTGCTCTCTTGACATGGGTGGTAATTGCTTCCTGACTTTCCTCTATAATTCTATCATGTAGGAATTCACCCCTGCAGGTTATTGTTAGTTTCATCTGTTTTAAAAATATTTATATGAAAAGGCTTTTTGTGAAATCTTTTTATTCAGCACTGTATTTATGAAAGCCACCCATGTTATATTTGAGGAATATCAATCTCACTGTTGGACTGTAGTCAACTTGTTACTGTGTCAAATTTTCTTATTTGTACTACCCCGTGAACACATGCACTGATTCTGTTGTGGTTATGGTAAGCGGCCTCCCTGCCCCACAGGAGCACATTTCTCAAGAAGTCTCTAGGAATACAACTTCAGGGTACGAAATTTAGGTAACTTCACCTTTGCTGGACAAGCCAAACTATTTTTCCACAGTGGTTTAGTTGAGATGGTGTCTATCTTAGTTACTGTTCTATTGCTGTGAAGAGACACCATGACCAAGGCAACTTACAAAAGCATGAATTTAATAGGAGGCTTGCTTACAGTTTTATGGGGAGAGTCTGTGACCACCATGGTGGGAAGCATGGCAGCAGGTAGGCAGGCTGGCGAGTTAGCTGAGAGCTTACATCGTATCCACAAGCCAGAAGAAGAAACAGACAGACAGAGACACAGAGACAGAGACTGAGCCTAGTGAAGACTTTTGAAAGCTTGAAGCCAACTCCACTGACTTACCTCTTCAACACCTCCTAATCCTTTCCAAAACAGTTCTACCTATTAGGGATCAAGCATTCAAACATATGAGCCTGTTGGAACCGTTCTCATTAAAAACACCACAGCATCGTTTCTAGATCTTCTCCATTTGGTATTTCCATCTTTTCAAACTTTTGCCCACTTGATGCCTTTGTTTTTTATTATAATTTCCAGATAACTACTGACCACCTTTCTTTATCTGAATTACTGTTTTGTTTCCCAAACTATTGTTTTACACACACACACACACACACACACACACACACACACACACACACACACACACGAATAGCCTAAGAAGTGATCAGTGTTATTCCAAGTATGTTTCTATTCAACCATCAAATTCAAGGAAAATTGTTTCTAAAGATTCCTATAGAATACATTTATTTAATCTGTATTTACCTCAAGGGGCATGGTTGTTTTAAATTTGGTTAACTTGGTAATTAAATAATAGAAATTCTTATGCATGGAATTATGTTGTTGACTTTTCACTTGAAGGTAATCCTAACTAAAACTTATCACTAATTCATGTTCTTCCTTTGTGTCTATTTGATGAACACTGTAGCCTTAGAAGCCAGCATAAAACAGCCATCCTAAAAGAGGCCTGCCATGAAATGAAACAATTTGGGGTTATCTCATGTTATCTCCAAGTGGCATTTTGTAATGGAAATGGAATACCAGCCAGGTAAAACCAAGCATAACTCCCTCAACTGTATTCAACGTTCAGTAACTTCCATTCTTTCTCTCTCACTGTTAGTTTATCTCCTGTCTTTTGCTCTGGGGTCACTGAAGGGCAATGACAAAATATAAAGCATGATGACATTTAATGAGAAGCATTGGGGTACTCAAACATTAAGATACGGCTTTTGGATTCTAGGCTAGCACAAGTCCATCTAGCACAGGAATGGCAAATGGGATTGATTTCTCTCATCAGCTCCAATTAATTGCAGTAATGTATGGAGAAAAATCCCAGAGTCACATGTGGGCTCTGAAGTGTTGTAATGTTAGACATGCATACTGTGGTGGAATGTTCTGTCACCTGCCATCCAGAGCAGCAGTTCTCAAGTTTGTCATCTTAAAGATGACTCATCTGTGATTTCTTACACAGGCCATGCCCAGGACCATCAGATCATTAGAAACTCTGAGAAGGGAAAACCCAGCCACCGTTTTTTTTTTTTTTTTTTCCTTAGCAAATACACAAAAACACAAAAATGATAACATTAGTTGAGTACCGTCATGTTTGATACATGTATACACTGCATAATATTTAAATCAGTACAAACAGATTCATGTCTTCAAACAGTCCTCATTTTGTTATAGTAAAACTTTTCAAAATGCCTCCCTCCAGCATTTGGAAATGTGTTCTGTGTAATTGTTATCACATTTGCCACACTGTATGGTAACACCCCGAGCTTCTTGCTAGCTGTATCACAGGAACCATGATACACCACCCCCTTCTCTCCCTTTCTCCCCAGTCTCTGGGCCCTGCAGTTCTACTCTCAACTTTTATGATATCAACTATTTTAGATTCCACATGAGTCAGAATATGTGACCCTTGTGTTTTCATTCATGACTGACTTCACTTAATCTAAGACTCTCTGGTTCCATTCATGTGTCACAGATGACAGGATTTCATTGCTTTTGTGGCTGCATAGTATTCCATTGCATACACGTACCACATTTTCTTTATCCATTCATCACTTGATAGACACCTGTGTTGTAGGATAATCATTTTGTACACTGAGAAGATGTGTCTCTGCCAAGGCACCTTCTGATTGGTTTAATAAAGAGCTGAGCAGCCAATAGGAAAGGACAGGTGGGACTTCTAGAGAGAGAGAGAGGGGAACTTGGATAGAAGGGATTTACCAGTGAAACACAGAAGGAGTCAGATGTACAATATAGAGGAGAGGTAAAAAAAAGCCATGTGGCAGAACATAGAATAATATAAACGGGCTAATTTAAGTTGTGAGCTTGTTACAAACAAGCCTAAGCTAAGGTCAAGCCTTCATGCTTAGTAAGAAGTCTCTGTGTCATTATTCAGGGTCCAAAGAAAGCCAGCTACCCACTTAGGTTGCTGCCATCTCTTGGTTGTTGTGAACAGGGCTGCAATCAATATAGGGGTGCTGATATTTCTTCAGCATTCTAATCTCACTAGGGGATGATAGATGCCCAGAGGTAGCATTGATGGATCAATATTGGTTCCATTTTTAATTTTTTTTTTTTTTTTTTTTTGGTTTTTCGAGACAGGGTTTCTGTGTGTAGCTTTGTGCCTTTCCTGGAACTCTCTTTGGAGACCAGGCTGGCCTCGAACTCACAGAGATCCGCCTGCCTCTGCCTCCCGAGTGCTGGGATTAAAGGCGTGCGCCACCACCGCCCGGCCCATTTTTAATTTTTTAAAGAACCTCCTCCAAATCGTTTTCCATCATGGCAGCATTATTTCTATTTCTACCCTCAGTGTGTAAGCATTCTCTTTTCTTCCTGCTGCAATAATAAATAGCTCACTCTGATTTTTATTTGTGTTTCCCTGATGATTAGTGATGGTGTGTTTTTTTATGTCAGGTATACAGCTGGCAAGTATTTGCTCCCATCCTGTAAGCTGCCTTCACCATAGTGAATATTTCCTACTCAGCACAGAGGGCTTGTAGTTTCTTGTAATCCCAGTTGTCTATTTTGCTTTCACTGTTTTTAAGACCTTGTCCAAAGAATTTTCACCCATCCCAGTGTCTAAAAGAATTCCCTTCATATTTTCTTTTTGTGGTTTTGTAGTTTCAGGGCTTACATGTCAGTCTTGTTGCACTCTGAGTTCATCATTGTAACTGGTAAGAGAGAGGAATCTGCTGTCTTTTTTTTTTTTTTTTTTTTTGCATATGGACATACAGTGTTTTTCATACTATTTGTTGACAATGTTGGTTTTTCTGCAGTGTTCCATAGATTAGTTTTATTTACTCCATGGTGAACTTTAATTCTAGTGTTTTTCTGTTGATATTCTGTCTGGATGATTTGTATCTGCTGCTGAAAGTGGCATATTAAAGTCTTCAAATATTGCCCAGGTATATTTAGTCTAGTAATACTTGCTTTACGTACTTGGGTGCTCCAGCATTTGGTGCACATGTATTTAGAACTCAGTTCCTGCTGCATGGATGCCTTTGTCGTTGAGTACTGTGCTTCCTTATGTCTTTTTATTCCTTTGATTTTGGAATCTATTTTGTCTTAAATTAACATGGCTCTTTCTGCTTCTTTTTAAATTCTGTCTGCAAGGAATGTCTTGCCTCATCACTTCCTTTCCAGACTATGTGTCCTCAGAGGGAAACTGAGTTTCTTGTAAGCAACTTATGATTGGATCTTTTTTTTATCCTTTTATTAACTGTCTCTTAATTGGCAAATTTAGTTCTTTTACATTTGAAATAATTATTAATAGTAAAGTTCTTATAGCCATCTCTCTCCCTCTTTCCCCCTCCTTCCCTCCCTTCACCTCCTCTATCCCTTCCTCCTTTTCCCCCTATCTATAACCTTTGTTGGCAGTGAATTACTTTAGTGGTGTGTTTTGATTCCTTACTCACTGACTTGTGTTTACATACTGTATATGTTTGCTTTGTGATTATCATGAGGTTCACATAACACATTTTGAGAGCTTGCTTGAAGTTTCTAGCAAGGGGTGCAGATGCTAATCTAATATTCCCTTTACCAAAGACCTACCCTCCTTTATAGAGGAAGTTTATCTTTTTCAACTGATGGAGCACACAGCTTGAGAGGGAGGAATGGGATACCCCCACCTAACCACCCAGATCAGCTGAATCAACCCTGGCAGCCAATGGGGTGATAGATGTCATAGCCAGATCTCCCTCATATCTAAACAAAGCCTTTAGGATATAACAAAAAATTGAAAATACAGAAACTTAAAATCATTAGGGTAGGAATGGAAACAAACGGGGCCAGTAAGATGGTTCAGTGGGGGAAAGAAAGACACTTGCTGCCAGGCCTGATGAGTCAAGTTCAACCCTCAGACCCACATGGCAGAAGATAAAAAACTGACTCCCACAAACTGTGCTCTGACCTTCACATGAGCATCGTGGCATGCACTCCACCCCAAAATAAGAATGTAAAATAAACGGCTCCTGCCTTAACTTGTTTCTGTTTGGAATTTGGTCACAACAATGTATGAGATGACTAATAGGGAACAATTGGAACCATGCTGAGGTTGTTGCCCTGATAAACTTGTGTGCTCTGTAGACCTTAGGAACTGATCTGTTGGAGGAACTTTGGGATGGAGAAAGCCCAAGGATGCTGTCAGGGGAGCTTGATGGCCATTGTGGTGGAGTCCCAAAGAGTAGGGTACCATACAAAGTGCAGACAGTGAAGATTGCTGATGCAGGTTCAGAGAGGAACAAGGACCCCATGGAACTGTGCTAGGTCATAGGGTACCATGCAAAGTGTAGACCGTGCAGACTGCTGATGGTGGTTCAGAGTGAAACAAGGATCCTGTGTAACTGAGCCGGGGCCATTCATACTACATTCAGGCAAATAAACTGGCTATGCCCATACCATGAAATTTTGAGAGGCTAAACTCAAAGTAATGATGAAATTTCAAGATAGCATAACACTGAGGTTGCCACGTGGTTGTTGCTCACTATGTTAGGCGAAGTTATACTGAGAGTTGAGAATACAGAGCAGAACAGGAAAAATGTCTATTTGGTCAAAGAAAAGTCGTGAATGTGTTTTAAAGTTCAGACAACGTGAGGGCAGGCAAAGTTGCTGTAATTGTTACAGGGATCATTAAACATTAGGAAAATAGGGATGGTGCCTTGAGGGGAAGAGCCTACCCTGTGAAGGCTCCATGGGGGCAAAAAATGAGATCCTATTTGAAAACCTTTCATTTAAGAAGGGAGCATGTGTGTTTAAGAGAAGGAAGCCCCTGCACCAAGGGTGGCTCCAGCTGAGTCCACAGCGGGAACAGAACCACCTTGGGGAATGTCTCCCTAGGTTCAGGCCCACGGGCATCCAGAGACCACTGCAGCTGCGCTAAGAGAGGACCATGCTGCATCTCCCGCTGGCTGCAGAAATTGTCCATCTAAGTCTGGCTTTGCTGGCATGCAGACTGCAGCAACTCTGGGATCATCAGGACTAGCAGCAAGGTTCCAGAGTAAAGTAGGTGAGGCCAGCCAATGCATGGTAAGATCAGATTCCCTAAAATAGGCCTGAGGAGGCCACTGAAGCTTTGAGGGTGAAGCCTGAGCCACAACGGAGAACCCTGGTGTTGGTCTCACAAGGAATGTAGAATCATTGCTCAGGAAAGCCAGAAGAGCTGACGCAAGAGAGACAGCAGATGGACAGGATCGTAGCCTCAAGGCGAGCAAAGCCTGTCAGAGCACAGATGATGCTACCACATGCTCTGGGTACCAGACATGGATCTGCAGGAAATAATTCTGTCCTTCTGTCCTTCTGTCCAGCAGCTGAGTTTCTGTCTTGCTTTGGTCACATCTTCGGCCTTTCGGAGTTTGATTTTTAATATGTCATGGGCCTTAGTTACATTTATCAGTGACTTCTGTCATATCTATACTGAAACGCATTTCAGTGTGTCCAAAGTGCTCTGTTACCATCTCTCTGAATGAACTTTCAACCCCCTTAGAATCATGAAGTCTTCTTGCATCCCGATAGCCCAAACATTTGTTTTTGATATTGTCTCAAAGCTCCCATAAGCCTTTTCATCCCTCCTTATTTTGTTTCCTCTTCTGTGTCTGTGTATTTTCAAATAGCCTGTCTTCAAACTCACTAATTCTTGCTTCTGTTTGATCTGTGCTGCCACTGATGCCTTCTGTTGCATTTTTAATTTCACCACACGCTACTTTCAGTTCAAGACCGTGTTTGATTTCTTATTAATTGCTTCCATCTCTTCGTTAGGTGTCTGTTTTGGGGGTACCTCCCAAACTCACTGAGTTTTAAATTCTCTGCTAGTGCTCCCATGCTGAGGGCTGCTCGCTCAGCTGCTGACACTTTGAGTACTAGATACAGTCATGTCTTCTGAAAGCTCTGGATGTTTGTCGGTGTGAGACATCACCTGGGCACTGAAGGAGCCCTATTTACTCCTGTGTCATGGCTTAAACACGTAATGATCCACACTGGCTCATGTGCTGAATTATTGGCCTGCAGCTGACAGTGTTATTAGGAGAGGCAGTAGGAACTTTAGGAGAGAGAGACCAGATGGAAGAATGAACCTCTGGGAAATTGTTTTCAAGGTTAGATCTGGTCCCTGTACTATTGTCGTTCATGCTTCCTGGCTGCCATAAACATTCTATTCTACCATGCTCTTATCATACCTGGCTGAAATCTCTGAAGTTGTGAACTAAAATAAGTCTTTAACTCCTTAAATTGTTTCCAACAGATTTTTTTGTTTTGGTTTGGTTTTTACAATAACACGAAGTCCCAACACATTCCATTTCTCTTAACCTGGCTTTCTGTGTTGTTTGAGGCAGAGTCTAATTCTGTCACTAAGGCTGGATTGGAACTCACTGTGTGACTCAGGCTGACCTTGAACACACAATCCTCCTCCTGCCTCATCCTCCCAAGGGCTGGGATTATCGGCAGGTGCCATCAAAGCCACTCTATGCAGTCTTTTGATTTTCTGAGCCTGCAGTCATTTCCACTAGGTCGGCACTAGGTGGTGCCCAGGTCCAGATCTGCCAGGAGTATGCTATCACTCCCTCTGTTCTCAGGGGCAATCCAAACCCAGGCTAGTCCCAAATAGTCTGTTAGCAAATTGTTTGTGAGGCAGTGGCAATATCTAAGGAAGGTAGCATGTCCCCACAAGCCCTCTCCCTGATCCAGGATAATCCCACATGGCTCATCTATAATCACTGACCAGTGGTCAGACAGTTCAGGCTTTTGTCTAGGCTCTGGGTAGTCACCAAAAAGAGGCCACCTTTATCTTCTATGTCACATCTGTGCTCACCAAGGTCACAAAGCTCTCTCACACTCTGAGCCCCCAGCCCACAAAGATCAGCACAGCACTAATAATAGTGAGGACCAAGGTCCACACCCCTACGAGCTATTTGTTGCTTGGGTAGACCCGTGGTCCAAGGCCACTGAGACCGATCATCGGTGATGCTGGCTGGAAGAGAAGTGTGATAGCCTGGGGTCACAAGTCTTCCCCTGGCATTAGAATTGCTCCAGAGGCTCCACCCCCAGGGGATGGACCTGAGATTAACTTTCCCAGGTCCAGCTCTAAATCCCAGGATACAGTCAGTCTTATGACTGCTACCCCATCCTTCTTCCTGAAACAGGTCTCTCACCACACCATGCTGTCTGAAGTTTATCTAATACTGGTAAAGGCAGAACCTGGGCCACCTGGGCTGATGTTAAACTTGGCCGTGCCTGTGTTTCTCAGCTGCAAAAGTCTGCACCATTTCAGGAGTACTCCAAGTCCTACAGTGCAGTCATCAGTGATGCGGGCTCAAACATGAGTCTGTCCCACTGGGGCACAGGTGTGAGCACTGGCCTGAGAGTGCTGCTAGAGTTCAGGGGATGGATAGTAGAGGCGACCTCTGGCCATGGTAAACTGAGTCACAACTGAGTCTCTCTGCCTGCAAAGTCTTGGGAAGAAGATAAATGTTCTCCAAGCCCCTTCCAGCACAGAAATCTGGGTTAGTCCTACACATACATACATGTCTCCACCTGATGCCAGAGATGGCCTAGAAGCTCTGTCTGCAAATGGGCCCTTTAGTTACTGCCGTGTGCTTGGTCTCACTATAGCGAGTGTGATATTGGACTCAGACAAAACCTTGTGCTAGCTTATGGGCCCTGCTCCAAGGTGGCTAAAGTCTTGCATCCTGAGGTTGAAGGAATGGTGGAGGTTGATGGTGGAGGCAGCTGTCTCTTTGCACCTGGCCTAATGCACTTACAGTGACTCAGTCTGTAGGTTGGTTATAGGACAGGGCTTTGATCAACACTACCTCTCACTATACTGGGTATGGGGGTGCTAGGTTTCAAGTCTAAGACCTGGATTGAATTCTCATATCCTCCCATAAGTGGGATCAATTGACTTATCTATCTATCTATCTATCTATCTATCTATCTATCTATCTATCTATCTATCTATCTTTCCTCCCTCCCTCCCCTCTTAGTTCTCCCCCTTCCTCCCTCCCTCCCTTTCTCTCCCTCTTTCTCTGGACTGGGTAGTTCAAAGTTGGGATAGAGGTATAACCTGTTTCTGTCTACTTTCTTCAGCACTTTTTAAAAAAATTTTGTTTATACTAAAGGCAGGCACCATGGGATCATTCAGTTTCCTGAGTTCTGAGGCTGGTATTCTGGTGCATAAACAACTGTAGAACTTGCTGTTCCTCTAGGAAAGTTATCACTGGTGTGTTGAGCAACAGCTTGCTCTGCTTCTGGAATCCCTGTTTCTTAAGGAGCCAAGAAAATTCCACCATGCAACCAGGTTTGACAAGCATAGGTGTCTGGCAATGTTTCCTAAACCTGGCTTTATTATTACCCATCAATGTTTCACCTCCTCCCTTTAAATATATTTTTACTGAATGGTCTTACCCCACATGAAATTTTAATGCAGTGGATATTCGGAACAGTCATCTCTCAAGATCTGTGGGTTCCATATGTCTAATGTAACAAATGATTAGAAATATTTGAAAAAATACATTTGCCTCAGACATATATAGGCTCTTCTTGTCATTATTCCCTAAGCAAAACACTACAAGAACCATTCTATTTACAATGGATTGGGTGTTATAAGTAATAGAGATGATTTAAAATATATAGGAGGATGTATGTAGGTTCGTTGTAAATACTCTGCCACTTCATGGAAGAGACTTCAGTATCTTCATATTTTGGTATTATTGAGGAGTCCTGCAGCCAATTTCCTACATGTACCAAGAGACCACTGTGTCTGTAGTTATGACCAGTGTAGATCTATGTTTTCTATATATAAAACAGTAAGTTTTTGCTACTCTTCCGCCTTCAACCAATTTATACCACCGTGGGAGATAATACTGGCCATAGTGAGGGTTATATAACTGAGAGAATAAGAAACAGATTTTTGAGAATTATACATTGTGGGATTAATTTTGATTTTCAATCTGATTGAGAAACAGGTAGGAGGTTAATGTGCATCTGGTATATAAAGCTGTTGCCAGAGAAGAATAAGAAAGGGAAAGGGAGAAATCAGGCGTTCCCTTTCTGCTTCCTGACCTCTGTGGGGTGAGATGCTATGCTCCACCAGGAGCTGAAAATCAACCATCTTCCCTATGGTTTCTCCTGTCAGTTATTTCCCACTGTGATGAGAAGTCCAACATGGAAATTTGGTAGCGGTGAAGTGGGACCATTGCTATGACTACCTGGCAGTGCTGATCAGAATACTCAGGAACCGGTTTGTGGGAGGAATCCAGAAAAGTTGGGAAAGATGTGCTAGAGAAAGCTAAGAATACTCCAGGATGAGCTTAATGCACGATTCTATTGAGAGCTCAGAATGCTGGGGGCAATGTCAGCAGTAAAGACTGTAGTTGTGAGGCTCCAGATGGGGCCAAGGGCAAAACTGAGAATTAAACCACAGGCCACTTGTGTTACATTGTGGCAAAGAGTTTGTCTACATTTTGTCTATGCCCTGAGACTTTGAACTTGAGTTTCAAGAAAATGGATCAATTGAAAGAATGAAAAAACTCAAGGCCACCTGGTACTCAGGCTGTATAGCACGGTGGTTGCTAGACTATGTTTACATGTCTACAAAGAAAACTAAGAATAAAAAGTCGGGTAGAAATGTTGATTTTTTTTTCACTTTGCCCTAAAAAGAAGTGCACATAAAACTAGGGCTGGGGAAAGCGTGGCTGCTGAAGAGGTCAGAGACATTCAAAGGAAACAAAATAGTTTTCGTTGGGACGATAGCAAAGATGTCCTGATGGAATCCTGATTCCCTTTCATTGTAGGCTTAAGGATGTAGAGATCTTTACTCATTTGAAAAGAGAGCTCAGAGGTACATGTTTCTGAGTTTAGCCATACCCAGAAGCCACTATAGCCATGGGTCTAAAGGGGACCCAGCTACTGTTCAAACTGGCTGCAGAACTTGATGTTATCTATGCATTGCTGCCTTTGCAGGCATGTAGAATGCAATAATTATAGGGTTATTATAAAAGTGTCTACCTGAGTTTCAAAACAAAGCATAGGAGACCAGATAATGTATAGCAGGGTCAGAATCCCTGTAGGCAGCTCCTGAGAAGGTTATACATGAGACTTGAAGTCCAACCTAAGCTGCAGTGACCCTAGGATGTCATTGGTATCAGGAATGTGGAACATCTGCTGAAGAAGGCCAGTATGCCTGAAGCTAGAAGAGCGCATCCAAGTGAGATACCATATAGATGCAACCAGCAAAAGCCAGAGGCAGTTTTCCCCAAGTTATTTGGAACTCAACTTCCCACCACCATGTATCCAGGATGCCAGGCATGAACCCACAGGATTTAACAATTGGCCTCCTGGCTTTCAGTCTTACTTTGGCCTGTTACTTCTTCTTTTCCTACTTTTTCTCTTTTGAAATGGGAATGCCATTGTATACTATAACTACCTAATTTTCCTTTTGATTTTACAAAGACTCACAGGTAAGAATTTAACTTGGGTCTTAGAGGAGATTTTAAACTTGGACTTTTGGACAGTGTTGGTGCTCTTGAGACTATGGAGACTCTTGGAGATGAACATAATGCATTTTGCAGAATGTATTATGTAATGGACATAAGCCTTTTGAGAGCCAAGGGTAGAATGAGATATGTTTGGGAGTCAGGTCTGAAAGGGATGGGTTCATGCTAGAAACTCTTGTCAATGGGGTTAGATTAAGAAGCACACAAAAGATTAGTAAAGTGAAGTTCTGGATGTTTCCATAGAGGATCAACTACAGAAAGAAAGAAAAAAAAATCCATCATAGGCTTTCTTTCTCTCTGCTTCCTGGGTACCATGAGGCAAGCTGTTCTGCTCTCCCACACCTCTCCACTAAGATGGGTTGAAACCCTCGAACTGTGAGCCAAAGTAAGTCCTACCTTCCTTAAGTGGTTAGAACAGATACTGTGACGCAGCAGCTAGAGTCTAGCACACTTACAGTGGTGGAAGTATTAATGGGTACCATTTGAGATAATACAAAGCTAACACTTTGGAGTAAAAAAACATGACACTGTAAGCCTTTAACAAAGCAGGTACAAAATTATACAGTATGGCCACTGATTCACTGGGTTATGTTGTTAATGGTGTGTAAAAATAATTAAAGAATGATTAAGGGGGCTGGAGAGGTGGCTCAGCAGTTAAGAGCACCGACTGCTGTTCCAGAGGTCCCGAGTTCAATTCCTGGTAACCACATGGTGGCTCACAACCATCTGTAATGAGATCTGGCACCCTCTTCTGTATACATAATAAATAAATATATCTTTTAAAAAAAGAAAGAAAGAAAACCAGTATTCAGTTACACATTGTACTGTCAGTGCATCAAGCTGTTTCTTACATTTAAAAAAATGATTAAGGAATAAAGTTAAATGAACAGAGCATCAATTAGTTCTGAGAAGTGGAGTGTTTCCTTTACTGGGGGTGGGGATGCTTCCAAGATAAATAATTCACAATTCTTATGCAGTCATTATTTCTATTTTCCATTATCAATAAATTAATATTGTGTATGTGATTTTCTTTATATATTTTTGTACCTTTTGGTGAGATCCAATCACTCCATTATTTCTCCCCAGTTTAATAAAAGGCTTGGCTTGAGTTTTATCCTGGAGGAAGGCATTCGTTCATCTGCAATGTACATTGGTCTTTATCATTATGTGTTCACACCTTTACTTTACAACTGAAAAAAAAATCAATATTTTGTAAGGTATTTTGAATAAATACAAACACGAAGCCTTTTAATTGAGTGAATGGGAACAAGTTTAAGCCCTGGAAGTTCTCATCATGTTCTTTCAAAGCCTTAAGTGTCCCTCCACCCCGCCACTAGCTCCTCTGCCACCCCATGCTCACTTGTCTGTCCCTTTGGGCAAGTCACTTAATCCACCCAGTCCTTAGTTTTCCTCCATTTTCAGAACCGAGCAAACCTGCTGGACAGAAAGCTTCGGGAAGAATGAATGTGCCAAACTGGGTTGGAAATACAAACAGTTCTTCACAGATGAAGTCAATGGTGGCCGAGGGCCATCAATGAGCACGTATTCGTCACCTTTGTCCCGTTTCTGCACTTTAACACACAGAGCCCCGAAAGGAATGAGACACTCATTTTACCCTCATGAGATCACTTGCAGCTTTCCTGCCAACAAGCCTTCCTGGTGGTTTTCACTACATGTGGATTCCTGTCTCTCAAAAGAGAAGCGATGGCCTGTCCTGATAGGAGCCTGGAAAGAAGGATTCAGACCTCCTGGGAACTGTACTCAGCGGGGGGTAAGGTGTTGTGGCTTAGAACTGTGTGTTCCCCTGTTCTCTTTGAATCACCGGCACCTCCTCACGAGGTGACAGCTGATCGCACAGCTGCCTCATGATCTCAGTGTGGTCACGGCAGGACCCTGCACATCTGTCCACTGACACCATTTGATCAGCTTTGGAGTGCCCCGCCTCTGACAGCCAGTCCTTAGGGCCTCCATGATTTCCCCTGCCTGCCAGTTCCTAGATTCCTGATTTAAATTACAAGCTGACTGGCAGAAGGCAGAGTTGGTGGAGAGGTGCTGGGGACAATGAGTCAGGCTCTGGACTAAAGTCTTTGTCATCAGTCACCAGCTACGTCATAAGCCTCCTTTGTTATGACCAGTGCTCACTTTCCCTCGGCTTTGTCTCCTGTAAAATCCCGCTGACATCCAGTGAGGAGCAAGGCTGGCCCTTTCCTATGATCCTGGTGCTTCTTTGCTCTCCCGCCCTCACTGCTGTCTTCTCCCCCAAGCCCCAGGGCAGCAGCTTTTAGGACTCTCGTTTAGCAACACAGACACTAAAAGTGAGTGTTTAAGCCAACCCCGCTGCCAGAGCATGTGGGCCTGAGAGGGCTGGAGGCTTCCCCATCTGCTTAGCATGGTCCACTGCGCAGAGCCCACCACCAACAGCTAACTCTGCTGCCGAAGGGAGGAAAGTTGGTCACTGCCCACAGGCCCACAAGGGTCCTGCAGACACAGGCTTGCCAGTACCTCCAGGAACCCAAAAAAGAAAAGCCAAACTCAGGGAAGAGCTTGGCTGAAAGAGGGACTTAGTAAACAGTCACATAAGCCACCTTAGCCTTGGAGTAAAATTAGTATGCTGGAGGAAGCACCCTTGGTCGACTCCCCCTGAAACCTGGCAACCTTAAAAAAAAAAAAATGCTTTCCTCTCCTGGCTATCAAGAAGCCACATCCTTGTCACATTTGTGTGTACTGCCCTCATAAAACTGCAAGTAATGCACTTCTGCAAATAGATGTGGCTGGTTCCCCAATCTCAAGTCCTTCTGGGCTGAGGCTTTCAAATCTTTTGCTAATGAAGACACGACATAGGCCAGCTGGTTAGAAGTGGAGCCTGGAGGCGATGGGGTCTCAGCAAAGCGCTGACGGCCTGAGAGGAATGCCTTTACTCTGTAATGGTGAGTATTTCACTCTGCACAGCCAGTTTGCTCTGCTCAAGGCTTCCTTCAAAGTTCAACAGCTCTTAACTGGGCAAGAAAGCACAGTGAGAAGCTGGCCGTGGAGCCGTGACAGCGGTTTGTTTTATTTTGTGTTCTTGTAAGAATTCAACAAGTTACATAAAATCTGACAAAAATACGCTGATCTTGCAGTTTCACCAAGCCCAAAAACCTCAGGCAAGGGCAAGTGGCCCAAGTGGCCCCGCATTTCATCTCTTGGAGATCCCATTTGCATCTGGCACCATTGTGAAAAGCACAGCTGTTTTCTTTCCAGTCATCAGAACCGCATGTTTATAACATAAATAAATATGGTAGCATCTTCTTCATACTTCAGATGGCTCTTTATCTAGAACACTCTAGTGACTTTTTAAAGAGCTAACCACATCCTGGTAGGGTTGTACATGCCTATGGCTGATACAGGAATGGTGGCACTGCCTTAGCCTAGTCCTGTTTATGTCCCCACCCTACTCTTCACAAAGAGGAACCTGTTCCCACTCACTTCCCTCTACACAGGAACTTCCACCTCTCCTCACATTGACAGTGAGGATATTCACACACGGCTTGCCCAGCTCCTAAGCCTATCTTCAATCACAGGAGAAAGGACAGGGAAGATTAACAGGCTGGTTTCAAAAATGTTTATATCCTATAGCTACAAAGAACAATGACTTACCAAATTGTTGCCAAAATGTAACCTGTATCCTCAGCCCTCCTGTGTTGGCAGCATCCTGAGGCAGCCACTCTCTCCTGAACAACCTGGCTTCTGATGATAGCTTATGTTAACATTCTCAGCATTGGTTCACCAGACCTGTGGGCTTCTCTGGATGTGAATACCACCATACCGGAGCCTTTAGGGGAAGGGTTGAGCTCCCAAGCAGTTTCCCAGCACTCTGCAGTACCAGTAAATATTAACAAGACCTGTATGCAAAGATTTCCATGGCCCGAAAGATTTAGGCACCATCAAATTCCAAATGTTCCTTTTGGAAATTTCCATCGAAAATTACCATTGTAAAAACTTTGAGAAATCTCATAATAAAGCTTTTAATCCAAAATCTTCCAAACACATTTAACCCTAGAATGCCTTCTACCTGGACCCCCTCAGCAAACACAGAAGAAGTTTTAGAGGCATGGGGCACCCCTGGTTAAACTGTTGATAACTGAGCATGGACTTAAACATGTCTTATTAAATGGGGCTCAGCTATGGATCATTCAGGGGCATCCTGGGCCAGAACTCAGTGGAACATAGTTAGTTCTGATTAAGTTTCTATAAGCCAGGCACTGGACTAAGCCCTTTATGCCTCCTTCATGTCAATCAATCCTCACCTCAACTCCCTGAGCAGGGGGAGTCTGTGTACATCCCATCTTGTAACCATGACTTTTTGCCTTGCCACAGCCCCAAAGTGATTAATCACCTACGAAGGTCACGTGATCTTGATGAGTATGAGAGTCCAGGTTTGCCTGACACCATTCTGTGTCCTTAGGTATCGAGCCCTTTGTGTCCTGGTAGATGTCAGTCTTTGGTGGGTTTGGACAGGGCTAGTGTGGATCAGGAGGGGGCAGAAGTTGCTAACAGGGAGCTTTGGAATTGAGAAGGCAGAGGCTTTGCTAAGAGTTGACTGTATCCAGGCCAGTTACTGCAGTCTACTTAACTACTCCCCGAGTGGTGGGTCTGACTTAGTATCTCCTGTAAAGGATCATAAGTGGGAAGTCAGAGCTACCAGTCCTGGGGCCAATCATGAGCTTATCTTGTCTTTCCCATTCTGAGAAAATCTGGGTTAAGCTTCAAAATGGAGACTTGTAATTGCTGAAAGCATGACCACATGTCATGGAACTGAGATAGCATCTGGGTCAATGTGGTCCCAGGTCAGCAGCATCAGCACCAGCTGGATACTTGACAGATGGCCAAACCCTTAGCCATCATTCCAGACCTACTGAGTCAGAATCCCTGGCAGTGGGGCCCAGGAAACTATTTTAAGGAGCTAGCCATTCAGAGAATTCTTAGATCTCTAAAATGTGAGATTCCCTGCTCTAATTAGCTCAAATCTCTCATTTTATGGATGAGAAAACTGTGTCCCAGAGATCAGGTGACTTATCCACAGCCCTGGGGTGCGCAGTGGTCGAACTAGATGGGCCCATTAGAGCTTCCACTTGTCCAACACCCATAGTCTTCTCTTTGGTACCAACCAGTACCCAGCTTTCCCTTGCTACTACCTTCTTTCTCCTTTTGTTTATTTGATTCGCATGGGACTAACTCAATGTTCCAATATTTAAGGGTTGCGCCATAATTCAGTCTGGCCAAATAGCATAATTTATCACAAGTCCAATGCCAGCCTGGCTGGCCATGGACACGCCATTGGGGAATGGACATATGACTAAGCCAGGGCAATGAAACTGGCTTGGGGGATGTTTTTGGAATCCTGAGAAAGAGTGTTCTTTTCATGAGGTTGATGGCTACCAGGACGCTGTTGAGATGCTCTGTGCAGCATGAAGCCCACCCACAGAGAAGTCCTGTCCTATCAGAGTGTTGCTTCTCACCTTGTTTGCCCTCCTGTGAACTCAAGAACTTGGATTTGTACCATCATCTCAATCACCCTGAGTTCAGACACCTGTTGTCTACCCAAGGAGACTGTCAACTCATTTTCTCATTCCTGACCATGTGACTGGCTCCCTGTTCAGACTTGAGATTTATATGGAGTTTACTAAACATGATAATGGTCACCAAGGACTAAAAGCCAAAAATGTGGACTGAGATCAGAGTCATTAAGTCTTTCTTAAAGGATGTTATGGTTCTGATCTTGTATCTAAATGCTTAAGGTGCTGTGAAAGGTGGAGACTTTAGATCTTAGTTGGAGGATTAAGTCATCTAGGGCCTAAAAACCCTTGAAGGATGTATTGAGACCCTGGCTCTTTCTTCTCTCTCTCTCTCTCTCTCTCTCTCTCTCTCTCTCTCTCTCTCTCTCTCTCTCTCTCTCTCTCTCACTCACTTCCTGGCACCATAAAGTAAACAGTTTTGTTCTGCCATATGCTCCCTGCCATGTATTTCTGCCTTGCCAGAGTCCCAAAGTGATGGTCCAAGCAGCCATGGTCTGAAACCTCCATCGCTGTGAACCAATAAAATGTCTCTTCCTTGTAAGTTTATCATCTCTGATATTTTGCCATAGCAACAGAAAACTAAAGCAAGTGGTGGTGATCCTTAGCTAATAAGGCCAAAGAGTTAGTGCCACTCTGGCCCCTCCCACTAAAGAGAAACATGGATGTTAGAAATTCTAGGATGCTCTCCATCCCCTTCAGGGAGAAAGCAATAGCTCAAGTCGGCTTTCTTGATAGCCCTTCAGTGCTCACACTGCATAACTTATCAAAATACTTCTAAGTGTCAAAATATTATCACGTTGAAATTAAAATCTTTCAGTTTCTTTTTCTCCCCGATCAGTTCATAGTCGGGAGAAAAAGTAATCAGTTGAGACAGCAACCTCCAACCCTTGCTGTCCAAGTAGAAGAGCACATTTCATGAGCACCTTTTTCCAGGTACTGTGATAAACCTCAGGAAGCCTCATCTCCTAATCCTGGAGCTAGCCCCGTGGGGTGCTGACCATGTAACTAGCATCTTGTGCATGCCTGCTGTTTGCTAGACACCGTTTCTAGTACTCACAGATGAGTTTAAACACATGCACTCATTTTGTCCTTCCCTGACATGACGAGGGTTCCATAATTACAAACCAGTAGGCAGGCACTTTTAATCCTAGCCATCCAGCACAGAGACTGTTCACTTAACCACTCTATGGGGCGGCTTAGGAGGTGCTGCCACAGCAGTCAAAACTACAGGACAAAGACATGACCCACCTCCTTTCAGTGGTCAGTAAACCCAATGTGTTCCAGTTGGAACCCTTCCCCATGAAAGCGGGAAGTGAAATCAGTGACATCTCAAGTTTCTTTTGTTTTTGACTCTATTCCAAAACACTGTCGCTCTTTCCACTACCCACAATGTAATGAGACTTCCTGAACTTTCTGCACAGCAGGGTTTCAGAAATGGAGGCCGGCTAGGGGATACAGAAATCTGGAAACCTGACACTTGATTGTGTGAGCAGCATGCGGTAGGAATTTGCGGTTTGTGCTTATTCAGAACAGACCACAGAGGCTGAGGGCTGAAAGACAAGATGGCCATACGCTGGGTTCCCAGAAACTTCCCTAGTTGTTTGCAGACATCCCCACTTGTTTCAAGAGAGTAGAAGGAGGGGGCATCTGCTGTCAAAAGCCTGCTTCGGGTGTGGTCTGGAGTTGAGGGGTTTTGTTCCTCCTCAATTATAGAACTTACATAGCCCTCCAGAGAAGACTCGGAGAGGCCGACAGTGAGTGTTTACTTAACAAAGTACTCATGGGTTCAATCATGTCCCTGAAGGCCATCTTACCTTGTAGTGAGGTTGGTTCTGTGCTTCATGCAGTAAGATAAGGACCTTTCTATGTGCACCAAACAGGACACCAGAATGGAGGGGCTGGAGAGATGGCTCAGTGGCTTAAGAGCACTTTCGGCTCTTCCAGAGGCCTCAGGTTCAGTGATTCACTCCAGCTCCAGGGGAGCTGACACCCTCTGGCTTTTGGATGTGGTACCCATCAACTCACTCAGGCACACACACATAAATTAAAAAAAAGAAAAGAAGAAGAAAGAATGGGAAGTGTGTGTCTTTCCCCAAATTTGGGTGATCTAAGAGGTGTCCAACCTACAACCCACAGGCCTCATGCAGCCCAAACGAAAATCATAAACTTAATTAAAACATGGGATTTAAAAGTACTTGATTGTGCGGTTCCTGATGACGAACGTTACAGTAGAACACAATCGTGTTGGCACACCTGGAATCCGAAGCTACGGCACCATAGTTTAGTAGTACTCTTCACACTAGAATGTGAACGCCACACCAGAAAACTCCGGTCGCGCCAGTGATAGAGTCACTGACGCCTTCACCCTTCCCTCTGAATAAACCATTTTCGAAGCTGTTACATCCTCATGGCTTACAGCAGCACCGTGCTTAGAATCCAGTTCCTGGTTCAACCTCCAGCTCAGCTCTTCTGAGGTCATCTTTGTTTTCTTAAAAACAAAAACAAACAAACAAACAAAAATTTCAAATTATTTTTAAAACCTTTTACAAAAGTGTTTGCATAAATGTATGTGCACCCTGTGCATTCGAGTGCTCAAAGAGGCCCGAGAGGTTATAATTTCCCTTGGAACTAGAGTTACAGACGGTTGTGAGCCATCAAGTGGGTGCTGGGACCAAATCTGGTCCTCTGCTAGAGCATCAAGTGCCTCCCAAGTGCCTATAACTCCAGCTTCAGGGGATCTGACATCCCTGGCCTCCACATGTGGTGCACATAAATTCCTAAAGGTACACACACAAATAAAAACATGAATGAGGAGTGGGAAGGGCGTGTGTCATGTCATTGCTGTGCCGTCTCTCCGACCCTATTAGTATTCTAAATAAGATGCAACAGAAGCAGTTTCTGAAGATTTACTCTTTAATTTACAAAATGTATAAATATATGTATTTATTATATGCATGCTGTTATTATATTTTTAAACATCATGGGATGCCTAAATCAAGTTAACAACATCCATTTCCTCACATACTGACATATTTAATCCTCATTTATAGTGAGGATATTTAAAATCTACTCTTGCCACTATTTGCAGTCATATGCTATTTTTTAAATTTGTATATTATTGTGTGTGTATTTGTGTGATATATGTGTAGGAATACAGACGCACTTGGCTGTGAATGGTGCATGGTCAGAGGACCAGTTTCAGGAGTCAGTTCTTCCCTTCTACAGTGGGTGGTTGAATTCAAGCCACGAGGTTTGCATGGTCAGACCCAGGAATCTGTCATCAATATAATCATGTTTTATAATAGATACAAATTTATTCCTTTAGTCTAACTGCAGTTTTGTATCTTCTGATCAACATTCTTCTGATCCCCTCCTATTATATATACCCAGTCCCTGGTAGCACCATTCCATTCTATTTCTGCAAATTCAACTTTATTATTCTTGTATATAATTGATATCTTGTGGTATTTGTTTTCGATTTCCAAAATCTTTCATATAACATTGGATCCTTCAGGATTTCTGTAGTCAAATAGTATTGTATTGTGTGTTCATACCATACTTTCTTTTTTGTTTGTTTTGTTTTGTTTTGTTTTCGAGACAGGGTTTCTCTGTGTAGCTTTGGAGCCTGTTCTGGAACTCTCTCTGTAGATCAGGTTTGCCTCAAATTCACAGAGATCTGCCTGCCTCTGTCTCCCAAGTGCTGGGATTAAAGGCGTGGGCCACCACTGCCCGGCTCACCATACTTTCTTTAGCTGTTCACCCACCAGTGGGTGCTTTGCTTGATTCTGCATCCTGGCTCTTGTGAATAAGATATCAGTGAGCACAGGGAGCCACATGTGCCTTTGATATGCTGATTTTATTTCCTTTTGGGGTACACCCAGTAGTAACACCTGGTAGTTGAACTGCTTGGTCATGTGGCAGTTCTAGTTTGAATTCTTTTGAGGAATTTCGTATTGGTTTCCATAGCAACTCTACCACCTTACATTCCCACCAGCAATGGACAATGGTTCCCTTCACTGTAGACATTCACCAATACTTGTCATCTCTTTTTCCAGTATATGTAGTAGCTGCCCTAATAGGTGTGAGGTGACAGTTTCTTATGATATTGATTTCATTTAGATTCTACTTACAAAGGGTGTGCTTTCTTTCATATATCTTTTGGTCATTTGCACATCCTCTTTTGAGAAATATATTTTCATGTCCTGTACCCATTTGTAATTATTTTGAGTCAAGTTCTTTATATAGTGTGCATGTATAGTGAGAGATATGGATATATAACATGGTATATTTAAGGTGGTGATTGTTTCTTTTGCTATACATAAGCCATTTAGCTTGATGAAATTCCCCTGAGGTCATCTTTGAAACTGTGAACTGTCCCAGGTACATGACAGACAGGAACCAACATGGGAAGCACAGGAGTGGGAATAACAGCTATCGTTAAGATTGATGCTACTGCAGAGATCCGTGCAGAAAATGTTGCTTTGAAGGGTCAAGCTAACAGCTGTCACTGGCTCTTTTGATTTTCCCATGCTTCTGTAAGATGCAACGTTTAACTTGCCACATGCCCACTGGAGAAATGGTGGAAGGAAGATTACAACCTTTTGAACACTCTGAGCTACGGGTATCCTCTTCAGAGTCAATGAGAAGATAGTATCGTCCTCTTCTCTTGCATAACCTTCTTGGGTCTAGTTTGTATGCCTGCAAATAGTAGAGTTGTTCTACGGAGGTCAAGGTGAAAGGAGAAGCCGTGGAGAAACTGGAACCTCACGGATGAGCTACAAGACACCACTGTGTGATGTGAATGACCCCCACAAAATACTCTATGATGAATATGACATATTCAAAATTCTAGTCTAGATCAGCTCCATGCCACCATTCTAATATAAATCTAGCTATTCCTTCCTCCATGTCTCCAGCCATGGTTCTCAGGGCTTCTCCTGCTCTCCTGTCTCTGCTCCCCTTCCCATCCCCCCTTTCCCCTTCCATACATCCAGACAAGGCCCTCACTCATGCTTGCCTCCATCAAATCCCCATATTTCCAGCTCCATCGCTCTCTTTGTTCTAGTGTCTGAGAATTGCTTTGGGAGCCTTTCCTTTTGCTTGGGCACAGTCCATAGGAGCCTGGTGATTTGGCGCCCTCCAGGGGCACTGTTGTCAGCCCCATCCTACTCAGTGGTGAAGGGGAAATAAATACACGGCCTAGAAGGAATGGCAGGCTTTCTAAGGTGACCTGGGATTTTATTTATTTATTTTCCTTAATTTACTTTCCCCATCCCTTTCTCCCTCCAGCTCCCTGTACCCCCTCTCTCAAGTTGTTAGCCTCTTCTCCTGTGGCAATTACTGTCATATACGTGTGTGCATGCACAAATATGTTTAAAAGCAACCCACTGATTCTGCTTTTGTTGTTTGTGTATACATGATTCCAGGGCTGACCATTCTCCATTGGACAATAAATGAGGGCGTTCATCCCTGGAGGAGGCTGATTCTCCTTTGCCCGGTGGTCATTAATGGCCTATAGTTCTTCTGTCTAGACGTGGACCCATGAAATTTCCCCCTTTCCATGTTCATGCATTCATTGATACTGTCATTGTTGCAGTCTTGCTCATGAGCCATTTCTAGGAGAGACTGTTGCACAGCAGACTTCTTGGTATTCTGGCTCTTACAAACTTCCGCCCCCTCTTCTGCAATGTTCTCTGAAGCCTAGATGTAGGAGCTGTGATGTAGATGGATCCACTGGAACTAAGTTCCCCATGGTCTGATTGTCTTTTGCATTGTATGTAGTTGTGGTTTTCTGTGATGGTTTCCATTTGCTGTAAAGAGAGGCTTCGTTGATGAGGAGCCGTAGCTACACTTGTTTGTGTTGTTTTCTTACCAGAAAGGGTCAGAGGAAGGAAAGGTGAAGCTCCTGGTAGTCCTTGGTTTAACTGACGGTATGAAACTTGAAATCCTGAGATATGACTAAAAACTAATTCTGTTCTCCCATAATCCTTTGAAATCAGAGAAGTACCATAGGTTTTTTGCACCTGTAAAATGAGGTTGATAATATATAATTTGAACACTTGGTATAGAATGAAATTGAATAGTGATTTAGAGGTTAGTATCAACACGATCCACTCATATTCTTAGTCCCCAAATCTTGGGGGTAAGTCCTTGGTATTTTGGGAAGTGAGGAGAGTGAAAACCAAGACATTCCCACTCCTCCTAGGAAGTCATTCCCCATCTTGGAGCAGATCCAGAAAGATTGGAATCTCTCAGAATAGGGATGTGGATGCCTGGGTCTGGTGGTCTGTGTACGAAGCTGAGGCCCTCCATTATCTACTGGTCCCCACTTCATGATGCTGACCGCCCAGCTTCTCTAAAGAGAAGGTTGTTTTCCATGGGCCTTGGGCCTGTGTGGTCCAGACAGATAAGGATGAGAGGCTCTTGTTTGTGTTTCCCCTGTGGTTTTAGTCATCACAAAGTCATCGCCTTGGCAAAAACCCATGAACTTTATCACTGTTCCTTCCCTGAAAATCGGGTCATGTTGTTTCCAAAGACAGTTTTCTAAAGGAGATGTTTGCAGAGGGAGAGCTCCCAAACATGCCAGCGTTCTCACAGCGATGCTATCTATCGTCCATGTCAGCACTCCTAGAGAACAGTTTGTCCGCCTCCTACTCTCGCCGTTTGTGATGTGTCTTACGGAAGAGGATGGGAGGGCTCAGCTAGAACTGACCTGTGTAATGAAGAGCCCAAACAGAGCTTCAGAACTGTTAAGCCTCCCCAGGCGGAGTTAAATCATTACTAGGACTTGGGCCATCTGCAGAAAGATGAGCCCTCTGCTCTTAGGCGTTGGTGCCTTCCATCATAAAAACTGTAGTCTATTAGAGCTAAAAAGAAACTTAGAGCTTTTGTCATCCCAACCCCTTCACACGACACACCACACGTGAAAACTCAGAACCCGACGGGTGGTGCATTTCCCGTGGTCGCTAGAAAGGGAAAGCATTAGGGCTTGAACCCGTAACTTCTGACCCCCATGCACAAAATTGTTGTCTTGTTAGCTGCTTGTGCTGAGCCTTGTGGACTGAAGACCGAGGGATGGCCTCACCCATATTTACATGTCCAAGAGGGAGGAGTGAGTGGAGGCCCTTTTACAGTTCAGGACAGATGTTGCCGTCAGCCAGGAAACCTCTCTGAAGGTGGGTGTCCTGGGAGGAAGAGAAAGACATCTCTTGTGATAGGCTTTAAGGCACTTTATAGACCATTAAATAGTGTGTGTGTGTGTGTGTGTGTGTGTGTGTGTGTGTGTGTGTGTGTTAGGGGTGAGCCTTTGACCCCTTCACTCCTGTGGTCTCAGTGAGTGCCAGGCACACTTGTTCACTTGCACATTCATATATAATATAGTGTTAGAAGGGGATGTGCTGGGTACTGGAGGGAAACTTCCTGTTCCGTTTCTTGTGTGTAGATGAGATGTTTGATCTGTCGGCTTCCCGACTGCCAGGCTGGCCCCTCCCTTCTGCTCCCATGCCTTCCTGTCACAAGAGGCTGTATCTCCTCTGGGACTATAGGCTAAGATAAACCCCTTCTCCTCTCAGTAGCTTTATGGGACTGGTATTATGGTATGAGAAGACTAACTAATAAGTAAGTAAGTAATAATAAGTAATAGTAAGTTCACACTGGCATCTCAAGGAGGAAGGCAGTTCTGGGTGGAGAGGGACCATGGGGAGTATCATGTGGCAGGAGAGGACATGGCACAAGTGTGCATCAGACAGGACCTTCGCAACTAAGAGACACGGTAGGTGAGGAAAGGCAGTAGAAGTGGGCGGGACAGAAAACCACAGACATGTTGTCCATTTACAGAGTTTTAGCGTTGGCCCTGGGAATCATGGCTAAGCCACTGCAATGCTTTTAGCAGGAAGGGCAGTGACCAAGCTTGCTTTCAAAACGATCTTTCTCACTTCTGTCTGGAAGATATCTGGTAAGAGGCGAGTGGGCCATTGGTGAGGGTGTTGGCAGCCGAGAAAGTAAAGAGATGTCAGGGGAAGGAACTCAAGACGTAAATGGTGACATTGTTAGGGACTGGCGAAGGAGCACAAAGGGAGGAATGACAGCCACCAAGACAGACTCCCGGTGATCCCTGGCAAGGAGGACCTGAAGGTGACAGGGAAAAATGCACACCGAGTGTGGTTGTTGAAATCGGCGAGTGTCCCTGCCCCATGCTTCTCTAGTTCCCTTGTGTACCCACACCAAATGCCTTAGAGAAACAGCATGGGGGAGGGGTTACTTATGTTGTCTCCTGGTTTCAGAGGCTTTGGTCCATCTTCAAGGGAGGAGAGTGGCAGAGAGGAGCGGTCTTTCAGTGGCTAGGAAGTACGAAAAAAGAATACTGAAGAGAGCACTTTCAAGGACACGCCCAGTGACCTGCTCCTACAGCAGGTCCCCCTCCCCTGCAGTCATGCCAGGATACTATGATTCCATCAAAGGGTTAAACATTTGACTAGGCAGAGCTCTCGACGATGGAATCTCTGGAGCCATTATTGTAGACACACTCAGAAATGTGTGTATTATTATCCTCGGCATTTCTCCCTCCAACCAGGTTGACAATCAAGACTAATTCCCATCCCCCATGAAGCTTTGGCTCTGGGGACATAGTTCCTGAACTTATTTACCAGCTCCTCTCAATTCCTTTAGGGGATTGCTTTCATTCTGGATAATCCTATCAGACAGATCAATAGGTAGAGTTTTTAGCCAGAGACTGAACTCAAATTAGAATATAAGGTTTCGGAGTGAACTGTGTTTTATTTCTTTTCTGTTGGATGCTCTTAGTTTCCACGTTTATATCATAAGCAAAACACTGAGGCTAATGGAATTCTTGGAAAGAGAAGAGTATGTAAAGTGAATTTTTCTGAGCTTTCATGGGGAAAGTAATGTCCTAGCAAGGTAAAAGGGAGCAGAGTAGGGTGGAGCCACCAGCCCGCAGGGAGGGATGTGGAGAAAGGACTGATGGGGGAAAGAGCCCGGTGGAGTGGTGAAGGAGTGTAGGCAGTGCAACCTAGATGTCCCCAACTTCTCCAGTGCTTGGGGATATTGCTTCCCTTTTCATGACCATTGGCATAAATCTGGAACCTCATCTCACCCTTGATCTCCTATCCAAAGTATTTCTGGAACTTTCCTATAATTCATTCCACTTGTATGATATATCCTAGTCACCTGCCATCTCCAAGCCTGTACTCTCTCTCAGGGTTGACGCTACAAGTTCATAACTGTGAGTTTTACTGCTGTTGTCCCTATTCAGGTATGTAGAGACAGTGGCCACTGTCAGAGTATGAGTAATCCACAGATATGCAGCCACACACAGCCCCCCTTTCCCAGGCCTGGGTCATGGCTCATCCTGAGAATGTAAATTACAGTATTTAAGAAAATTTAGTGGAGGCTTAGAAATAGTAGCAAAATCACAAGTATAAAGAAAAGCTTGAAATTAGACACAGGATGTACTGTGTCCCAGATCTCATCACAAGATTGTCTATTAATCATCTCTTTGACTAGAGTTTGGCAGAGTGCCAAGCACAGAGGCCACCCCACCTCCTTTCAACAGTGGATCCATCCTTAGACCTCTTCCAGCCAGGGTCCACACCTCTGAGCCCTGCAGAGAAGAGTGCCAGCAAGGAAAAGGATTTCCAGTTTCTCATCCGGCATGTAAGGAACTTGTCAAGTACCACTCTGTCCTAACCACAAACATAAAGTTGAACAAACAAGTAAGTAACAACCCTTCTTGTATCTGCCACTGATATGAGGTCACGGAGAGAACTGTTACCTTTAGAAAGGGAAAGAAAAACCAAAGGGTGGGTGTCGTGGGACAGAAAAATCATAGGACCAGTGAATAGAGACCTTCTTGGGAAGCAGTGCTGAGACAGGAAAACCTAAACGAGAATTCTCAAGCTTCAAAGACTCAGGGTAGACAAACCAAGTTTTAAAAACCCCAGGGGTACCCAGTCATAAGAGCCACACCAGTTTTGTGAGTTTTACCCCCAGATGTTCACTCACATTATCAGAGAAAACCCCCTAATGCAGGAGAAAAACATTTTGAAATATCCTAGAGCAGCTGATGATTCTTAAGACCAGGATCAAAATACAAGGGAGTTTTCTAGAGTGTAAACTAATGAGGATATGTTAAAAGTCATCCGACCTCAGAGAGGAAGAAAACAGTCAGTTCCAGGCAATAACAGCCACTTCATCTCACCTGCAAAGAGAGAGAAGGCTGGAACACATGGCTGAAGTTCACAGAAGTGCAAGCTTGGTTGAAGAACCAGGCCTGCCCATAGGATCAGCAACGCTGCTGCAAGATGCTTTCACTCCCACACCTTGCCACCACACCTCTAATGGCCCGTTGGCCATGGTCCACCTTGTTTAGTACATCACATCTGTCTGTCAGAGAAAAAAAAAAAAAACATTACAAAGCATGTTAATAAACAAAAGGAAAAAAGATAGTTTTATGAGAGAAAGTATCAGAATTAGGAATGTGGGGATGTTGGGATTGTCAGACTGGAGAGAGAAAACACCTGGGTTAAATATGTGAAGGATTCTAACGGGGAAGGGAGACTGGGGGGGGGGGATGGACATGTAAACAGATGGAGACTACGAACCAAGAGGAAATGCTAGAAATAAAAAATATTAACAGAGATGAAGAATGCCTTAGATGGGCAGGGTGTGACTGGAGATTCACAGATAGCTCAGTAGACATCAGCAAAGCTGAAAAATGAAGGAAAACGACTGTGAAAAATATCTAGAATGTATAAGACACAATTACAAGAAAACTTGCACAATTGGGAATATTGGAAGGAAGAAGAGGAAAAGGACGGAAGCAATAGATGAAGCCACAACAGAGAATTCCTGCCAATCAACTCCGCCAGACACCGGATCCTCCCACAGGCATATAAGCTTCAAAAGGTACACACTAAAATTTTTAAACCTTGAGAGAAGCCCAAAGACAAAGACGTCCTGTTGAGGGATAAAGATAAAAGCTGTATCCAGCTTCTCTTCAGAAATGATGTAGGCAAATAGGGGGAGGGTACCGATTTAGAATTCTGATCAAGTCGCTGTGGCTTATATATGGTTTGTCATGGGTTTATGTGGGTTCCCATGCTAGAGATGTCCCTCATGGGACAATGCTAAGAGATGGCAGGGTAAAGCAGGCTGTCCGTAGGTCACTGGAGACACTGCCCTGTAATGACTGAAACTGTTCTCAAGAAACTCATGAGTTTCACCCTGATGAAAGGGTTGGAAAGAGCAGGCCTAGCCACCCACCCCTCACCCCACCCCCATCCCCCCACACTCCATTCCGTGGCCACTCCCTCTCATGCACACTCTTGGGTGTGATGCCATAGGCCATGAGATCCTTACCAGAGCCAAGACAATATTACAGCATGCCTTTCAAAGCTCAAGAACTGTGAGCTAAATGAAACTCTTTTATTTGTAAGGTAGTCAGCCTTGGGCATCTCATAAAACAAACAAAGCTAACAGGCTAATAGACCTATAAAACTAACCTACCAAAAAAGCAACTTTCCTAAATGAACAGAAATCAAGCATTTGTTGCTGATAGGCCTAGCTAATAAGAAGGAATGGATTTTTTTTTAAGTTCTTTGAGAGAAGAAAAATTAAATAGGCCAGACACTCATGTCTACATGAACAGAGGAGGGTGCTGGGATTATGGGCATGTGCCTCTGTGGCTTTTTTTCATGGTGCTGGGGATTAAACCTACAACTTTACACATGTAGGCAAGTATTCTACCACTGAGCCTTATTTTTCAGCCCTCTTATTTATTATTTTTTATTGCTTTGACACACAACACTTTGTTCAAAATTATAACCTCAATGCATTCTATTGTTTATGATTATACTTGTGCATATGTTTTTGTGTGGATATTTTTGTATGCATATGCATAACTTAATGACCATGGCATCAAAGCAGAAGGTAAATTTAGAGTATTTTATTCTGTTTTTGAAATTTTTATTTATTTATATTTTATGTGTATTGGTGTTTTGTCTGCATGTATATCTGTGTGAGAGTGTCAGATCCCTGGAACAGGAATTACAGACTGGTGTGAGCTGCCATGTGGGTACTGGGAATTGAACCTGGATCCTCTGGAAAAGCAGCCAGTGCTCTTCATCACTGAGCCATCTCTCCAGCTCTGAGTATTTGATTCTTATAAGAGACACTACCCATGAAGTGGTAAAGTGTTATCTGAATGCGATACTGAATTTATTTATTTATTTATTTATTTATTTATTTATTTACTTTTGGTTTTTCGAGATATGGTTTTTCGAGATAGGGTTTCTCTGTGTAGTTTTGGTGTCTGTCCTGGATCTCTTTCTGTAGACCAGACTGGCCTCAAACTCACAGAGATCTGCTTGGCTCAGCCTTCCTAGTTCTGGGATTAAAAGCATGTGCCACCGCTGCCTGATGATACTGAATTTATTAATGATATGTATTGCAGCCTCTAGGATAACAATAAAAAATATATAATATGTAATATAAAAAGAAGAAGAAATAATACAATCAAACAGAGGGAAACAGTTATTTAAAATTCTCATTTATTACTACCAAAAAGCAGAAAAAGAGTGGCAGATAGAAATCAGGAGAAAGGCAGTTGATAGAAAACCTTAACAAATGTAGAGATAACTATCCAACTACATCAGTAAAAACCTTCAGTGACAGTGGTCTAGTTATAATAATTAAAAGATAGTCTTGTGTGGGGTCAAAAAATAATACCCAATTATATGCTGCCTAAAAGAAATCCACTTAAAGATGAAGCTGCATATGGATCAGAAGCAAATGGGCAGAGATCAATTTGCCATGCTCGCTAACTCTAATTTCAAAAACACAGCAGAATTCAGAGCAGGAAGCTTTATCAGAGATGGAGATGGACATCCTGTCATGACCAAAAGGTTCATTTTTCAAAGAAAGATAATCCATAGTGTATTCACAAACAACGAGAGAGTCAAATTATGTGAAGCAAGAGCTGATTGGACAGATGCATCCGCCCATGCTGTTGGAAACTTCAGCACCCTATATCTGTAAAGGACGCACCCAGATGGCAGGAAATCAGTAAGGCCAGAGTCGAGTTCAACAGCATCATCCATCAGCTACTGAAACACTTCACCCAACACAACAGAGAACACATTCTTTTCAACCTAGTAAGGAGCAGTCATCCAGATAGACCATATTCCAGGCCATCAAACACATTTTAACAAACTTGAAAGAATGCTAACCATACAGTGTTTCCTCTCAGACCTCAATGCAATTAAACCAGAAATCAATTAACGAAAAATAAATGAAGAAAATATTTGGATACGAGACATCCTTCTAAATGACCTATAAATGAAAGACTACAATTCAAGATAAATTTTTAAATTTGAAATTAAAGGGAAATAAAAACACAATTTACTCAAAATTAGCTCAATGCACTAAAAAACAGTATATCATTTTGAATGTGTTTATTAGAAAAGAAAAGAGAAGGAATTTTAGTAGTCAACTTCTGTGGTGGGCAACTAGAAAAGATAAGCAAATTACATCCAAAAAAGGTATGGGGAAATAAATAAAACTTGAAACAAGAATTAAAAAGTAAAGAAAAGAAAATAGGAAGCTAATAGAGAAAAAATTTGGTTATTTGAAAAGACCAGTGAAATCAGATTATATATAGTTAGTTGATCTTGATTATCAAATGATTGGACTGAGAGATACTCTAGGGGAACAGTAAAGCTTACTTCTGACTGTCTCTATAAAGGAGTCTCTAGAAATTATTAAGTAAGGGAAAAGAACTGTCCTGGAAATAATCAATAGAGGAACAAAGAAGAGAGCCTGTAAGAATAGATGTTCTCTCTCTCTCTCTCTCTCTCTCTCTCTCTCTCTCTCTCTCTCTCTCTCTCTCTCTCTCTCTGTGTGTGTGTGTGTGTGTGTGTGTCTGTCTGTCTGTCTCTCTCTCTCTTTTTCTCTCTTTGCATCTTGGCTACCATGACATGAACTGCTTGGCTCTAACACCTCCTTCTTGCTATGATGCACCAAATCCTCTGAAATCATGAGCCAAGATAGGTATTTATTATAGCAATAAAAAGATCAGACAAAACACCGCCTAAGCTAAGGGGAGTGGGTGATGGCGATAAACTATTACTGTCAGACGTGAAATAGCATGACTACTGATGTCACGACCTTTGAAAGGATCATTGAGAAATCCCCCCAGGCCAGTGATAAACTAAAAGAAATCCTTAAATTTCTTAAATTCCTTAAAAGATGAAATTGGCCAACAAACCCCATCACACACACAGGAAGTTACAAATGACTTGAATGGTTCTACTCTACTTGAGAAATTCAATAAAAACAACAACAAAAAAAACTTTCTAAACCAGAAAGAATTATGCCCATAATGGCTAACTGGTAAACTCCCACAGAGTGAAGGAAAATTATTAATTCTAATAAGAGAGAAGGAGAGGCATGCTTCCTAACTCATTCCATGAGACTCGAATATCCTGAATCCCCAAGCTAGGGAGAAATACAGGTTGAACATCCCTGATTCAAAAACCTCAAATGTTCTGAAATCAGAAATATTTTGAACACTGACATCTCCAAAAGTGTGAGATTGTGAAGCAGTCTGGATTTGAGGGTTGTGGTTAAGAATGCTTTAAATTCACATAAATATTCTACAATCTGATACATTGTGAAATATAAAAAACTAGTTGCTCAAAACATTTCCAATAAAGAATATTCAGTCTATACTGAAAAAAGAAGCTACATCAGAGATGTCTTTCTTAGGAACAGATGCAAGCGTCTTTTCAAGAACACACATTGTGACTGACAGGATATGCAAGATTAACAAAATTCCACTGTATCATAGGCTGAGTCATACAACCGTACAAATGGATACAAAAGAAAATGAAAACATCTAACAACTATTCATAATGTTTTTAAATTCACTGTGTTAAGAATAGAAGGGTAACATCCTCAACTTACAAAAGGAAATCTGCAAAAAAAAAAAAAAAAAAAAAAAAAAAAAAAAAAAAAAAACAGAAACAAATCTATAGCAAATATCACATTAATGGTTAAGACCATCAAAGCTTCCTCACCAAGGCCAAGAACAAGGCAAGGCTGTCTCCTCTGCACTGGTCTTCCAATTGTTAGGAAGTCCTAGACAACAGTAAAAGAGTTAGAAGAATCCAGACAAGAAAGGAAGAAAGGAAACTGTTCACAGGTGATATGAATGTCTTTATAGAAAACCTGAAATGACAAAAATATCCTGGCAAGTGATGGAACCACATCAAGACTAACAGCAAAAGCTGCCACTCATAGTATTATTTTTATGCATAGTAAGAATAAACAAGCAGAATTTGAGAGTAAAAGAAAATACTATTCGCATTGACATTCCTGAAAAGTGTAATATCTAGGAGTAGATCGAGCAAAATGTGAACACAATCTACATGCAGAAAACTCAAAACTCAAAATATTGAAGAGCAAAACAAATGGAGAGAAGAGAACCCATGTTCATGGATAAGATCTGACGTTAATTGAGGGCCAGTTCTCCGTTTGTGTTCCCAGCAAAGCAAACTCTTCTGTGGCTGTAAACAATGAATTCTGTAATTTTTATACAGAGAGGAAAAAGACCCAGGAGAGCCAAGACAGGAGAAGAAAGTTAGACAGCAGACGCTATCTAGTGTCAATCAGAGCGTAGCTGCAGTAATGAAGGTAGCGTGCTGCCAGGGAAAAAAAGACAAATCGATTGATGGAGCAGAGAGAAAAGGTCAGAGGGCATCACATAGACACTATCTACTGCAAAGAAGCAAGAGCAGTGGGGTGCAGAGTCATCCCAACAAAGACCCCAGGACAACTGCACAGCAGCACCCGCAACACCACACACTGTTCACTTAGACAAAAAACACAGGCACACACAACAAACAGTACACAGATATGCCACACACCAATATACCACATGTATTCTAGCCACACATATCATACACATACAGAGACAGACAGACATGCCACACACCAATATACCACATGTACTCTAACACATATCATACACATACAGAGACAGACAGACAGACATGTCACACACCAATATACCACATGTACTCTAACCACACATCATACACATACAGAGACAGACAGACAGACATACCATACACAGGTACATAAGCACACACAACACTTATGCAACCATACACACATCACATACATAGGCATAATACATGAATACACACAACAAACAATATACAAATATATCTCCAACAACACACACACCATACAGCACATATTACACATATACATACCCAGCACATACATAGATATGACATGCAGAAACAGAGAAAACAGTACACAGACACACCACATATGAAATATATCCATATACATGCAACCACACTCACATCACATATAGACATAACACACACAAACACACACAACATACCCCACTACACAAGCACAAAAGGAACAATACATAGACATACAGCACACACAAATATACTACATACATAGAATCACATACAACCCCACAGACATAACACACCACATATAAACACACAAAGACACACAGAGACATACATACACACCACATGCTACTTACATACACACTACACACACACACCAGAAGAACCTAGAAAAAAGAACCCATGGCCTTTGCAAAATGTAAGTAAAGAAGCTTATAGTCTGGAGTGTAAAATACAAACCTGTCCCCCAAAGATAACAACTGAACAAACCTAGATAAATTTGGGTCCAGTAGTGATTTTCTAGATATAACTAACCAAGGCACAATTCCGGAAAGAAATAACAATAAAGTAGTTTTTGTTGAAAAGGAAAATATCTGCCCTGTAAAAGACACTGTCGAATGAGAAGATGTCCCTGACAGAGAAAATATTTGTGGAGACATGTCTGACAAGGGACTGCTGCCTGAAGTGCACAGAAAAGTCTTAAATCACAACAGTAAGAAAACAATCTAGTTTAAAAATGGATCAAAGACTTGACAGAGATTAATCAAAGACCACGCACAGACGGCACATAAGAAAGACGCTTTCTCCCTGCTATGACCAGGGAGAATGTAAATTGACACAGAGGTGCTGCTGCCATTGGCCCCATCCGGAGCACTGTCACCAAGAGCCAGGAAGGCTGTGAGGCAGCAGGAAGCCTCCTCATGTGCTGGTGGAAATGTGAAATGGTGTGGTTGCTTTGAAAGACGGCGTGCACACAAACACCGCACAGTCCAGCAAGTGTACTGCTGGCTACTTTCAGGGAAGCTGCACACATGTAAGCCAGGCATGGTGACATTTGCTGAACATTACAGAGCATCTCCGTTTGCTTTCTGTTCTGTAATAAAAACACTGACACCCACTTTAGGAGCAAAGTTTGATTTGGCTTACATTCTAATGTCTTCTCCATCGCTAAGGGAAGCCAGGGCAGGAACCTAGAGGCAGAAACTGAAGCAGAAACCACGGAGGAATGCTGCTTCCCAGCTTGTTCTTCATGGCATGTTCAGCTACCTTTCTTACTTGACCTAGGACCATCTGCCCAGTGTGGCACTGCCACCACATAATGAGATGGACCCTTTTACATCAGTCAGGAAAATGACCTCATTGTCTTGCCCACAGGCCAATCCGATGAAGGTATTTTCTCAAATAAGCTTCCTTCTTCCCAGAGGACTCCAGTTTGTGTCAAGTTGACAAAAAACAAACAAACAAACAAACAAAAACAACCATCACATTAAGTTTGAGCCAGCCTGGATTATAAGAAAGGAGGGAAGGAAGGGAGGGAGGGAGGGAGGGAGGGAGGGAGGGATATACAGTAACCTGCACATGAATATTTACAGCAGCTTTATTTGTAATTTCCAAAACTTTGAAGGAGCCAACCAAGTTGTCCTTTTGTAGGTAAACAGAAAAACTATGGTACAGACAATGGAATATTACTCAGTGCCAAAAATGAACAATCGAGCCATGGACAGACATGGAGGAAACCAAATGCCTATTACTAAGGAAAAGAAGCTGGTCTGAAAAGGCTATAACCTGTCACTCACTGGACATTCGGGCAAAGATGTAAGTATGGCAGGAATGGAAAGTCAGTAATGGAGCACTTTCAGGGTAGTGAAGTTGTTGTGCGTGTTCCTGTAATGGTAGATGCAGGTCATTATCTATTGGTTAGAACCGTAAGCTGTACACCACCCACAATGAGCCTGCATGCAACCTGTGGTTTGGGGTAATAATGAAACGGAATGTGGGCTAGTAATTTGGAACAGATGTACCCTCTGGGGAGCTGTTGACAAGGGGAGGCAATTCAGGTGTGGAGGCAGCAGGCATGTGTGAGTGTCTCTGAGCCTTCCTTTCAATTTAGCAGCGAGCCTAAAATTGCTCTAAAACTTTCCCATTTATTTTTTAATACGGCCATGGAAGCATATTTCAGAGTTGCAGCTCTGCCCACAGACAGAATTTTCTATTGTGATGCCAGAGAACAGTTATTCTTGCCAGGCTCATACTGTGCGCTAAGAGCTCTTGCCTTGTAAGACGGAAAGGCCCCGAACAATGTGCCCAGCCCCTTCCATTCTCCCTCCACAGTCACCACAGGCCCCCAGAGGTGAACTCCAAACAGCTTCCAGGAAGAAAAATAGCACGGCTGAAGTTTGAAAAGGTTGTTTCTCTCCCACATCCACTTCAGGGCCGTTAGAAAACCACCCGAGCACCAACTCCATTAGGGCGTCCTCTTCCCCAGCTCGTGACCAGTGAGGACAGGACTTGCAGTGGAAGGGCACAAAGTGGCACGAAGCCCCTGCCTCCAGAATCCTCACGGGCGCCTTGGTTCTTAGCTGTCGAAGGATGCTCCCTGCAGATGGTGATTTAACAGAACAGCAGTGTGAGCCCGAGGACCGTTGGCTCAGCTCGACTTTTAAGCACTAGGGTTTCCACATCTTGAACATTGCTTTAATTCATGCCTGACTCTTCTAAAATGCCGAGGAGGTGTGGATTCAGTGACCTATATTACCCTTGTCATAATGAAGCTGTAAGGATCCAAAGAGCTCCCTTAGCACACAGAAGAAATGAGACTAATACTACCCACGTAATCGGAGGCAAGGTTTAGTCACAAAAGACCCACCTAGGAGTGTTTTGCCACACATGCCACCCTGTGCAGCCCACTGCCCTCCACAGCACTTCTTAGTTCTCGGATGCTTAGGAATTCTACCTAAGCGGATGGAAAGTCTAATACAAATGCTACCAAAGACTCCTAGTTTTGATTTTTTTCCCATTTTCCCCCAAATTAGAAGGCTAGCATTTGTCATCACTCACACAGTCAACCAAAACATCATTTCATTCTCAGTTCCTAGAACAGAGTGATGGGCAGCATAAACAAGGTCTAGCAAGCTGAAAGCCTGGAGAAGGCAGCCCCGAACAATCAGACTTTGAAAGAGGGACTGTTTCTTGTGTGAAGAATCTCTTGACCAAGGGAAGGCGGGGTGGGGGGGTTGTATTTCTTCCAGGGTCACTGCATGGTAGAGTGTCACAGGTTCAGTTACTTTCTACAATAGAAAGAATACCCAAGGTCAGTGGAGATGGACTTTTCGCTCTTTCTACCATGACTGGGTAGTTCTTAGCCTTTGCAGTTGCGCCATTTTGAAGTGTGTCGTTATTCTGTAATTTGTAACATCTGTCTCTTGGTTTAACTGTTGAGTTCACAGGCTTCACATAGTAGCATTGGCTGTAGAGTATATAAATCATCAGTTCTCTGGATCTTTTAGTCAGTTCCATTTTTCAGTCCAGGAACACAAACTTTTTCTTCATTGACTTCGGTCCCCCTGGCTATTTTTTTTTTTTTATTGTAAACATGAAGAGACTTTGTTTGTTGAATGTCTAATCATTTCTAGCCAGTGTTGCCTTGTCATTAATTGTACGTTCAGGAGATGGATGGCTTGTGTCGCTCTCCTAATTCATGATATACCGTTACTAGCCTATAAATAATTAACGGAAGGGGACTTTTCCAGAGAAGGAAACTGTCATGTCCATTAGATTTAAGTTCTCTTTCGGATCCCTTCCTATAACTTTTTATTGAGATTTTTACTATGTAGAATCAACTTTTGGTAAGGCAATGAAATGACACTAATTCAGATAGTAGGCGCTTGGGAGTGAGGAGGCCAGTTAGAATAAATGAAAAATAATGATTATGGGAGGGAGATTTATCCCTGCAAAGAATTACCATGAACCTAAAACTCCTGCTAAAATCTTTTCCAGTGAAGTTTCGTTAGTAAGAGGTTCCTTGGCTACCCAGAGGGAATCACTCCGGCCTAAGTTGAGGGATATCAGTGGGTACAGCAGAGGCTCTTGGTGGCCTGCCTGGGACACCTCACCATTTATTGATGTGTATATGCTGAGGGCTTCACAACAGAGTTCCCCCTGGGTGCCATCTCTGTCATATGACGTCTACATTGAACAGATATGTAGAAAGCTAATGGTCCTTGTATAGGAACTTCTCTGGCAATGGAAGATGGGAGTTGGTGAATAATTATGGTGGCTCATCACCAGCCTGGCGGGACAACTCTGGTCGCTTTCTCTATCATCTCTACAGGTTCCCAGTGAAATGATTCTCCAGTGACCGGTAGCCGTAACCATCCCACATCACCTTGGTTTCCTGTCCTTCCTTGATTCAATTTCTAGTGCTTTTTAGGGCCATCTTCTGAATCCAACTGAACTGAAATCATCATCTCAGGTTCATCTCTAGGAAAACCCACTAAGAATATGTGGAAAGTAATGGGAGACTCTCAGGGGTGACCTTCCTGGGCATCTAGGTAAAACAGAGCAAAGTGGGGATTTGTTGCATATGAGAGATGTGATAGCCTCAAATATGCAAAGCTCAGGGAGCTCGGGCTCCAGGCAAATCAACAGCACCAGCGCCGCCCCAAGCCTGTGGCTTTTGGGTCCTCTATCTTGTGAACTTGGAGGATGAATTTTATAGACAATGGAAGGGTGAGTTTAGAAAGGAGGGTTATTGTAGGAATGTGGGTAGGAGCTCAAGAGAGAAAAGACAGAATCTGGTCCCCAGGAATGGCTCACCACTCAACCACTTGATCTAGGGCCTTTGATAGGACTTGTGGTAGAAACTCAGGTATGGCATGAGGGCCTGAGCTAGTAAATCTTGTCAGTCCACATGCAAGATGTTCACATGCCTCTCAGTTTGGGTCATGTCTCTACATACAGCTTCCAGGAAGCAAGGCTCATTTAAGGTATGTAAAAGGAGAAAAAAAGGAACAAGGGGCCCTTTCTGTCACTTCTGGGTCCTGTCCAGAACAGAATCAAAGATGTTTCCAGCCAAGGATGAGAATCCAGGTCTGTAGATGTAACCAACCGTCTTATTAAATAAGAAACACAGAAACAATGTAAAAGAGAAAGCCAAGAGGTCAGAGCTCAGAGCTAAAATCTCACCCTTCCTCCTGCTGTGTCCCAGCTTCTTGAATGTGAGCTATTTCCTGTGTGTAAGTCGTTTTTCTAGTCATTCTGCCTTCTCACTGGTTGTAAACCCAAACACGTGACTGCCTCGTCACTGTCTGAATGTACAGCCCCCTAGGTCTTAAAGGCATATGTCTCCAATGCTGGCTGTATCCCTGAATACACAGAGATCTATGGGATTAAAGGCGTGTGCCACCACCGCCACACTCTTGCTATGGCTCTAATAGCTCTGACCCCCGGGCAACTTTATTTATTAACATACAATCAAAATCACATTTCAGTACAATTAGAATACCACCACATTTCTCCTTTTCTATTTTAATAAAAAGAAAAAAAGCAAAAGGTTATAACTAACAAAAGAAAAACTATATACAAAAGTACAATAACTATATACAATATATACAAGTAATAAATATCTAAACAGGTATTTGACAAATCAGAGAAAATAATTCCATTATCTATCCTATTTTGGTAAATCCAAGATGTATCTAATGCACTTTCTATCCTAATTAATTTTCAACTATAACTAACTAATCTTCAACCATAACTAACTAATCTTCAACTCCCTCAGAGACCCAAGAAGGGAATAATATTAGCTAACAAAAATAAAAACAGGAAGTGCATGCAAGCAACTTCCAAAAAATTTGTGAGTTGACAGAAACAGCCAGCTGCCTGGGCAGTCACCTGAGGTTTCTCCGCAGTGTTGGGGCATCATCTTCAGCCTATAGGCTTAGTGTATCTGACAGACTCATTTGTGAAGTAGGATGTACACAAGGTCAACAGTTCAACCTCACATTGGGTGAGAGCAGTCCACGTACCAGAAACACCTGAATTCCACTAGTGTCCTATCATGATTCAGGATTTTAAATTCTGGAAATTGTTGACAGTTTTTTAATTCAGCTGTCCATTCTTCTTAGCTGTGTATATATGGCTTCATCTCAGCATCCCCTTCTTCTCCACATCCCTCTATTAAATGCCAGTCTACTTTCGAGAGGCATGAGCTTTTAGCTGCTGTTCCATTGCACAACAGAAGCCATCGGCCCTCTGCCTGTTAAGCTGCCTTCAAAGAAAAGGGCACCGTACCTTTTCCGGATTCGAAGGCCACTTCAGGGATGGGGCCATATTGTCCTGGCCTCAGAAGATGCCTTTTGATAAAGCCATAACCACACTTGTTTTGGCAAGAATCAGTAGTCCCTTGTTTCGTGTTCTGTCTGTCCATTTTGTCCTGTTGATTTGAGGATACTTTGTTGTCCAGTGGCTAACTTTTGCCACAATGAAAGTTGACTCCATATGCAGTTTCTTCAATGCCCATATTTTCTCTGAAGTAGATTGGTACTGCCAGGAGCCAACATGTCTCAAAAAAGAAAAATTTTCTAAGTTATTAAAACATTTTAAATGCCATATTCTGTAGATCTCTGAAGGGTTTGAGGATGACCTGTCTAAAACATCTCTGCTCAATTTTTAAAACATATCTAATATGACTACAATTTCTATTGTAATGTCTAACTACTAACTTTCATTTCTTTATATCCTAATAGTTGGTAATAATAACATTCAAGGATCAGAAATTTGCATTACATTGTTAAATGAATGGTATAAATAAAATTAGAAATATACATATAGCATTTTCTAACAATATCAATTTCAAATTTGTTTACAATATAAAACAATCCAATCCAATGTAAAGTATTTAAAACTAGTAATTGTCTTTTTCTTTTCTTTCTTTCTTTCTTTCTTTCTTTCTTTCTTTCTTTCTTTCTTTCTTTCTTTCTTTCTTTCTTTCTTTCTTTCTTTTTTTTTTTCCGAGACAGGGTTTCTCTGTGTAGCTTTGTGCCTTTCCTGGGACTCACTTGGTAGTCCAGGCTGGCCTCGAACTCACAGAGATCCGCCTGGCTCTGCCTCCCGAGTGCTGGAATTAAAGGCGTACGCCACCACCGCCCGGCTCTGTCTATGGCTCTAATAGCTCTGACCCCTGGGCAACTTTATTTATTAACATACAATCAAAATCACATTTCAGTACAATTAGAATACCACCACACAGGTCCCTGTCTCTAAACTGCCCAACCAGCTTCAGTCCTCTGCTCTCAACCTAAGGACCAGTGTCAAGTCTATGCAGGCAGATAATGAAGTCAAGATATCTGTGGGAAGATGGCACTCTACATTGGTTATCAGTGAGAAAAGCAGAAAGGCTCAACATGCTGATAGGTCTCCAGGGCTTTATTTGTAAGTACTGGAATGTTTCCTAGATGAGCCTTTTAAAATCGCCAATCCATGTCTTTAAGGCCTGCCTGCCCCTCCGAGCATGAAGGTATCCCTCTGCCTGAGCATCTCCAGGACCACTGTCTCTGCCAGTCACTTGCTGATGTGAGGATGATCCCTGTGTTCTTGAAGCAGTGCCTGTCACACTAAGGATTAAGTGTTATTTTAGATCATAATTCTCAGTTTGTTTATTTCCTCAAGTTACATGGGGAATGTGAATTAGAAGATTAAGAACTTTTGAGTGTCTCCAAAATCTCTTTTCTTATCCTTGGACCTTATCTTTTCCTTCCTTCCTTCCTTCCTTCCTTCCTTCCTTCCTTCCTTCCTTCCTTCCTTCCTTCCTTCCTTCCTTCCTTCCTTCCTCCCTCCCTCCCTCCCTCCCTCCCTCTCTCTCTCTCTCTCTCTCTCTCTCTCTCTCTCTCTCTCTCTCTCTTTCTTTTTCTTTTTGGTTTTTTGAGACAGGGATTAAAGGCATCCACCTGGCTGGACCTTTTCAAGAGCCTCTATCTGCTCATTTTTCTTACTTAGCAGTCTCTGCTTTATTATTTTTTCTTGCTGTTCTGCCATTTGTCCAAACACAGTAATAACTAAACATGTTTCTTATGTTTTTAACGACAAAGGAGAATAAGAATTATTTCAACTGAGCTTGTATGATAATCAACTGACTGTAGCAAGAAAGATGCTCACTCTTCCAGAATGGGTTGGCAGGGTGGTAGTAAAGGACAGGTCCAAGTTGAGAGGGATGGACTTAACATTTATTTAGAAATCTATATAAAAATATTGAAATCATAATATTTACTAACCAGAACATATGTTCCCATGAGTATATGACAGTTCTAAAGTGATGAAGGTCATTTGCAGGGTGTTGTCTTTTTTTGTTTGTTTGTTTGTTTGTTTTTTGAGACAGAATTTCCTTGTGCTTTGTATAGCTCTGGCTGTCCTGGAACTAGCTCTGTAGACCAGATTGGCCTAGAACTCATAGAGATCCACCTTCCTCTCCCTCCAAAGTACTGGGATTAAAGGCATTTACCACCACTGCCCAGCTACAGAGTGTTGTCTTTGATAGAAGAACCTTCTTCAATTTCTTCATTGGTAAATATGTCCTGAATTGGGCCAAAAAATAATATCAAATTGGTAATATTTAATTTTACTTCATTTACCATATTACTTACAATGACTTTCAAGCATCTCTCTGGTTTGGGAGCAGTTATATTTTCTGTTGATTTTTATACTCTACATGTTGCTGAAAGTGAAACTTGAGACACAATACAAAAGAGTTTAATCCAAATACAGAATGACTCATATGTGTGACATTCACATAAGCCACACTGAAGTGAATGTCATCATGCTTTAGTCAAAAGTAGATAAAAGGCCTAAACAATAAGACATTACTGTCTGGAAGGCTTAGAACATCTTACTTTATGTGCTTGCATATTCAAGGAAGGCAATTTTTAAAATTGTAGAGAAAACACATCCCAGGAGACACTGAGAACCCTTGCCCAGCAGTGGAGCTGTGGACCTTTAGAGGCCACACATAGAAGGCTAAGAGGAATTGCCGGATTGGCTGCAACTGTATTTCTGCCTAATTTGGGTATGGTTTGATGGGTTGGTTGTCTGTGATTGGCTAATGTCAACTGTTTGCGATTAGTTAAAATCAGGCTGTTTCACACCACACACACACACACACACACACACACACACACACACACACACACGCACGCACGCACGCACGCACGCATGCATGCATGCATGCAACTACACTGTTAAGTTGGGTTTTGGTTTACTTATTTACTGGGTTAGCTTGCAGTTCTGGTTACACAGAAGTTCAAATACACAGATGGCCTCAGGCTGGTGGCCTCCTGCCTATTTAAACAGTTGCGACTGCCTTGCTGCTTTCCCTGAAGCTTAAGAGTAGAAACTTTAGCGTGAGAAGCTAGCAGGTACAAACCGTTCTTTTCCATGTGTGTGCACACTGTCCTGGCTGATCACTCTAAAACATTCTAGTGAAAATGAAAAATACTGGCTGGGCATGGCAGCTCATGCTTTTCAAGCCAGCACTCAGGAAGCAGGGGCAGTTAGATCTCTGTGGGTTTGGGGCCATCCTGGTCTACACAGTCAATTCTAGGCCAGCCAGGGCTACATAGTGACATAGTGAGACCCTGCCTCATAAGAAAAAAAAAGTATTGCTTGTAAGGTTTACCACTTATAGATTGGGGTGAGGCTGTGACGGGAGAAAGCTAACGCTCACAGAGTGCCAGCCAGAGACTTCCTGGATGTGACTTCATTCACTCAGTTCATTCACATGACTCAGCCCAGAATTATGTGACTCCAAGTGCATGGTGGCACTCTCTCTCCTAAATAAAATGAACTCCCTGCCCATCTTTGGCCAGCGAACTAATGTAAGAAGGCAGGACCATGGATGTGAGTCTGTCCCATGGTGATGTGGATGTGGGGTAACTCCTTTTCTGTTGCTATTTTTTCCCTGTTTGAATTTGTTTCTTTTTGTTACTCTGTAAACTAGGCTTACCTTGAACTCACAGAAAGCTGCCTGCCTCAAGCCCAAGAGCTGGGATTACAGGTGTGAGTCACTACACCAGGCTAGGCAAGTACTGTATTACTGAGCTGTATCTCTAGACTAGCCTCTTTCTTTTCTATATAGATGAACTCACCAAAATTTTGCTTCAATGTACTCAAGACTTTCATCACCCTAGCTATACACCCACCCACACATCCCTAGCTTTTCTTGCTGCAGGGCCCTTGTGATGTGTGGAATGGCCTATGTCGGAGTCTGCGTTTGAATGCTTAGTCATCAGGGAATGGCACTACTTGAGAAGCATTGGGAAGTGTGGCACTGTTGGAGCAGGTGTGGCCTTGTTGGAGGAAGTGTGTCACAGAGGGGTGGACTTTGAACTCTCAAAAGCCCAAGCCAGGCCCAGTGTCACTTTCTCTTCTTGCTGCCTTTGGATCTCAGCTACTTTCTCCAGTTCCGTGTCTACCTGTGTGTCACCAAGTTTCCTGCCATGACGACAGTGAACTAAATCTCTGAAACTATAAGGAAGCCCCAGTCAAATGCTTTTGTTTATAAGAGTTGCCATGGTCATGGTGTCTCTTCACAGCAGTAGAACACTGATTAAGACAGGCCTTACACTCTCAGCTGGAATTGCTCAGAATGCTAAACCAACTGTGAAACAATAACCCAGGGTCTGCGGCTACCTGAACAGGGGTTCAGCCCCAGGGCTTGCCTTGGGCCCTATGCTTCCTTTTGTCATTGACGTCTTGACATTCCCGGAACCAGAATGACTATACTTTACTAGAGTGTCTCACGGTTTGGAACTTTTTCTTTCATTCTCAAATTTCCGTGAAACAGCTGACTTTTGAATATGCCAGATTAATGTGGTTTCCTTGTCCCTGTAAGCTTGCTGCTTGGAGAGCTGTTTTCAGTCCAGAGAGTGACGCTGTCTTTGCCCATGAATGTCACTGAGCACTATCTACTCTGACTGCCCATGTACCATTGATAAGTGGAGTTGTGTAAGGGAGTTCCTGTGGGAGGGTACCTCCTCCTCATGCCTGGCTTATTTCATTCCATTTGCCAGTGCATGGTTTACATGCAAATATCCTCAGTGGTGATGAGTAGGTGTGAAATAAACAAGGAAGTATGCAAATTATGGTCATGCTCATTACCAGTGGCTTTCCCTAAGATATATTAAATGCCATTTCTTAGGATCTAATACATTTAACAAAATTTATCAGCATGTTCTCCTCCTTCCCCCAGCCCTTGCCTGTTAAGGACTAATGAAATACCATTTATTTAATGACACAGGGATCAACTCTTTCCACTGCATTTGGGAACTTACTCATGCAATCATCTTTCTTTAATTATCTGACTCCAAAGAATATTTCAAAGTCTTTCCAGGACCTTCTGAAGTTATTATTTCACTTTTGAATAAGATTTACTCTTCCCCTCTAGACACATAATCTCTAATCATTTTCCTCAGAATAAGGTTGACACTTCATTTGTCTCCTAAGCAATAAGACACGACTACCTCTGTGCATAATGAAGGACTCCAAAGCCCAAATTTATTGTGAAGCGCATAGCAAAACTAATTGCATGAACCACAGACGTCTAATCAGTATAAAAATTAGAATATAGACACTCATTTGAATGATAATACCAGAAAGGACTTGAAGATCATTTGTTATCACTTAGCTTACAGATGAGAAAAGTCAGGTCTAGAAAAACTCAGAAAGCTCTGAAGGTCACGGCCCAGCTCCTGACAAAAACTGCCTTCCAAATTCTGCTGCTCAGGGACTTCATACTGTGCTCATATTTCTTAAGCTGGGTTACTTTCTCAGACATTCCCCACTTCAAACAAGGATTGATGAGATATTTTTTCAAATGCACTTGAGAAGAATTTTTAACTACTTGTAGAACACTCCCATTTTACATTGTGTTGCGTGACCAGATTGGATGCCATCCCTGTATACTGGAAAGGGTTTGTATTTGTCTCTGCATTCTTACGTGGCATCTTTACCCGCCATGTGGACAGGTGTGTCTTCCTATCTTACGCTGCACTCACCTATGTCCATATCTTCTCTTAGGTCAATCAACTCCCCCAAGGGACTACTATGAGGTCTGTGTCAGTGTGAATATGGGATTCTCACTGTTTCTTCTCACCCTTCCTGCACACACTCTAAAACATTTCATATTGAGTTCTGGCAGTCTCCAGAATAGCATTGTGGGGACACGACTATCTATTGGATTTAACAAATAAAATGATAGTCACAGATGAACTCCAAGAATGTGTATCTGGATAATGCCATGGTATTTTCAGCCAAGTGCAATAAAGCCTGAGTTGCCGCACAAGCTAGTGGGGTATTTTAAATAATTAAGGAGTTTAAATTTATTTCTCTTCCTAAATGGCAGTTTTAAGGGAAATTTAATTAAAATTTACATTTTTTATTATTATTGCTGCTAAAATTAGAAATAAAAACTAAGATTCCATTGGCATCACCTAGGGGGGAAAGACAAAGACCAGATAATGTCATTTATTACACTCTAGCTGTGTTAGGTCTTCATCCACTCATATGACCAGGAGACAAGACAGGGGGATGTGATGGCTTTGATGGAGAAGTTCTGGGCCACTGTGGGAACACACAGAGAAATACTTACGCTCTGTCACAGGGACAGGGGCCAGAGAGAGAGTGGCATCTCAGCTGCAGGCAGAGGAAGAAGTGAAAGCCAGGCTGCAGTAGTAGCAATGGTAAGAATATTCCAGATGATACAAGTTCATGTGCAGAGCCCCAGAGCCAGAACGAACATGATGCAGCTACCAAGAGAGCTGCAGGGGACCCAGGGCATAGAATGGCAGCTGAATGTTGATGAGAGCTTCATAATCAAGAAGCAGAAAACAGAAAGTTTAGTTTCTGCTATGTACTTCCAGGCCGAGACAGCCCCCGGTTTTCCAACAGAAGTGTCGAGTCTGGATTTTTAGGCAAAATCTTAGCTTCTAAACGTTCATGACAACGTGTAATGTAATAAAATGTTATGCTGGCCAAATGTAACTAAAGAGTACTAGTTTGTCATCTCTAGTCCGGGGCAGTCATTCTCAAGGCGTGGCCCAGAGGCCAGCATAAGGTCACTGCTGACATCTCAGAGATGGGAATTCTCAGGCCTGGCCCTATGCCTGAAACAGCAGTAACTCTATGATGGACGGAGCTCGGCGATCTGATTTCACAAGCCCTTCAGGTAATTCTGATGCAGCCGATACTTGCTTCCTGGCAGACATTTCTCACTGATTACTTGAAACTTGAGTATGCTCATGCCATTTTGCCAGTGGCATTTGGAAAGTTTTTTCCCCCCTGTGGTCCAACCAGACTAAGATGCCAACAACAGTTTTACTTGCCTGGGGTCTTCAGCTTTAAACCATGCTTCCTATCCTCCATTCTACATGCCTCTTCCCCAACCACAAAGAAACCCTCTCAGTCCCCTCTACACCTATAGCACTTGGCTGTCACCCTATTCATGGCATCCTTTGTTGTCAGTAATAACAGACACAGGCTAGCAACCAGAATATCCACATGGAACAGATTTGGTAACTTCCAATGACGCAATGGAATAGTCAGTCACCAAGGGGAAAGAATGGTGTGCTCTTCATTGGCTGATGGTATTGCTCTCCAGAATGTGTGTGCTACCGTGTATATATAAAGGTATGAAGAAAAGATATTGTATGGACTCTACAGCACCATCAACAATAACCAAGTTATTATTTTATTTCTAAGAAAAAAAAAAAACTCTTGCCAGTTGAAATCACAGCATCATAGACTGAAGGACATTAAGTCTTTTAAAGAAGTAAGAAAATCCTGTGGGTTTAGTATGTATTAAATACTTTTGCATAAATATGTAAGCGTGGGGTATCTTGTTATTATTTCCACTTTTCAGAACCTCTGGGAACTGAGCTGCTGTGACCCAATGGGCCTCTTACTCTGGGCCACATAACTTTGGACACCACTGTCCTTATCAAGCACACATTGTTTGCACAGCTTGTCTGCTGTTTTGGAAATCAACTTAAGGGAGACAACTTTGAGGTAAAACCAGGCTGTAATTTTCATCCACTGCTGAACCCAAACCAGATACTGGGTTTAGCTCTTGTCCGGCCTTATAAGGCAAACAAAAAACATAGCACCAACTGGATGACAAGGTACACCGCAGGAGTCTTAACCTGGGAGGCTACCATATCAGATCATCCATTGAGAAGGCTTCTCCATCCAGGGTAAGGTAGAGAATTGTGGAGTGTGCAATAAAGGAGGTCCTCATAATGTCAGAGGACACACAGGACATACACATCCTGGGTCCTGGTCTTTGCTCAACAGTGAGCACAGGAATTAGCATAGGAAACCCTCAATGTGTGTTTTAAAGAAAGACCATCAAAGGAGAGACACAAACTGCAAAAACACTTTGAAAAAGTGAAAGAGCATTTGGAAACCGTGGAAGCTGGTGCTGGACTCTAAGGAAACTCTCCTTATCCACATGGTGTAGTAAGGACTTTGACCCCCATACATGTTCCAAAAAACATGTGAAAGCCACCTGGACTGATTCAAATGCCACTGATGGAAAGTGTCGGGGAAATGGACACCCTGAGCACAGTGAACCTTCGAGGACTGTGCAGTCCCTTCCTGACTCTTTTCAAGTATCATGTCTTGATGACATTTAGTGTGGATAGAATTTTCTGGAAGTGGTATTTTTGTGCATAAGGAGCCTATGCTTGAATCTGGGTAGCACTGGGTAGTACTGGGTAGTACTGGGTAGTACTGGGTGGTCTTGGAGTTTCATTTCTCCAACTTAACCTCCTGAAAAAAACAAAACAAAAAACATATTTGTAAGTTAAGAAACCTCTAGAAGTCCTTAAGTGTGAATTATTGTCATAGGCTTCCTTCTCTAGGAGACATCTGGGGGGGGGGGTGTCACACTCACTGCAAACACTGCACATTTTACGCCCACTAAAGGGACAAATAGTGGTATTTCTACCAAACCACAGCAAAAACAACCAAGTTCCAACCTCACCACAAATGAGCTGGTGTCTCCTTTAAGAGCCAGCCTCCCCAAGAACTGCTACTGTGAGAAAATTTCTTGAGAAGACCAAGGGAAGAGAGCCGTGCTGTGGGATGTTCTGTATGTCCTGTGGGAGCCCATTCTCAGGTTCCTTGTGGCGTTACCCAGCAGGTCCGTATAGAGGATGATTAGGACCATGGGCCTGAGTGCAGGTGTTTGAGATGGTCTGCACTTGGCTGTGCTGGGGGATGGTCTGTATGTCAAGTTGTTCTGATTGGTTAATAAATAAAACCTGATCGGCCGTGGCTAGGCAGGAAAGATAGGCGGGACTAGCAGAGAGGAGAAATAAAAGGATACAAAGGCAGAAGGAGACACTGCAGCCGCCGCAATGACCAGAGACGCTGCAGCTGCCGCCATGACAAGAAGCATGTGAAGTTGCCGGTAAGCCACCAGCCACCAGGCATAGATAAAAAGAAATGGTTAATTTAAGATAAAGGAACAGTTAGCAAGAAGCCTGCCACGGCCATACAGTTTGAAAGCAATATAAGTTTCTGTGTTTACTTGGTTGGGTCTGAGCGGCTGTGGGACTGGCGGGTGGCAGAGATTTGTCCTGACTGTGGGCAAGGCGGAAACTCTCAAGCTACGAATGGCTACAGAGCCGCCTGTCCTGAATCCCAGCAGCCCCAGGGACTCAAGGAACTATACAGTTAGTCCGTGTTATAACCAGCCCTTGCCTTCCAGAGAGACCCAGGCTGCATAGGCTGTGGAATATTCACTATGAAATACTACTTAGCAATCAAAAGGCACAAAAATAGTGCAACATGAATCACAAAAACATTAAGAAACCCACAAGAGACTTCACAATGGGTGATTCTCTTTGTGTACGAAGCCAAAAGAGGCAAAACTAGGTTGGTAAAACGTAGGTGAGTAGTTGCCTGAGGCGGATGGTCAGGAGGGGCTGATGACTAATGACCCTGAGAAAGCCTCTGTGGGTGAGAAAAAGCTCTGAACAGCTTCTGTTGTTTTGCTTTCTGAGACAGACCTTCATCCGGCCCACGTGGGCCTCAAACTAAGCAGCAGAGCCAGGCTTTGAACACCCGATCTTCAGGCCTCCCATGAAATTACAGCCACGTGTCGCCATGTCCTGCTTTAATACTCTGATTACAGAAGTGTTCACAGGATGTAACTCCAAAACCTTCCTGTTATAGTGAGCAGATTTGTTGCATGTTTATAAACTAGTAAATCTGGGAGGAAGGTGCATGAACAGCAGTAGACAGAAAGGAAGCAAATTTGAATTTACATCACCATTGTCCTCTTCCTCCATAGGTGGTGAGCCTCTTTGTTCTGAGGGTTTCTCTCTGGTATTAAATCAACGCCTGCCGCGAAGCCATCCTCTCCTTTTAGGTGTCTTTGCTTGGAATGAGTTTCTTGGGGATGGCTTTGTTTCTTGGTCCACTCTGATAGTCTTCGCTATGTCATTTGGTATGTTTAGACCATGGCCATTCAAAGTGAGGGCTGCCATAGTTGAATTAATAATTAATTAATATTCCTATTCCATAGCCTTGACCTTTCTTTATTGTCTTCCACACTTCTGCCTACCAATCATGCTTTCATCTTAGCCTCCAGACTGTCAACTCCAAGGTCTTATGCATGTTAAGCAAGCACTCCGCCACTCAACTACATCTTCGTCCTTTATGCTTCTAAAAGGCTTTTCAGTACTTACCCTAGAGATGATGATACATAGTTACAACCTTGTGGGTAGGCCCGCTTTGCCACAGTGCCATACCACTCTAAGGGAAGAGGGAACTCTTCCAGCAATGCCTTCCCAGCTTGCGCCTTCCAGGTCTTGTAACAGTGTATTCTGCATTCCGTTTGTCCACATGCTATGATCAACAGGTATGCTGATGTTACTCTTTTGTACTAGTTGTCTTGGCAGGTTAATTAGGAACAAGAGAAGTCAAACATTTTATCCTCTTCTAAGGCTGCTTTTCTGGGTTCTTTGAATTTCTTTTTGAGTGGCACATAGTAATCCTGCATATTTAAGGGGTAAAATGTGATGTGTTAATATGCTTCTGCATTGTATACTGGGGAACCAGGATAGCATAGGCACACCTCGTTTTTTGAAATGAGGACATTTACAGTCTGTGTTAGCCATCCACTCCTCACTGTTAACCACCGCTATCCTGATTTTTAACAGAATTGATAGAACTTAGTCCTAATAGTAAAACGCAATCCTCAGCCCCATCTTTTCCCCCAACCCCATCTAGCCACCTCCCACCCCGTTTCTCCTCTCCCCCACACCCCATCACCCCCTTTACCCTCTGCTCCTGGTAACTACTACTTTATTCTCAATTGTTACCAAATTCTTTGGGTTCCACATGCAAGACCACTCTTCAGTGAATATAATGCCCACCAAGCTTAACACATTATGCGTATGGCTTAATAGTATTCCTAGTGTGTAGATACAGAATGGGTGGATCATGCAGTATGTCCTTTATCCATTCACCTTGAGCATACACGTAGATTGAGGCCTAGATGTTCATAAGCAGTGCAGATGTCTCTTCTGCAAACTGATTTCATTTCTTTTGGCTACATACAACCATACATACATACATAGAACCATACAAACATACATACATACACACATGTATACAAACACACATACAAACATACAAATGTACATACATACATATGCAATTATTTGAACTTTTGGAAGACCCTTGCACCGTTTTCCGTGATGGCTGTACTAACCTGGGCTCCTGACAACACTGCATAAATGCCCCTTTGCTCCATTTCTAGCCGACCCCGAGCAGTCTTTTCCTAACTGGTGAGAGGCAGGAGTCTACTGAGGTTTGCGTCTTTCCCTGATCACTTAAATGATGTTGGACACTTTTTCATATGCTGATCGGCAGTTTCCACATCTCCTGAGAGATGTCTGTCAGATCTCGAGACTGCTCTCAGACCAGATGGGGAGGGGCATGGTACTGCATCTTTTATGTATTTTGGATTGTAGTCCCTTTCAGATACATGGTTTGCAAACACAATTCTGTCCTCTAGGCTCCCTCTGCGGAAACCTTCCTTGTCTCCTTTGCTCCTGTTACCTGTACTGTGAGGATCAGACTTACTTTTTGTCCACTCTTAGGTCAAGAAACTTCCTCTGTTATCTTTCAGTAAGTAGTCCATAGTTGCAGGTCTTACAGTTAAGTTTTAATCCATTTTGAGTTGATCTTTGTATATGTGAGAGAGGCCTATTCTGTTCTTTTGCATGTGGACAACACTACTTATTTTTAATTATAAGTTTTAAATTAGCTGACAAAGTAACCGGTTTCCATATGGGATTTTCACCCATACTTCCTTTGGCTTGATTCTCTCGCCTCTCCCTTCCCTGCCCTGTACTTTCCCTCAGGGTCCCTCCTTCCACGGTGTTTCTCTTGTCGTCTCCCCCCCCCTCCCCCGCCTTGGTTGCTTCTAGTTTCCCGCCCTTTACCCCTCTCCTCTCCTTCTTGGATACACACATTTAACAGAGGCTGAGATCTGTGTAGGAGAGAGAACATACGGTGGGTGCCTGGGTTACCTCCCTTAATGTCCAGATTCATGCATTTTCCTGCTAATTTCATTATTTTTTTCTGTACAGATGACTAAAACCCCATTGTATATATGTGCCACGTTTTTATTGTCTTTTCTTCAGTTGACGGATGTGTAGGCTGACTTCATTTCTTGCCACTGTGAAAAGACCGATCACAGGATGTGGCATTCTTCAGGTATATGCCTGAGAGCGTCAGCAGCTTTTCTTAGAGACTCTCCCCACGGCATGCTCTGGCACCTTTATCACACAGGTATCAACAGTAAGTACGGAGTGTTTTTAAAGACTTTCTTTTCAGATAAATAGAACACGTGTTGCTTTCATGCCAGTACCATGCTATTTTGCTTATCACAGCTTTTTAGTATATTCTGAAGCTAGGAAGTACTGCCTCCTTGTTTTTTTTTTTTTTTTTTTTTTTTTTTTTTTTTTTTTTTTGTTTGTTTGTTTGTCTTGCTATTCTTTTGTGACTTCATATGAATCTTAAGATTTATTTTTCTATGTACTGTAAACATGTCATTGGTATTTGGTGGGGACTGGATCCAAGATAGCTTTGGGAATCTTTCTTCATACAGCTCAGCCTCTGCCTTTTATTTCCCACTCCTGCCCCCAAAGGATCTTGAACATTTCTTGCAAGACGGTTCCATTCATGATTAAAAAAAAAAATTTCTAAATTTTTATGAAAAATTACAGAAAATCAAAGATAGAGAAAAAAATCTAAGAAACTATTAATATAGTTAGTATACTTTATTCCTCCCTCTTTCCTTTTTTTGAGATGGGGTTTGGGGTGTCTCAGTACATAGCCCAGGCTGGCCTTGAACTTACACTCCTGTTTAGACTTCCAAATGTTCACTTTTGAGGAACATTTTTCTCTAGGTTTAGAATACTATGTTGCTAGGGGCTCTTTGGGTGACATAGTCTCACAACACAGCCCCAGCTTGTGGCGGTGACTCTTCTGTCTCTACGTCCCCAAGCTGAGTCTCACACACTCTGAGTGTATATTCAGATCTACCTCCCAGTGCTGAGCCTCACACACTGAGTGTATATTCAGATCTACGTCCCCAAGCTGAGCATCACACACTGAGTGTATATTCAGATCTACCTCCCAGTGCTGAGCCTCACACACTGAGTGTATATTCAGATCTACCTCCCAGTGCTGAGCCTCACGCACTGAGTGTATATTCAGATCTACCTCCCAGTGCTGAGCCTCACACACTGAGTGTATATTCAGATCTACGTCCCAGTGCTGAGCCTCACACACTGAGTGTATATTCAGATCTACCTCCCAGTGCTGAGCCTCACACACTGAGTGTATATTCAGATCTACCTCCCAGTGCTGAGCCTCACACACTCCATGAGTGTATATTCAGCTCTACATCCCAGTGCTGAGCCTCACACACTCTATGAGTGTATATTCAGATCTACGTCCCCAAGCTGAGCCTCACACACTCTATGAGTGTATATTCAGATCTACGTCCCCAGTGCTGAGCCTCACACACTGAGTGTATATTCAGATCTACCTCCCAGTGCTGAGCCTCACACACTGAGTGTATATTCAGATCTACGTCCCAGTGCTGAGCCTCACGCACTGAGTGTATATTCAGATCTACGTCCCAGTGCTGAGCCTCACACACACTGAGTGTATATTCAGATCTACCTCCCAGTGCTGAGCCTCACACACTCCATGAGTGTATATTCAGATCTACGTCCCCAAGCTGAGCCTCACACACTCTATGAGTGTATATTCAAATAAGCAAAAACCCCATACTTTATCTTAATGCAGCTCTAGCAAACTTCAAAGAAACATCTTGGTTCTTTCCTCCAAGGTATCTATATTACAAGATTGACTATTAATATGAAATTCTTGTGGGGAAAAAGGCTGTATCCATAAGCAGAGACTCTGTCTGTACCTTTCTGCTAAGCAAACCGAAGATATTTCCCCCAAGTATTAGACCGTATCACAGAATGAGGCTGAACTCAGACACAAATGAAGACCGTTTCCTGTCACACACTCGACAGAAAAGCTAGGTGACAGGAAATCCTTCGGCCTTTTCATTCGTTCTCACATACACTGACTTTCTTTAGAATGATAGTGTGCTGGGTGGGTGTTCACACTGGAAACAGCAATAGCAATCAAGACGAATGTAGCCACACACCGCTCCCCAGAAATGAACGAACAGAAATTTGCCTGCAATCTGATAGATTTAGATTTGTGGTTTCCCACACCAGGGAAGGTGTGCTGGGTTCCAGGGCTCGCCAGGAGTTTCTGCTTGAGTGGGTCTCGGATGAGTCTGAATCCCATGTCCCCAAGTGATGCTGACTATGTGGGTCCAGGGAACTACACTCTGCCAAGCATTAATTCTGAAACCATCGATGCTTGATGAGCCTCTGCAACAGCACTTCTCAAGCTGTGGGTTACGACCCCTTTGGGGGTCCTGTATCAGATATCCTGCATGTCAGATATTTATTTACATTACGATTCATAACAGTACCGAATTACAGTTATGAAGTAGCAATGAAATAATTTTATGGTTGGGGGGTCACCACAACATGAAGAACTGTATTAAAGGGTCCCTGCATTAGGAAGGTTGAGAACTACTACTTTGCAAAATGCCTCTTAATTCTGTTCATCTTTCTGGTATTCTTTAATGACATCGATAAGTTAATTTTTTCCCCGAAATAGTGGAAACCTCTAATAACAAGGCTGTACATGAACTATAAGGTTAGACTTACAGACAACTCACTCCACATTTTGCAGAGGACACTGAGATCCAAGTACGTCTGGAGCAAAGCCAGGAACAGCCCACACGTTGGATTCTAAGTCAGGGTTATGATCTCAGTTTCATAACCACAGGAAAAAAAATACTTTAAAAAAGAAAAAGCAGCTTTAAAATAGGAGGTCTTAAAAACCTTCTTAGCCATGCCTGCCACAGTGCAGCCACACACGGGGTAATGATTTTCCATAGACAACAGTGGTACCCAAGGAAGTATCTGGCAATGTTGTCATTTATTTTCATAAGCATAATCTACAATATCCACACAGTGAGGACATCGCATGACACCGTGTTTCCCCCAAAGCCTTGTGCTATTGAAGGATGTGCGGCTGTATCTGGCACACATCAGTCCACCAGAATATCCCATTCTAAAGGGCAGACATGAAAATCACCTCATTGGGGACCATGCTCTGAGCTCAGGTCTTACTTAACTCAGGTTGAGACAGTGAAGGCGTGTGCCAAGCCAGGAGCACAGAGGAGACTAAAACCAACTCTGAAGAATCTAACTGTGGCACGGCTCCCAGGAGCTCCCTGGAAGGGTAGCTCCGGTGTTTACACTGGGGGGGGGGAATGCTTAGGAATGTCTTCCATACAATGTGCACCTGGAGAACTTGACTGAAGGAAGCTATATGGTAGCTATCCTTTCCCACATGGACACATCCTAAGACCCCTTGAAATTATCAACAGTGCTGATTTTGATATAAAGGGTCCACTTTACAAATGCATCAAAGTCCAATTTATAAAGCAGAGAAAGGCATAACAATAACTAGCAGGAAATAGTACAGTTAGGACATTACTTTGATGTAGTTTGGGCCTTGACCACCCCACCCCCAAAGGCTCAGGCTTAAAGGTTTACATTTCCCCAGGAGGTGCTTTTGGGAGGTAGCTGTAGCTTGAGCAGGTGGGGCCTAGCCTGAGGACTTGAGGTCACTGGTGGCATGATTCTGAAGATGACTGTAGGACCTCGGTGCCACTCTCCTGCCCACAGGCATCTGCTTCACTGTCAAGTGCAGCCTTAGCCAGAACAATAGGGTGAATGGACTGTGGACAGGCAGTTCCAGGAGTGTGAGCTGGCAACCCTTTCCTCAATGTGAGTTCAGTATCTCAAGCACTTGCTGTAGTAAAAGAAAGGTGCTGTGGGATAATGCTTCTGTACACTGTTTTAATAGAACGTTGATTGGCCAGTAGCCAGGCAGGAAGTATAGGAAGGATGAGCAGACAAAGAGAATTCTGGGAAGAGGAAGGCCAAGTCAGGAGACGCCAGCTCACTGTCCAGGGAGCACACAGGTAAACCCACGGAACATGTGGCGACATATAGATTAACAGAAATGGGCTGAATTTAAGTGTAAGAGCTAGTCAGCAGGAAGCCTGAGCTAATGGCCAAACAGTTTTAATTAATATAAGCCTCTGTGTGTTTACTTGGGTCTGAGCGGCTACGGACTGGGCGGGACACAGGAAAACACCAACTACAGAAAGGTAACTAAAAAAATATATATTAATATGGGACCTTTTTAGTGTAACCATGAGATGACATAGTATCTACCAAAGAAGCTAAGTGGTGGATGATGCGGAATTGGGGTACCACTGGTCTTGTTAACTGACTAATGGGTGGGGAGTGAATATGGCATGGAGACAGTGGACAGAGGGTTTCTTCCTGGACTGGGCAGGATGAGTGTGCCGGTTCAGGGAGAAGAGTTCAGCAAATACAGCAGCAGAATTGTGGAGCACAGCCTTCACACAGAGAAGGCTTGAACCATCAAAACAATGGTTTGGGGAGCTTTCGCAGCAAGGCCCATGAAGCCAAGAAAAGCACAGACAATACAGAAATGCGAGCAGAGGGGAGAGGCACCGATTTCTCCGAAAGGAAACCCAATACAGCATCTTCTTTAAAGTCTCCGTAATAGCCACAAGCAAACCAAGAAAAGACATACGATATTCTGGAATGTTCTGGGTAATCGAAAAGTCAGACAAGAGCTGACAAGAAGATGAAGTTTCTTCAGACTGTGCTCTCATCAAGCACTGGATATCCCACCTAGCGGAATCTTGGGGACCCTCAACTGCTCCTTAGAAAAAATGTTCACCCACTTGCTAGTGGTACAGGAAACTTCCATTTGACTCTGACAGCAGTTCCCCAGGAAAGGGTGGGCCGATCTCTGTGATGACTTTTTGACGATTTTAAAAAGACATCAAGACAGATTGGGAAAAAAAAAACACCACATTTAGGACACTGGGAAATAGGATGGTGATTAGTCCATTAACTATGAGAAAACACACGTTAATCCATTCTGCTGTGCCAAGTGTATGCCAAGCATGTGACACTGTGAGTTACATCCTCACAGCTTATTAAAACGGGGGGCACAGAGCATAAAATGTTGTTAAATCTCAGTGGGAACGGTATACGAGTATTCACTGAACCAGTCTCCACATAAAAACAGACTTTTATAGATTTTCTGACCAATGAATGCAATTTAAGCCATGAGATAAGGCTGACTGTCCCTATGGCTTGACCGGCAGTAGCCTGTCTTCTAGTTAGGAAAGCAATGGTCGCCTTTGCCTTTAACATCATACCCAGATCATTTCCGAGATGTCCCCTCTGCCCATGTGATCTGTGGAGCAATAACTTCCTCTTCCCTCTGCAGGAAGATGCCACATCAAACCCAAAGGTTTTAGTGCCCTTGGACTCACAGAAAGAAGAGGCCACAGCATCAAGGTAAGTTATCGGTTTATTAGCAAAGTACCAACACCACGTTCTTTGAAATTACTGGAATTTTATTTGCCTCAGGCTTATGACTTGCAACCAAAGACATTGTGCAAAGAAAGCAAAGATTAAGTACACTTTAGGGAGAAGGAGACCATACACATTGGTAACACAGGAGCTCAGGTGGACCAAAGAAGCCATTGGGACACTCTAGACACTGTAAATAGTCAATAGCATTGTCAAAAGAGCAAAAGAAAAAAAAAAAACTTCTGCAATGTTTACAGTAGACGTAAATCTTATACAAGTCAAAAAGCTTTTTTTTTTGTTCTTCAGATCATAGAGCATAAAATGGAAAAATGTATATGTAGGTGATATCTAACTACTGTACATTTGTCACCTAGTAAAGTTGCTTATATGTACCACAGTGTAAAAAACAAACAACAAACAAAAACAATACTGAACAAATGGAAATCTTGAAAATTGCCTGATGAAAAATAAAATAGCCAGTGGCTTTTAGTGGCTTCTCCCGATCATCAGCGCTGCGGACGATAACAATCTTCTCGTCAGGGCAGATGACAGAGGCAAGCACATCCGACTGCTACCGAATCCGGCCCACCTGTAGAAATATACTATCCACCCACGTCTTTTCCATCAAAAGCTTCCGTTTGTTTTTAATCTTTGAATCTTTGAGGCCCATTTGGTCACAATATGTTACAAATATTCGTGTGTGTGTGTGTGTGTGTGTGTGTGTGTGTGTGTGTGTGTGTGTACACACGTGTTTTGTTTTGTTTTCTTTACACCATGATATCATATGTTTGTCTGGCACTATCCTAAAGCTAGTTCTAGATGACAATGAGGACGGAGAAATAACCCAGTGCCCAAAGGGCAAATGAACTCACTGGGGAGAAGGGAGAGAAGGGGTCGGGGAGGGAGTCTTCAGTTCTGTCGTGGTCAGCTCAAGGCCACACCGCTCACTCATCATCAGTCCCACTTGCTTCTGACTGTTCCTGAAAGAAGAAAGGTAGAGAGAGTGAATGCACCCCGTCTCCTTCAGGGAAGACAGACACCGCAGCGGCATGGGCATTCTCTAGGCCGAAATGGGAAGTGCCGAACTAACAAACCCCAGGCAATGCCTGCCAGCTGTACTTGCTGTCTGTTGTTTTGGTTTCTGGAGTTTATGGCTGACCGTTTCTATTTTTACCCGAGCTTTGGAAAACTGTCCCACAACAAGAAAAAGATCACACACTGAATATCGCCTCACTGGTAAGCCATCTCAAGAAAACATGGTGTTTTAAAATGTAACTAAAACACAGCAATCCTAATTCTAGAACTTTCCAGTCAGGCCGGAGTAGCAAAGTGTTGAAGGAAAATCATATTCACATATATACTAAAATGGAAAATAGTCTTCTCAGAATCAGAACTGTGCAGGGGCTGGCTGGGGGGGCAGGGAAGCCGAGAGTTAATGGAGGGACTGGCCAAGCATCTGTCTGTTGTTCTTCCAGACCAGCATGGGCAACAGCGCTAGACTTGAGTGCTAGATTTATGAAGCTCCCGAAATCTGAATTCAGCTCCTGCCATTCACTCCCTAGGGACCTGGAGAGTAACCAGGACCCAAGTCACACCTATGTGACGGTGCTAACACAAACACTGATTCTTCTTCAGATCGGAAGGTGCCTGTTTTGATGGCATGCTCCTTAAAATGTTCCTGATAAAAATAAAGCCTCAAGATATGTGGTCTCAGTCAGGGCACCAGAGCAGAAAACTCTGACATCACAATGCCCCCCCCCCCCCCCGTAAGCACTGTTTCATCTGATCTGCTTATACATTCACAGCAAGCTGGGTGAGAGAGATATAAAATATTAACCAGCCGTGAAGAAAACTGTATTTGCACGTCCGTGTGCGAGAAGATGGAAAAGGGGAATGGAAACTGAGGGCGGAGCTTTTCACTCCCACAGTGACACACTCAGCTTTGGACGCTTTGTTCTAAATTTCCCAGCTCTGTCCTCGGCATGACCACCAGCAAGAGTGTGTACCCCAAGACAGCCTGGGAGCTGGAGCCCAGGCATGCGCACGCACTCACGTTCTCGTCCTGCTCCTCGTCGCTGTCAAAGTCGCTCACCACAGGTTTGGCTTTGCCTCGATTGGGCCTTTTCTTGCCTTTCCCCGTGTCCCGGCCTTTCTCTTCTTTTTTATTGAGCTTGATTTTCACCTTCACAGACTTTGCTTGGGTGGGAACAAAAGAGACCACAGTGAGGATTCAAAAATCAGAAAGATTATTATCCTACCTGCAGATAACGACAAGCCCGACTTCCCTGAATGCCTGGGAGCCTCATGGGCATGCCGGTTTACCCTGTGTAGTTAATCCTGTTCTACCTGCAGGCATGTTTCTATTTGGAAGGTCAGTGACCCTGTCACAGGGAGGAAGACCTCAGAGTAGGAGAAGGATCCTTTTCCTGGCTCCTGATGGGCAGTTATCAAATTAAAAATTTACATTAACTATTAATAAAAAAGGGTAGAAAAGGATGATTTCACTGGGTAAGTTATGCTAATTTAAAAATTCTAGTAGTTCGAGTTGCATTTTTTTTAATGTAGAAAGAGAACAAAATGGAAATAAAAAAATAAAAACATGCTTCCTTTACCCAGTTTCATGGCTCTCTAGTGATTATTTCCAGAAAAAAAAGTAGAGTTTATATCCATAAATAAATTCTAGAGAGTATCATACCAAGAATTCAAGTATGTATACACACACACACACACACACAGCAGAGAAGGGGGGGGGAGAGAGAGAGAGAGAGAGAGAGAGAGATTTGAAATTTTATTTAGTTATTACATGGATCTTCAGGCACACCCATTGTCCATGCTCTTTACTTACACACAGGAGACAGCCATACATATTAGCTCAGACATATAGCTTAATTCTTTTCAACACCTGAAAAGTTCCATGCATGATTTACTCTGTAATTGATTTCACCAGTCCCCAGTGATGGGCACTGGAACAAAGCCACTGTTGAGCCCTGTTGGCAGAATTTGGTGGGGGTACAGTAGAGGCAGCCGCACTGGACACTCTGCCTGTCCAACACACTTTAGGAAGATTGCAGCCATCTCTGATCTTATTCGGAAGCGTGCAAATGCTACAGCCCCAAAGGAACTTCTACAATAGGTAGTCCAGAGCTCCCACTCCCACGTATCTGAGGGTGAGGTCCTGAGAAGGAGGATCTACCCCATGAGCCAGTCTTTGTAGACCTCAAGAATGGCTGTACATATTACAGTGAGGACAGGGAATTCGATCACTGCAGAAAGAATACGTGGGATGAGACTTTCAATCTCTTGAGAGAATGTAAGGAAATAGCCTCATTGGAACAATAAAATTAAGACATTTTGATACATTTTTAAATAATTTTAGAGATTTAAGTGTGGAAACTTTTGCTACAAAATATATAAAACTGAAACACTGCTCAAAATCCTATAGATTGTACCACTTATTTTCACCTTCTAAGTCACCTACACTAAGCAAGTGATTAGCCATAAACCAAATGATGGTCTTGAAAGCATTGAAAATTGACGGGCATACTGAGATCAGTTTGACAATTATTTTCAAAAATCAATGACTGTCTAAGTGTGGCCTGGGCCGAGCGGCAGCCTGTGAAACTTGTCACACATGTAGGTGATGGGGCCCGCAGGCATGTTCTTCAAGCCCTGTAGCTGTCAGGCTACAGGGGAGCCGGGCAGCATGCACACCAGTGTTACTCCAACATCCAAAGGCAACATGGGCAGAGTATTCTCAATGACCCTTGGCAGCCCTGAGTTCTGTGGTAGGTGCGCTCAGTTTTAACAGCTGAGCAAACGGGGCCTGAGCAGGGAATGTGCATGGCGTTTAGCATCTGTGGAAACAGCCCAACAGGTGGAATGGGCCAGATGCAGGGGCTTACCCTCTGACTCAGACTCCTCTTCATCATCTTCCTCCTCCTCCTCATTGCTTTCTTCCTCGCTCTCTTCTTCTTTGGCGATTTTCTGCCGAGCACTCTTAAATACTGACTGTAGGACAATGGAGTCTTCATAGATCTAAATGGTCAAAGTGTCAACTGTTAAAAAGCATATGCTGTGGCCCACAGACCCACAACTTGTACGCCTCCTTAGACAACACACACACACACACACACACACACAAACACACACGCTTATTTTAAGAGAGGCCACTATTAGTCCCCCCACCACATCCCATGTATACAGTCTGTGTGTTTGTATGTGTGTGGTCACGCATGTGGACATCAGGAATCTTCCTCAGTCACTCTTTATATTAGTTGTTGAGGCAGGATCTCTATCTGCTAGAATTACAGGCTGGCCCCTAAACCCACCTAGATGTCGGAAATCTAAACTGGCCCTCATACTTGTGTGGTAAATGCTTTAAACACTGAGCCAACTCACCAGGCTACCATCAACTCTTGTGAGAACCCAGAGGCAAACCAGTGAATCTAACTATAGGCACAAAGATACTCAAAGGAAGACCAAACGTACTCAACCAAACTCAAAGGAATGTGTTGGGGCAGATGGGTGCAGAAGGCAGTTTTATCTTTGACAACAAGATCAGTATTTTAAACCACACTTATTTAAGTCATTCTCTTCAATACCGTGGCAAAGGAACCCTTTACAAGGCTGTTCCCCGTTGCTGAGTTTCAGTGCAGCCAAAAGTCACCTAACACACTGTGCGCAGCACTGTACAGCTACCCATGCACCGTCCCACGCAGAGACAGAAACATGGAGAGAAATAGGAAATCTACCCAAACACAGTCCTTTCCCTCAAGAAATGAAAATAGAACCACTACATGATCCAGCAATCTCACTTCTGGATATATACCCAAAATAATTAGAAGCAGAGTCTGGAGGAAATAAATATCCTCAACACACCCATGTTCCAAAGATGCACCATCGCCAAGAGCTAAGAGGGAACTCCAAGACCTGTAGACAGATCAGTGACGAAAGAAAAAATGGCAGACGCAGGGAATAAGATTCAGCCTTTGGGAGGAAGAACTTCCCATCACCTGCTACAACACAGAAGAACCCTAGGAAGCCAGTCACCAAAAGATGGACTTATGTAGTCCTACTTATGTAGTCAAACTTGCACATGGTAGTGAAAGGACCAAGTAGACGCCATAACAGGCTGCTCAGTCTTCTCTCAGGGATCAGGCCTCAATTTCAGTTTCCTGAGACTTGAGCAAGCAGTTTCTGGGAGGGCCATGAACAAAAGACGTAATCCTTGCAGTAGCTCCCTTTCTACATGTACTCTGACGGCTCAAGGTTCAGCCAGTTGTTTACTGTCTGGGGCTGCTCACCAACTTAGAGCTATGTGCATGAGTCAAGGACAGAGCCTGGGCCACTGAGTCAGCCCCAATAGTCAGTATGTGCTAGGCCAGCCAGCCTCCATGGTAGCTCCAGGACAGCAAAGCCTGGGACTTGTCCAGGCCTGCTCCAAAACTGATAACTGTAACCCCCAACTAACCCTAGCCAATTAAAAGTTACTAACATGATTGCCACTTGCATAAACCAATCCTGAGTCTGTTCCTACGTAATCTGTAGACCCCCCAGGACCCCCGGCTTTAAAAACCCTGCCCCATTGCTACTCGGGGTCTCTCCTGCTCTGCTGCTGTGTCAGATAGATGGAGAGTCCCGAGTTAACTCGTAACCAAGACTCTTTGCTTTTGCATCACATTCGGTCTCTTGGTGGTCTTTGGGGGACTCTGGGTACAACAGTAGAAGGGTGGTTATAGGAACTGGGGTAGGGGAGAACTGTTAAAGGTGTAGGGTGTCACTGCAACATGAATTCCTAAATGGTCTTAATAAAAAACCCATTGGGGTAGATGCTGAAAGATCAGAGAGACAAAGGAACAAGCCACAACCACCTCTCACCTCACCAACTCCTCAGCCTGAAAAGGCTTTCTAGCCGAAGGGTGTTCCTCAGCCAAAAAGCCCGACTCCTCATGCCTTATATACCTTTCTCCACCCAGCCATCACTTCCTGGCTGTTTCTCGCCTAGACCGAGCCAATCTTATGTAATCCAGGGTGGCTTTGAACTCACAGAGATTCAGATGGATCTCTGCCTCCCGAGTGCTAGGATTAAAGGTGTGTGCCACCACAGCCTGGCCTCTATGTTTAATCTAGTGGCTGGCTCTGTTCTCTGATCTTCAGGCAAGTTTTATTAGGGGTACACAATAAATCACCACATGTCATCATGTCTAAGAGATGAAATGCTGCCAGAGACTTGTTAAATACCCACACGAGCAGCCTCAGCACTACTGAGCTGCACCCTTAAAACATAGTTAAGGTGGTAAAGTTTATGTTGTCTTTTGACCACAATTCAAAAGCAATGGATAAAGGAATGGCCTTTGCTCTCTGGGATTGAATTCTTCTGCTGTCTGGATGACCCATACACTCAAAGAAGTGGTAGGTCAGCCTGAGGCAAAAGGCGAGGACAGCAGGGAAATGAAAGGTGACACTGAGGGACGGGACCCTGGGAAAATCTGCCAGAGATCTGGGTTGACAGGTGAGGATGAGCTGGAGGGGGGAGGGGGGGATGGGGGGGAGGGGGGGAGACAAGAGGGCAAAGGTGAAAGGCAAGAGGCCAAGGTGGAGAGATGCCTGGAGGCATCACTGTAGTCTCTGGCTGGGAAGGGGACTCTGCTGGGCAACATGCTTCATGCAGGATCTCTGTGTAACTCAGCCTGCCCTGTTCCTTTTCTGTGACCGGATATGGGAGCATCAGGCCAGAAAGATAGATAGAAAAAAAATCAGTTCCCGTCAAAGGTAAGTGGAATTGAGTTGTAATTAAAGTAGAAATGTCCTCCTCCTCCTTACACTCATAAATTCACTGTTACTTACAATGACTTCCTGACTATGGAGAAGGGAACTTAATGTTTTTTTCAAATAGCAATTAGAGGCACGCCCCCCCCCCCCCTTCTGTTTTAAATCACTGTGCTCTGAACTCCTCATGTGCAGTTACCGTTAGAAAAATGAAGGCAACTTTTATTGTGTACAGTCTCCGTAAGTACAGAGATGGCACCCAGGCTTTCAGTATGACCTCCAGTGGCTTGCTTGAATTCCTCCTCTAATGGGAAGATGAGCCTTGAAGGGAGTGTGAGTAGAAGCCCACCCAGCTACGGCACAAGACCTCCCTTTAGTCTCACTGACAGAGAGAACATGGCCTTTCGGTGTTCAGCATTCTGCTGGGGTGGAGGTGACGGTTCAAAAAGTAGAGATGAAATGCTTCACTTCCGAGAACCTCGGCATGGTTCAGGGTAGACATTTCTCAGACAACTTGACACATACCTGGGATCCCTCCAAGTTGAATGTCTGTGCATTGTGACAGAGAAGCATGACATCTTTTTCCAGGTCACCCAGGCTCCGGTACTTATGGTTTCGAATTCTTTCCTGATGGGAATTTTGAACAAAACAGAAGAGGAATATGTAACTGTCCTTACTTGTTTAAGAAAGCCTAGATTTCCCCTGTCTTCATAGAGTCAGCCTTGTTGGGTGGGTGGGACCACCCAACCCTGAGGGGTGCCACTGCCCAAGACCACCCTCCCACCAGTGTTCGTAGGGATGGGGAGGAAGGTGCAGAGAACGGGAAATGAGTGATAATGGAGGGAGAGGAGGGTTCTCAGCAACATGCAATGTATATAATCTGAGCTTTCAATGATCAAGTAACATGCATGGAAAGGATCAATGTCACCCCATCCCCACCTTTCCTGGGGCAAGTCAGCGGTTAGCAACCAGGAGGCCACAACCCCAGCCCCACCTAGAATCACTCCAGAGCATCCATGCATCTCCTTTGTTTACTCGAAGAATAACAGTGAACAGAGTATCTACCTTTATCTTTTTGAAATCCACTGGCTTCCTAATTAATTCATAGTATTCTGGTAACTCTTTCCTGGAAGGTAACTGAATGAAGACTTCACTGAGCTGTCGCCCTGAACTGCAGGATGGGGGAGACAAACAGAAACAGAGCAGATGAAGCACTCCTCAGGGAAGGGGGTCATTTCAGAGACTGTCAACAAAGCAAAGGAGGTCCCTCGAATACAGGCACACGGGGGAGGGGGGGGCGCTCTGTGCATGGAGGGAACGCCCCCCGCTGCACTGGAGGCTGATGCCCCTTGTGTCGGCTTCAAATCACATGAAAGAACAATTAGGTCCCCATTTCTGTCACACACACACACACACACACACACACACACACACACACACACACACACAAAGTGGCAAGTACTCTGTGGAGTCCCCTGTCAGGAGATAATCTCTTTTCAACATGACAGAAATATTTAAAATAACTTAGTGAGCCCCAAGCCCCATTTTAAATGAATAACAGAGCTGGTTAAAAGAAAGCACACAGACATGACTCCATGTTCCCTTTGTCTTCAAATTCACTGTATATTTAGAAAATATGTTAAAATATACAGAGCAATGCAAATGTGAAGCTGTTGTATGCTCCCCACAATCCTTTCTGTCCCATTCCTTTTACATCGTTCTACACGCCATGAGTCCCCTTCTATTATCCCTTGCCCGGGGAGCCCCTTCACGTCCCTTAAATGCACTTATGTGCGTGGAGCAATTTAGCAATTTGGGGAAAAAAAAATAAAAGAAGAGAAAAATGAACAATTGCTAATGTGCACGCTGCATGTTTCCAGAATCTGTGCTGTGCCCTCCCCCCACAGCATGGTGGGTTTATTGAAAGCAGGTTTAGTAGAGACATGCTTTGGCGTTTTGTCACTCGGAAGAACAGGCTGCAGAGCAGCACGCTTTTCAAGTCACTTAACGCTGGAAACAGGCGCAGTTAAAGCGACAGAGAAGGGTAATTGACGTTCAAGATCCTAATACCTGATTTGGCCTCCCTAAATCAATAACCTCTTGTGATATATGGGCTAGTCGTTTCCCACAAAAATCTCGCTGCCCATCTGATGGCATCTCCAGTTCCTTTGTGACGCCACCCAACATCAAAAGATAATCATAAAACCCCTGGCATGTAAATTTTGGAAGATGACCGACCGCAGCCCGTGTTCGGGAATGCTCAGAGGCAGTGGCAAGGCCTGAGTGACAAGATGCTGTTTTAATCCATGGTCCCAGTTGTATAATTAAAAAATAATCATAATGACAGTTATCATAAAAGAGGCATGCGCAGTAACTCAAGGGGTTGCCTAGCAACCAGTGGGGAAAAAGCTGAAGTGCAAAGGGGCCTGCATAAATTAACCGACAATACTCAGTCAAAGGATGGGCAAGTCTTCTGGCCAGAGCGGGTCACTGTTTTGTTTTATTTTTAATGCATAGACGGGCCTCATGAATACAACATCAGGGACAAACACAAGAGGTTGAAAAACAAGACTACTGAAGGCTAGAAAATTAGATTCTTGGATGACTGTGGCAAGAACCAAGGTGTTCTCTCGCCCCTCCACCCTCTGCAGGCTGAGATACATTTGTATGTCTGTAATACGCATCACCGTATATGGCACATTTTCTTGTTTACAATCAATTCCAACACAGGGCCACAATTTTTCTACTGTTTTGAAATATATAAACTCTTAACTCATATTTTACTTGTTTTAAAAAGAGTATCTGAATAGCACCAAAAAGAAGACTCTCTCTCTCTCTCTCTCTCTCTCTCTCTCTCTCTCTCTCTCTCTCTCTCTCTCTCTCTAATTCTGAGTGTTTTCTTTAAAATTAGCATTTTTTAGAACCTGGCGTCAATCCATCAATCCACCTGCCAGACCTTTCCGTAGTCATGGCTTCCATACCCGACCCTCAGTAACATCTACAAGTATCATTTTCCTACTGACAGATTACAAGCACCCTTTGTGCTGTACATCTGTGATGGACAGACTCCTGATTTCACCTGCGCTCCTGTGAAGGAAGAATTAAACACCACGGACTAGACCCAAGAATATACTAGAACTCCGAGAGCACAAAGTCACAAAGGCCACCTGCGCCTGCCTTCTCTTCTCTGTCCTGTCAAACCTGCAGGCCCTAGGTCCACTAAAGAGACAAGTCCAGAGTCACACACGCTCAGAAGAGGAGAGCTCAATGCTCCCAGACTTGGTGTCGGAACTATAAAATGAGAACAAATGTATCTTATTTTACTTAAGAAATAAAGCCCCTCTGGACCAGACAGTCTTTCCTGCTTCTTCTGCCCCTCTGCCCAAAAATGAGAAGGGAACACAAAGATGATCTAAGGAAGTTGTCTTCCAGCTCCTGAGCTGCTTCTACCTTCCTGTACACACCTTCGTCTGGTACCAAGCCCTCCAGGGTGTAGCCTCATGTCCCAGCTGGTTGACTGACACCTCAGCTCAGCAGAAGAGCCTCTTTCTCTTTGGAGCATCTTCATGCGTGTGACTGAACGCTTCACATATCTGGTGCTGGAGGTGGTGAGATAGACTCTATGCCAAACCCAAGGAAGGTCAAACCCATGACAGTCCTTCTGCCTAGGATTACAGGTATTGCTAGTTCTGGTTGAAATTCATCCCCTTCCAACACTTGATGATCCTCCCACAATCAAGACCCATTCTCTGTAAAAATAGAAGAGAGTCACCTTACTATTAATTGTATTTAACTTTCTGTAAGCCCCTTCTCGGAATTTTCTCTCCTTCTCACAGGATGCCAACATGTTCTGTTGTCCGGTCCTCCCCCATCATCCTTTCCAGGACAATGGCTGTGTTGGCAGCCCACGAACAGGAGTTCTAGTCTCGCGCAGCAAAGGCTCTCATCTGACCTGGATTATGGTCAACTCTTAAGGGCCTATAGAATGCACTGGAACACTTGCTGAAGGACTGCAACAGTTAACCACCGCTCCACCCCACCCCACCCCCCAGCAAAGTTTAGGTTTAAACAAACAAACAAAATGAAGTCCCTTGAATAACAGACTAATTATAGAATGGTTTGGAGAAGGTGGTCTGGTTCTGTTGAAGTCTTTATCCTCCCCTAGGTGGCTGTCGTTATGTTATTTCATACGATGTAAGGCCTAAGTATACATTATTGAAGAGCACTACTTCCTGTGGCAAAAGTAACGCCCCTCCCCCCAGTCCACAGTTAGTTTTTTACACCCATTTTGCACAGCGATCTACCTCATACTGGGATGTGTGACTCTGAGAAAATATAGGCCTGGGGGTGGGGGAAGAGAAAGATCCCTCTGAACTCAGGGCTTACAGGGGCAGGTGGCAAGCACGTTCCTGTCTACCTTGGTGAATGGACACAGGAGTACGAAGGATATGTCATGTGCACGAAGAGAAGCACCATGCTCCACCCATAAATGGGGACTTGCAAACCCCGAGTGCATGGTGCACATGCGCATACTACTGGGATTTGGTTTGTTCTGCTTCCTCTGGAGACCAATTTTTCCCCATTACCTCTATAATCCACCAAGTGATCTTTCCTCATCTATTTTACTGACTGTAGATGGAGGCTGTACACAATGCAATGTATGCTCTGCATATATACCACCTCAATTAGGTACTGCAGGGTGTATGCTTTAGACTAACTTGCTTAGAAATACCTTCCTTTCAAACAATAGCTGTCATGTCTTCCAATGATTCCTTTCAAGTCCAAAGCAGTAAGTCTGATACTGAATAAAGCTGTCTTTTTTTTTCCTTTTTTATGATCCCCCTTTCTTCCCTCTCTCTTTTCGTGAGATAGCCTCATATATAGACTAAACTGGCCCAGTTTCCTATGTAACTGAGGATGGCCTTGAACTTCCAATCCTCTGAAGTGCAAGGATTAAATGTGGGCCTGGTTGGTTCATGCAGTACTGGGGATCAAACCTGGGGCTATGAGAATGCATACATCTCTAGCCTGTATTTTCTTCATCACCTGTGGAAGCTGATCAGTTGACTTTAATAGTTATAGAAAAGAGAGAGCTACCTGAAGCCAAAATACTTTACGTAACAGAAGTACAATTATGGCTTACTTCATAAGAGAATGAAGTCACGGTTTGGAAGGTCCACCTGGGGTTGGAGGGATGGTAGAGGAAAATTACTGCAGTCCTGGGGGTATCCTACATAGGAAGTAATCTGGGGAAAAAAACTAGAAACTAGAATGACACAGTATGGCAGGAGGTGAGAAAATGCTTTCTCCCCAGGCCAGGTTCTCAGGGAAGCTCATACACACTATTGATAAATTTCCTCAAGATCACAGCTGTTCTCCGATTATCTAGGGAACCCCAGAATTCTGGCCAGGGATGAAACAGAAGCCATGAGCACACCACAGTCACCTCTGCCACTCCTCTCATCCTTATCTTTGTCTCATCCAGAGGAAGCAATAATAATTAGAAGGGTACATCAGAGTTCTTGGAGTGGGTGAGGTCAGGTGGTGATGCTGAGTGAGGGCTTGGCTTCTTGACCATGGTAGACTCCTGTTTCTTGATAACCGAGGAACGAAGTGTAGGTATCTGTATTCTTCTTTGATATGTAGGGTAGTTTTAATAGCTACCCACCCAGCTATTAGAAACAAAAAAATCATACGCGGTACTGATTGTACGGCACCAGAGCCTGAGATGTCAGACTTCCTCAGTGAGCCTGAGGAAGACTAAGATGCTCAAGATGGTCATCGTAGGATAACTTGAAATAATTTAAGTCACACAGCCCAGTGATGGGATGCTGAGGAGTCTAAAGCTGTGCAGTTTAAAAGAATGGGGGAAAGGGTGTTTGTTACGGAATTAAAAAATAAAACAAAACAGAACAACAACAACAAAAAAAAAAACCCAGAGGTTATAAACTTCTAGGTGTAGTCTGTCCTGAAAGTTTTGAGATAAGCATAGGAGAAAGAGATCAGAGGAGATATGGGACATCTTTGCATCCACAGTAGGAACATACTCTGCAACAAGATTTATAATCCAACTCAACTCTGAACCAGGTCACCCACAAAGTGGGTCTCAATGCTTGGATCGGGCTACCTTGTTCAAAAAGTGTGCTGTAGGTCAAGAATCACATTTTATTTTCCCTAACAAAATGACATATAAGTATCACACGGTCAGCTTTGATTTCTGTCAAATGAACAGCATGATTCATTACCGACTCCTTTACATTTAACCAATAAAGCAAAAATGAATAAATGGAATAATTACATGGCAACTTTACCTAGGATACCGCAACCATAAGAATCTAATGCACTTACAATATCTACCACTGCCAGAGACGCTTGGAAAAGGATATACCCTTACAAGTATTTTCTTTCTTCACTTTATATTTTTGATGGCCCTCAACTCCCAATTCTCCAGCATCATCCTCCTGGGTACCGAATTGCAGGCATGGACCACCATGTCTGGCTCTTGTATTTTCTTGACAGGCTTCTTGAGACATTTTTAGTAGATTTACCACCTATCACTTGACTTTTAGAAATACTGACAGAGGCCGTCTAGTTTCCTACATATATTTTTTTCCTCACTTGACATTTCATAATAGCAAGAAAAGGTATGAATTCTCACCTCCCTCTGTCTGGTGTGACAGCTAAATGGCCTGCCACCTCCCTAGCCTGCCAGCTCCTGGACTTTCACCATTTCCTCCGGGGAACCTGAGATGCTGTCCTTTCAAAATGTAAGGACAGACTGACTCTCGCCTTCTGAGTATTCTGCCCTTTGATCCTGTACAATGTTTTTACTTCTGTATGGTAGACATGCTTCCAAGCTTTTGGTTGATTTGTGACACAAAACTTCTAGAAACAAACAAACTCTAATGTTTTTCTACCTGAGGAGGCCACGGTTCAGAGGCTGCTGTTGTTTAAATGGGTGGGTCATGGCAGGCTCAGGGCCTTTTCCTACAGTAGCATTTGCTGAACTCTGGAGTGAGACAGATTGGTCCCAGGAATACAAAAGGGTTTATTATATATATATATATATATATATATATATATATATATATATATATATATATATTAAATCTATTATCTGCTATCTTCAATATCAATCCATTTTTTGATCAAAAAGTTCATGGAATTGAGTTTGAAGATAGCATTATCCCTAAAAAAAAGGATACATTCCGCTATTTCCAATAGGAGTTCCTTCCTCTTCCTGAGGGGTCACTCATGTAGGCGCTGGCCTGGAGCCTGAGGGGAAGAGAAGGCCTGTAGGGTCAGAGTAATATTAGATGCTAGGGGAGGTCTTCTGTCTTTTGTTTTCTGTTGCTGGGCTAGAACATGGTGGCCAAAAGGATCTTCGGAAGCCAAGGGTTCATTTCATCTTACAATCACCTCTCAGGTCGTCCTCCATCACTGAGGGAAGTCAGGGCAGGAACCCAGACATAGGAACTGAAGCAGAGGCCATTGAGAAATGCTACTTACTGGCTTGTTCAGCCTGCTTTCCCTTTTTTTCTTTTTCTTTTTTTCTTTCTTTCTTTCTTTCTTTCTTTCTTTCTTTCTTTCTTTCTTTCTTTCTCTCTCTCTCTCTCTCTCTCTCTCTCTCTCTCTCTCTCTCTCCCTCCCTCCCTCCCTCCCTCCCTCCTTCCTTCCTTCCTTCTTTCTTTCTTTCTTTCTGACAGAGTTTCTCTGTGTCCTGGCTGTCCTGAAACTCGCTCTGTAGACAAGGTTTGCCTTAAACTCACAGAGATCTGCCCGTCTCTGCCTCCTGAGTGCTGGGATTGGAGGGGCGTGCCACCACTGCCCAACTCAGCCTGCTTTCTTAGACACTCCAGGACTACCTGCCCAGGGGTGGCACTACCCACAGTAGGCTGGACCCTCCCACATCAATCATCAAGGCTTGCCTACAAGCCATTTTTATGGAGGCATTTTCTCAACCAAGGTTCCCTCTTCTCAGAAGACCTTAGCTTGTGCCAGGTTTACAAACAACAAAACAAAGCACAACCAGGGAACCTTCTATGCCTCAGAAAGCAGAGGGACTAAGTGTCTTTGTCCACCCACCTTCTGCACGTAGGGATAACTGGATGAGTACCCTAAGTGTCAAGTCACCAGGAGTCACAGCAGCCTGCCCCAGCCACACTTACATCAGCGGTGTTTGTAATGAGGGTGAAGTAAGACACCAGAGCCCACATTTCCCTGCACACCTTCTAAATGAAGTATGAGAGCTCTAACTCGGCATTGTTCAAAGAGTGCACCATAGCATGCCAACTTTCAGGGTTATTAGCAAGTTTCCTGGAAAGAGAGTTCACTGAACAAATGAGTTTGGGAAACGCTAGGCTAAGGAAAATTAAGACTGTTGACAGCAGTATCACCCCCCAACCCCAATTCTGTAGCTGCACTGGATGTCTCTAAGACGAGCGTTGGAAGTCCTGCTCTAGGAGGCATTTTCTTGACAAAACACCAAGCTATGACCTCACTAGCTTGCTGGTCCATGAGACAAACTGGCAGCACTGTGTGAGGGCCAAAGCAGCTGACAGGGAAGGAGGAACTTCTCAGCATTACAACTTGAATTCTGTCTAAATGCCTCTACCTAGTCACGATGCCATTTCATGGTAATTCTTCTGGAATCCAATCGAAGCTTCCAAATGCGAAGATGTCTGGGCGGGAGAGCCATTCCAGCAGCCTTCCCCCTCCATTTAAAGAAATATAGAATGCCTAATGCCAAGGCTGCTAAAAATAGGTTTTGTCTAAAAGAATTTGCTGGCTGGTTCTGAAAGAGCTGTCAATACTAATGATATAATCATGACATCCAGGGCTGTTAACAGTGACCGAGAAGACCTAAGTGTCCCGTTGTGGAGTCTGTGGGGCTGGGTCACTACACACACACACACACACACACACACACACACACACACACACACACACACACGCAGAAATGTGTATCCACACTGCCACATGGATACACTTTGCTTTCACCTCCGTTTCTATAAATGGCACTCAGGAAACAGAGCCAAGAGCTCTGAGGATCCCACCTCAGACTCAGTCTGCTGAAGTCTATCAGACGTTCTGAGCATGTATTCTGCCATCTTCCTCCCCAAGGCCACTTCCTTATTAGAATGATGCTTCCCCCTCTTCACCTAGCAACACCCCTCCAGCATGCCTCATTCACTCCCAGCCTCACAATGTAATCAGGGTGCTATCCCCAACAGCGCTATCCCCAACATGAACAGGTGCCCTGGCCTAGCAACCTCTCTTTTTTGTTATAGCGTAGCTAGCTCCCCCTGTGGGCAGCATCCATCCCACCACCCACGGTGCACACCATGCACTGGTCACTACACCCTCTCGGCAAGAACCCAGATGTATCCTCATCTGCGTCCTCAACGTGGGACACAGGACAGTCAACTGCAAGGACAGGCACAGAAGCTGCCTTGGAGATCTGAGCTCTTGAAGACTGCACTCAGGTTCTTCACTTTGGAGTTCACAGCTTTGCAGGTCTGCTCAGCTGCTTCCCACCGGGCTGGCTGCTCTTGCTTTGGACAGGGAAGCCTAGCTGTACCGCGACACGTGGTCTCTAGAAGCGGTCTGCTGACCGACACCTCCTTGCCTAGCTGCTCACACCCACATTACTGAGTACTTTGGTTTGCACACCCTAACCTCTGAGGCTCACTCCAACCCAATCCCTGTGCCACCCACAAGCCAACGGCTGCATCCTACTCCCTCCATCCCTCCACCTTGCTTCTGGGGGTGCTCTTTGGAGCTGGTGTCCTCCCATATTGTCCCCGGGGCCAGGTGTCTGCCCGACTTGTTGACATGGCCCTTCTAGCATTGCCAGAAGGCAATCTGTTTTCTTTTTTCTCTCTCCCCCCTCCCCGTTTTCAATACTTACATAGAGACTGACACTGAAAACGTTGGGCTTTTGAACAGAAAGAAAGGATTTTTGAGCAATTGCTCTAAAGAAGGGCTAATTTATCATAAAAACAACTCCGATGCTACACAATTAGCTCAGGCTTAGGGGACGAGGAAACATTGGGGACAGTATGGGAGGACACCAGCTCTAAAGAGCCCCCATGGGCCGGGTGGTGGCGGCGAGGGCTTTAATCCCAGCACTCGGGAGGCAGAGCCAGGCGGATCTCTGTGAGTTCAAGGCCAGCCTGGACTACAGAGTGAGATCCAGGACAGACACCAAAGCTACACAGAGAAACCCTGTCTTGGAAAAAAAAAAAAAGAGCCCTCACAGAAGTAAGCGAGCTAAGCCTTTTCTAACCTCTGGACATGACCGTTTGAATGTGTATTTAGTGAAAATGGATTTATCCAGGTCCTAACTGCATAAGGTTATATTCTGCACCCTCAGAAAGCCCAGTCATGACACCAGGGGTTTGCAATAGCCTTCAAAGTCATTAATCCACTTTTTCACGGTCATGTGACTGCTATGCTGGAGGAGAGGGGGAGGAGAAAAGGCAAAAGGAACTCAGAGGGAAGCCCGCTCTGGGGAGGGGGTTGTTTAGCCCCCACGTTGCCATTCAGACCATCAGGCTTCCTTTCTAGGCTTTCTAGGTTCACACAAGTCACTTTGTTATGTAAGCTGCCCAATCTTAGAGAGAGTCACTATTGTTTCAAGTCACCCTGAATCCTTTCTCTTGATGCTAGAAACAGAGCATAATTGGCAGTGCTCAGCAGGCACCATGGTATGTGTGCTTTCTAGGATTGGACACTGCTTACTGAGCACCAACAATCTGGCCCAAGTTTCATCTCTACTGATATGTACTTCAGGCCTAATTTTAAAAGGCTACCAATCAATACCTGTCCACTCTGAAATACAGGATACAACCTCAGTTCTCTTCTTTGACTGGGTTAGGGTTAGGGTATAGACAGCATTACTGGATCATTCGACAAAACTCTAAGACAGGAGGCAAAGCACTACCACGATCATTTCAACAAGTCAGCTCAACCGAAGGGGAGGAAAATACCACACGCGACGTCCTGGTAACTCTTAACCAGGCACGGCACCCATCCATGTCCCATCAACCAACAACATCCAGATCTAGCCTCTTTAGGCTTCTGATTTTCACCCAGCAGAGGCAGAGGCACATGAAAGTTAGACAGATTGGCCAAAGACGCTTAGGACTTATCACGATGGGAGGCTCAAAGGTCACAGCCTGAAATCCAGCTTAGCACACAGGAGTAAATGCAAGAAGCGCCAGCCCTTCCAACCCTCATGCCAACTGCAGTCAACTCCAGGATGCACAGCTGTATGCACATGCACTCAACTTCATGGCACACACTTCAGGTCTCCTCGAGGGCTTGGCGTTAAGTGTCCACACCTGGGCAGCACGGAGTTACGAGGTCCATAGGACACACACCAGGATGAGGGGCCGAGCGGGGCAGAGGAGGCAGAGACCTACCTCTGAGGTGCTGCAGGCTGGGCAGGCTTCCAGATAGCTCCTGCCACCTTTGTAAGACATGCATGTATGTACAAGCGGGCTCTTCCAGGTTAGCACACTGCACAACCACGTCAAAAGCATGGCAGGTATTTAAGAATATGTGTACCAAAAAAAAAAAAAAAAAAAAAAAAAAAAGCCGGGCGGTGGTGGCCCACGCCTTTAATCCCAGCACTCGGGAGGCAGAGGCAGGCGGATCTCTGTGAGTTCGAGGCCAGCCTGGTCTCCAAAGCGAGTTCCAGGAAAGGCGCAAAGCTATACAGAGAAACCCTGTCTCGAAAAACAAAAAAACCAAAACAAACAAACAAACAAAAAAAGAATATGTGTGCCTGCAACCCCATTCCAAGTAGAGGTGACTGGGGGCAGGGGAGTGGCGACTAGATAAATTTGTTTCCAAAGACCAAGTCTAGGCATCGGCTTGCTTTGTGTACCAAAGGATACCTGTGTTTTTAGAGACATGGGAATACAAGGCAGGTCCTGACCTGTTTCCTTCTATTTCCAACTGAGAATTACAGGGCACCTTCTCCACGTTACACCTGCGGCAGAGTAAAAAGAACACTAGAGTCAGAAGACCTGTGTCCTCCAGCCCAGCTCCTTCCTCTGTCTTCCACCCAGCTGGGCAACCTGGAGCGATTCATTTCCCTGAGAGTCAGCCGGGTTGAGAAGATCATACAAGGTATCATTCTGCAATGATACACGTTTCTCCAAAGTGACGGGGGTGGGACATGGCTTCCTAACGTCTTAGGGCGCTTTCTCCCTGTTCCGTTTCCATCCACACCTAGTGTCCCATTGGTAGTTCCGAAAGCAGTGGAGAACGAGAAGCCTGTTAGGGATGTGTTCTCTTGTTTGGCCTCTCATGTGTACATTAGGGATAATACTTACCCAGACAACTCCCGACTATGCACTAGAGAAGGTGGTTTCTGTCACAGTGCCCACCACATCCCATGAACGGATTCCATGCAGCAGCCTGGTTTACCGTCACAAACTAGGCGCTCCTTTCCTGACCCCTTATTTCCAACAGATCAATGAATACGTGCTCTTGACTGCCAATGGATTTGAGCCACTCTCTGAGGGTTACCTGACAATTCTGGACACTGACAGATAGGCGACCTTCTGTGTGGAGGCACAGGAAGGCACCCATCAGCAGGGTAACACCGTGGGAAAGCCCTCCGTCCCATCCAGACTATGCTCTAGATTAAACCCTAGCTAGCCCACCTCTGCACGGCCACTGCTCGCTTCACCCACAGCAGGAGGCCACTGGACAGGGTCAGCATACACCACACAGCAGGGGGACAAAAGTGAATGCAGAGTTCCAAACATACAGCATTAGCCACAATATCTGAAATCCAAGTGAGAACGAGAGGGCCACGCTGGGAAACAAAACTGTAAGGTCGCTAGGTTCGGAACCTGGGAACCTACTTTCCCAAAGCCAGAAGTCTGGAAGCTTTTGAAGAACAGCAAGACATGACTAGATATGTGCCTAGGAAAGGAGGCGAGACAGTAAACGACAGGAGGCTGGCCTCCCACACAAGCGGCAGCTGTTCCAGGCCAGGGGTTCCATGGTCTCATGGAGACAGCGCGTGAAGATGAAGGATGCTTGCCTTGGAGACCTTGTGTGGGGAGGGAACTTTGTTTCTGAGTGTTAGAAGTGAGGTGCGGAGGGGAGACTTCTGTTGTTTCACATTAGGGGTCTCAGGCTGATGATGCAGACACAGAAGCCAAAGCAGGCCCGGGTCTGCTCAGAAGGCCCAGCAGCAGAGGGAGAGAAAGCCAGGAAGGATGAATACCATCCCCGGCATTTTGTAAAATATATTGTAAGTGATTCTGACAGAGTCAGACCCGGTTCGTTCCATGATCTGAGACCAACAGGGGCTGCAATCTAAGAGAGGGGCCAGGTACTAAACAAAGGAGATTCTACCAGAACAAATTCCAGTCATTCTGATATAGGTGAGGAATCTGACTGGCTTGGGGAAAAAAATATAAAAGCGCAATCCACAATGGATGCTAAATTATGCCCAAGATTTGGGTTTGCAGTCGTACTTTATTTATAAGTCTGTTTCGAAAGATAAGTAAGCACCGCGGTGTGAGCCCCCTGGCTAGAAACCTCCAACAGAAGACTTGGACCCAGGGCACACCCCAGTGAACTTTTAAGAAGAACTCAGAGAGAAAACTTTGAAAGGAAGCAACAGCACTGAACCAGAGCCCACCCCTTCTGGAGAACTAACTGCTTAAATGTGAGTCTTCACCAGTAGCAGCTCGGCCCATCCTGAAATAAGGGATGCTACGAGATACTTTCTAGTGTATGTAGGGATTAAACAAGGACAGTTGTGATTGGGTTTAGAACATGTCACATCCTTTAAAAAGTGTTACAATGTAAAGAAACACTGCCTGTTTTGTTGTTGTTGTTTATCTTTCAGAAAAGTGTCATTATGATGACTGAAAACAAAAACAAACCTCAGTGCATTCTGGTGTAGTGGGGCTCTCGTGACCCTGCCTTCCCCGCCTTCCCTATTTGGCATCAGGATCATGACACCGTCTTTCCTGCAAGGTGCAGAGCAGAGGAGGTGGGAGAGGGACCCGGGATAAGGACCCTATGGCTAGATTTAGCAGTCCATCGCTGGAACTGAAAACAGCATAGCGAATATTTCCAGGATGGGTAGATGATTTCCCCAATACCAAAAGCACTAAATGCAGATCAAGTAGAGGCCTGTACCATCGATCAATTTATCCCTAAGGGCTTATTAAAATTGGAAGGGTCGGCGGAATATATATCTAGGAAGGCAGGAGATACATAGCTGCCATTCCTGCCTTGCATCCTGCATTGTATTTATGGTAGCACTGCAGCCATGGATCAGACTAGCCAAGCAGAACCTTCCACCTTCCCCACTGCTTCATGCCATCTTCAGAGTTGGACCTAAGGTCCACACCCTGTGCAGATGGCAGGTCTCACGGAATGCACCTTCAAGTCATTCATCTTCAAACCATGTATACAGTGAACAAGAGAGGTTTAAAAAAACATCAATATGTATAAATGTATATTCTGCTTCCAGACTCTTGGAGTTTTTTGGTTTGCTTTTTTGTGGTCATAATTGTTAGTGTTTTTTTTTTTTTTTTTAATGTTTTTGAAGACAAGGTCTCATTATGTTGCCCAGCCTGGCCTCAAACTGGCTATCCTTGTGCCTCGGCCTCCTAGTGCTGGTTAACATGTGTGTACAACATAGACCACTGTTTCCTAAGTCTTCAGGGATGAGAGCACAGATTTGAAAAGCAAGGTACAATAAAAACAGAGCAGAAGCTCCTGATAGGCGAGTTGATTTAAATATATATATAAAGAACATATCAAGGTGCTTCAGATGAGTTCAAGTGACCAGCTGCAAACTAATTACGTGCTGAAAGAGTGTAGATTGCTTCTGCCATCAATACGCAGGAAATCAGACAGTGGAAATGGAGGCAGAGGTCGGAGAGCAGCAAAATATCCCTGTTTTGAAATGGGAAATGAAGCCCGAGACTGTAAGGCTTCATGTTGACCCTTGTTGAGAACTTAGACTAAATTACTCAGAGGCCAGGGGGCTACTTAGCAAAGATAAATAACATCATTAAGGACTAGCAGGGGGTGTCTCTGAAAAAGCCATGGCAGGCAGGCTAACCTCATTTCCCATTTTCAGCAGGGTTTCTAGGTTGATAGATGGGAAAGGCTACAAACATGGTGTTATTTGGTTTCAGTCTTTCTTGATAACCTTGAGAAGGGACAGATGAACGTGGGTGACATGATAGCCTGGCCACGTGGGTTCAACGGCATTTGACCAACTTCAAGGATTACTAGTCAATATATTCACTTCACATCAGCCTGTACCGATGGCAAGGACATGTCACAGAGCCCTGTCCCTTTACAAACATTTCAGCCATAGTTTATGTCACATCTTTTTTTGTGTGCTTTTTTGTGTGCGCGCGTGTTTGTTTTCCACACAGGGTTTCTCTGTGTAACAGTCCTAGTTGCCCTGTAACTAGCTCTGTAGACCAGGCTGGCCTCAAACTCACAGAGATCTACCTGCCTCTGCCTCCCAAGCGCTGGAATTAAAGGCATGCGCACCACCGTCTGGTGTTTATGTCACATCTTGAGCTTCAAAAAAAAAACAACAAAAAAAAACAAAAAACAAACAAAAAAAACTCAGGAGGACAAGTAAATACTTGTTTAAAGAATAAGAAACAAGTAACGTTAACAATGAGGACAAACTCCACGAGATGGATCAGCACTGAGCTAGTGAACTCGGTATATAATTGCTGGACAACAGCAACGCTTCCTTAGCTCAAGGCTAAACTTGGCAGTTTTTGAGAAAAGACATGGATGGCCTATGGCTCCGTGTCAAGGATGCTGGAGAAGGCAAAGTAACTCTTGACCATGTGCACCAAACTCTGGTGTCCAGAATAAGCAAGCAAGCTAACCCATCCTCTCAGTGCCTGGGTGTATGTCTCAAATGGGGCAATACGAGAGTAAAATGTGTCTAGGGAGGGGTCCAAGTGTCACTCAGCAAATAAAGGGAGGGGGGTTTCTACCTCAAGAATGTGGTCCTGGGCTGGATAGGCCAGTTTATAACCACTTTTAAAGGACATTTCTTGAAATGAGACTGGATTCATTCTCTGAAGAGTTTGTAGAATCGATAGCTAAAATTTAGTGCGCATGATTTTTAACATGGGTAAGGACTACCCACCCTATCTAAGGCAGTCCTGCAGCATCAGGAAGTTCCTCCTGAAACTGTGGCCCATGCGGGATCTGTATCTGCAGGCTGGAGGTCTTTCTGTCACCAGTGCTGCTGCATCCGAATCACCGGACACCAGACCAGGCAGGGCCAAAGCCCTGCCCTTCAGGGCTGTCCCTAGGAACCTGTCATCCTGCTAACTGGAGGCTGGTTCCTGAGCCTTGGGAGAGCTCTGCTAGGTGTGTCACCACCTATTTCCCAGGACATCTCATGGCGATTTGAAAAGGCACAGGTGCAGTGGAATCCCTTCCAAAGAAACAAGAGTGTCTTGGGGTAAATATATAGAAGGAGAGTTGGGAGTTAAAAGCCTTCAAAATAAGCCAAAGACAAAGTAAGTTCACTAAGTCAGAACAAAGCCTTCAGCGCAACTTGAGATCAAAGTTTTCTACCTGAAAGAAATAACAAGATAGGAACCAGCAGCCACAGCCTTGTACCACCTAACAGCCATCCATTTGTGAATCACATGAAGTCAATGGCTCACTCTGTGGGCCCACATTTTTAAATTGCCATGCTTTAAAATACAAAGCAGTAAATAGTCACCTAAATTATCTTACATCTTTATGGAAATATCAAGCCACATCTGTCCCAGAACCATTCAAGGACTTTTAAACAACTATTCTTGAGTGGTGATTCATTCTTCTTATGTGTCTCTTAAAAATAGATACATTCACTCAATATACTGTCCAGCTACGTAGCCGTCGGAACCCTAACACTGGATGGGGGTGTTAGCTGGAGTTTTAGTACAGGGGGCCTTTCTTCAGGTGGGCCGAGTTACTGTGTTAGTAACTGCCTCTGATGCTGGAGAAACCTCAACACAGCAAGATGTACATTTTTTTTTCCAGTAGCATTTTTTAAAATGAACCAAAAATATGACACTGTATCTAATTAAGGCCCTCCTAATTTGAGCGCCTCCTACTTGAGAACCAAGTTTGGTAAGAGAAATAAAAAATATAAATAGAGTCAGTTGCTTTTTCTAGAAGATCACTAACATGAAATATACATGGAACATGCAGTGGTGAGAAATTTAGTATATGATCTCCAGAAAGTACCTAAAAATGCAGGAACGAACAAAACGAGTCTTAGGGGGGCACTTTTTAGGGAGCACTCAATAAGCAAATAAATAAATAGAAGCCAGGGAAAGAGGAACGGCCCCGGAATATCTGCACGCCGAAATATTTAGAAATCCTTTGCCTACAGTACGACTAAAGACATGCTCAATAGTCAGTTCCGGTGAGACTGCATTTTCTGTTTCTGGAACTAAATCCATGGAAACCAGTATCAGCAAGGACACTTTCTTCCCAGTGTTCAGAGGTCCCTTCACCTGCGTGATTAGCTGCAAACAGACTGAGAGTCTGATTATTAATCACTAAACTATTCAAAGAATCTGGGGTTATATTAACTGCCCAGGACAACAGTGCCACAGGCTGGGGGAGGAACTATTCTACTGTGTGCATGGGGAAACTGAGGATCAGGGAAGTTAAGAGTCCCCCAGCTGGGTAACGCCAGAGTCAAGAATTAAATGGAGGTAGCTGAGGCTCGAAGAGCATGCGCTGTGAGCCCCTGGGCTCTGCTTCCCCAGAAATCAAGGAGTTCGTTCACATAGCTCTGTGTTTGGGAATGGGCGCTAGGGAAAGTCTGCTGTAGTCATATACACCAGAATATCACAAAGCAGCCAGCAGGCAATGCACATGAGCTATGCAAAGCCTGTTAACAGGCAGCTCCTACTCCACATTGGTGCTAGAAATGGCCACAGCTGAGACCACCTGTGAGCACCAGGTGAAGAAAACCCCCATTTCTTCCTTCCTGCTGAGCACCCACCCCCACTCCACCGAAAGTTAGGCAGAGTGCTGCCAGACTCTTTAAGGTTTTTTCAAGGCGGGGAGGATGTCAAGAAACAGAAGCATTATAAATTTGCCTCCCCACAACATAAAGCCAAACAAAACAATCTACCCGCAACATGAGCCCCACTAGGCGATGACCCGGTAGGTGACTAAAGAAGATGGAAATCAACAGCCACTATTAAAGGTCCAGCTTTTAAATCTCCACAGACTTTCTCAGCGTTCTGGCAGACCCAGGTTGAATCAGCAAGATCATCAAAGGCCTGCCAAAGACCCGGCACATCTGGTCATAGAAACAGATGTTATACTCTCCTGACAGAAAGTGAGAGGTCTGTGTAGAGTGATACTCTCTACTTAGGTGCAATTTCCTCACACCAGAGGTTGATATGAGGTGGAACCTGGGGGTGGGGGTGGGGTGAACAGAAACTTCTGAGTTACTAATTCTTGGTTTGGATGGAAAAAAATTCGTGTTTACTCCAGGTCAAGAGTGGACTTGGGGTCAAGTTTCCCTCCCTAGGTTGTCAATGAGCAGTTGATCCAAACTCAAGAAGATGGGGGCTGCCCTTGTTGACCACTTTAGAATATATAGAAGGATGTAGGCCTTTTTGAAAACACTGAGACTAGCAAGCGCAGGCGCTATGAGGCTTGATGGGTCCAGAGAGACAAGAAATTCTGACCCCTCAATGGACCTTTCCCCTCCCTCCTGTGCCCACTGCTGCTTTGGAAGAAACCATATGGGTCAGAAAGGCTTAAGAGCGAAATTCCTGATGGAAAGTTCTTACTTTTTATGCTGCTTCATCTTTCCGGTCACTTTTTCCTGCCTGCCACACAACACATCAAAGCTATGAGGAAAAACCCAAATTGCAATTTAGCCCTTCACGGGCTACTCGGCGGGTGTATAGAACAATAGGAGTTCCTGGTGAAAACTGACCATCTTTAACAACTGATTTCTAGGATCATGCAATTTAGAGGGCAGAAGTTTAGTCTGCTTCCAATGGAAAGAAGAGACAGCCTTCAAAGGAAAATAGCATTGCCTCAAAGGAAACTCCTAACAAGTAACCAAAACCAACCAACTCCAATGGAGCCTAACTAGGTAACTAGTAAAGGGTTGACTGATCAGTGAAGTGCCTTTGCCTCCATTTCCAAATAATGAAAGTCATTGTTTAGAGTGGTCTTGCCAGTGCCCAGCACCACCTTCTTATTAGTCACATCCAAAAAGTCCATGAAAAATGAGTGAATTTGCTGAAATACCACTCTGAGTCCATACAGCGGTAATACAAGAGAGGATAGCTCAAAAAATGCTCAAAAACCCAAGGAGTAGAAGGAGAGAAGCACAGTAATTTTGTGGAGGTATCTTTTTTTTTTTTTTGAACAGGGCCTTTATTAATGTAAAAGATCTACCTTAAATACATCTGCAATTCTTTTTTTCCTAATGAGTCAACTTCAAAAAAATTAATTTTATCCCATCATCCCAACACCTCTCTCAGCAGAGCTCCTGAAGAAACCTTTTCCAGATTAGACTTCTTTATAAAGAAGTCTGGTCTCATTTCCCACCGTATTCAACAACACACAGTGAAACATCATACAAAACATCATTGATGGCCATTTCTCAAGGTACAAGGCAACTCGCACCTTCCTGGACAAAGCCATAAAAGGCAAATTAAAAAGAGCCCTGGAACCCAAGTGCATATCTTCTTAATTCCTGCCACTCAAGGGCTTGGTGGAGAAGAAGGAGCCACACACTCACCTGTCTTTGTAGTTTATCACAGTATCAATGATGGCGTTCATCTGCTTCGTTAGTTTTGGGGGGTTTGGTGACAGTTTCTCAGCTGGAGGGCGGCCTCTTCTTTTCTTCGCTTTTTCCACATCTTCCTTCACAGGATCTTTATCCACATTTCTTCGTCTTTTTCTCTTCTTAAGCCGTACTTCCTCTTCCATTTCTTCCAAATTGCCGTCTTCGATGGCCTGTGAACCAGAAACAAAGGAGGAAAGAAATTCAAGTAAGGAAAATAACCAAGACAAACATACCCATACCTTTACAATAAGGGGTATAGATACACATATCTTGAATCATTAGAATAAAATGAAACTAATAAAGTAAAACTAAGAGTTAACAGTCATCAATGAAGAAAAAAAAAAGAAAAGAAAAAGCCACCATCACATTGGATAAAATATATCTTTAACATAAGATATGAGATATATATAAGTCTATATTATAAGGCCTAAAGCACTAATAAAAAAAAAAACAGTGTATCTATACATTCAAGTGCTTGAAAATGACTGAACCTACATAAACTTTATCTCAAAATAAGCAAAATATTCTAAAGGTGTCATTATTGTAAGGACAGTAACAATCAACAAAAACCAGGGGCAAAAGAAAACAAAATAATCCTCTATGAATATATCTATGCAGTCACAAGAGCCCTGACCTTTAAGGTTTTACATCAATTTATTCATGATTCACAACATAAATCAACAATTCCATCCAGATTTTTGTTCTAACGTAGAAATTAGTAAACAAGGGAACAGAAGGGAAGTATGAAGCCACCACATTCCTTGGTAGACGCAGTGAAATCACCCGGTAGAGAACACACACACTCACAAACAGCAAAAACACTTTTTTTTTCCAATTACCTGCCAACGCTTGCTTTAACCCAGAGCCAGCAGCACTAATACAGAAAGATAATAAAATAGCTATAAAAACAGCCAGGTGTGAAGGGGACCTGTTCAGAAAAGGCTAAAAGATCCACGTGACAGGACCCACAAGTTCAAACTTTTCTTTTTTTTCTAGCAAGTCTCGAAACTTGTAAGAAAAATTAAGAGAGGGAAAAAAAAGGAAAAAAAAAACAGACAAAAGAAAATCTGACCATGGAAAAGAAATTTTCTTAAAAAAAAATCTTAAAATGACATTTTGAGATTGCTTTCTCAAACAAATAACTGATGTTGGTATGTGTTCCTCCTCCGGCCTCTCAATATTGCCTCCAGTATGTAAATGCTAATCAATCCTCTCCTAGCTGAAAGAGCTCTAATCATAAGGCAATTACCTTCATTTCTCCACAGCACCAAACATGGCTAATATTTATGATCATGTGAGTATAACAATCAATATAAAGAGTGATTACAGCTCAGACATAATTTCTTTCACTTATGTACAATGCCTCCTGAAAAAGAAAGGGTTTGCAAAGAAAACCTGGTACAGAACACAAAACAACCTGGCATGTTAAAAACGCCAGTGGGATTAAAAAAAAAAAATGTTTCCAATGCACTCACTCTCCAATGTGCTAATCCATAGAAGCAACATGCACACAGACAGAATCCTAAGGGACAGCCTGAGCCCAGGCCTTAATAATCAAAAGACAATTTCCATCACGATCCTACAGTGTTCACATAACCACTATGAAGGAGGCGAGACCTGATGAGTTATGAAGAAAAAGGAGAAAGGAAAAAAAAAGCTCCCCATTATTTCATTAATATTCATTTGCCTAAAAGCAGGACACCCACTATACAGCTAAACACACTGCAGCTAAGCAAAGAGAAGAGAAAGAAATTGTCCCGCATATCTTGGAGGCTGAACATGCTAATCATAAATACAGCATGCAAGCCTGTCAATAGTTAATGGTACTGCTCTCTCCACCAGCACCCAGTTGCACACAGAAATACGGAGAACACCGGCTTTTGATGTGTTACACACCTACACATGCCTGGGATGTAGTTTCTACTGAATCTTCAAGACGGCAACGAAAAAGGATATTTACCTTACCACTATCAGCAGGCCGGCTATCGGAAATCACAGTTAGTGGGGATAAAATTAACAAGCCAGCAAAGCAGCGAGCTGCTAGTCTCTTCATCAGCTGATCAGGAAAAAAAAGAGAGCTGGGAAAGGCTATGTTTTCATATACAAGTAATTTTATTTTACTGAAAATTTAATACTGGAAGGATTGTGGATACTCAAATCTGCTGTTTCATTCTACCTACGACCAGGCCCCAAGCCTTCCTCCTCCAGCCTGTTTTAATATTGACAACTACTTATCATATTGTCCCCCCCTTATTATTCCAGGCGGCAGAATTAGAGATTTTAGCTCAGGTGGTTTCTGAGTCTTTGCTTGCATTTTAACAATTAAGCCAATAAGAAAACAAATGAATATTCAAATGTATTTTAAAAGATTAAAGCAAGATATGCTTTTTGTTGTATTTTATGCTTCATTTTAGTCGGGTTTTTTTTTTTTTTCAGACAAGATATGCTGCATGGTTTTGGAGCAGTCTAAGACGATTTTTAACACAGGAGAAAAATATTTTCCCCCCACTAGATGCATGTAAGTAAAATCAATGTGCATGTTCTCAGGTTCCTGTATTTTAAGACAGTGTTATTTTTCTCTGTAAAGAAAATCCTGAATAACTGTGACACTTCACTTTCGGTTTTCATACCGAAAAATTTTTCATTGTTTTTCTTTTCAGTGGGATCCGTGAGGAGGGGGGAAGTTGGGAAAAGAGTATTTCTGCTCTAGCCTCCCCCTCCCTCCCCCTTAATTCTGGCAAAAGGGGAACAAAGCTAAAGCTTGTGATATTTGGACTTTTAAATCTCTACGTCTGTGAGTACCTAAGAAGGGAAAAACAAATTAAATTGCAAACAGAACTAGTCAAACAAATTTTTATTACAACTGCTAATACTGCAGATTCTTACTAAATTTAGGCTCTGGAGTTACAGGAGAACATACAAAGTACTGACCATTATTCCCCTTAAATTAAGGTTTTTATGCAGGAATGCAGAGAGCTACAGAAATCTTCCCTCCTCCCCAAAGACCCGGAACACATCTGTATGCAGGGTTTCGGGTTCTGTGGTTTCTAAGGGGCTTTTTTCTAATGGAAATCAATTCCCTCCATATTTCCCAATGCTTTTCGTACTTCAAGAGTTAGACTTAAAATTTCTCCTGCATGTAAGGGAAATTATGGGAGCGTCTCTGATTTAAAAAATATTTTTTGTTAAGCTAGCTCAACGGACAACTTAGCTGAGGGGGGGGGGAGTACAAAAAAAAAAAAAGAAGAAAAGAAACCAAACAAAAACAAAAAACAAAAACAAAAAAACTTGCTACACAATGCTAAAAGTATCACCCCCAGAAAGAATTCCCTTCCAAACCTTTTACCAGCACAATAATGAAATAAGTCACAGGAGCAAACCCCCAGTTTCCGACTGGTGACGTGTTGCGCAAGGGTGCGAGCCCTAATTCAACATACAGACGGCTCCCATGCTGAACTGCCTCTAGATTTAATGAAGTGAATAGGAAGGAAGTCGGGGGAAAAAAAGTGTACAAATAAGAAATTAACACTTTCCTTCCCTACCTAAATGGTGAGGCACAACTACGGGGAAGTTTGGTGAGGTACCTCTTTCCTTAAAGGCACACTGCACTCATTTGGCTCCGGATGTCACGAAAGAACCCCATATGGTGCTAAAAAGGCCCAGCCAAGTTAAAAGAGTTAAGCATACTTCAGCCTGCGGGTGTGTGCGTGCGTGAGTGTGAGTGTGTGTGTTTGAGTGTGTGTGTGCTTGCTTTTTTTTCCCCCTGAATGAAGCTGGAGATTACTCCTTCCTCCACTGGATGGCAACCTTCTCCCCCACCCCACCCCCTCACCCCCCACCCCCTTCCTTTCTCGCTCTCCTTTCTTTCAATTTTGCTCAAAAGAAAAATACGTTTTCACGAAACAGGATGTGCATGCACAAGCAAGGGAGGGACAGCCTTGCTCTCCAATGATTCTTAAGAAAGCAGCGGTTCTGACGAGGATGGGCAGGCGGCGGCCATGCAGGAACAGCCGCTCTGGAGCAGACACTGGATGCTTGCAAGCACATGGCAGCCCCCGGTCATCAGCCACACGTGCAGGCTTCCATCGCGGCCCTCTGTCATCCCGACACACGCCAACTACATCTTCCACTGAATGACGGAAGGTCTAGAAAGCAGGCATTATGCTCCTTCTCAGCCGGGAGGGGGGGGGTGATGAGGCGGAGTTACACGTGACGTCCCCCCTCCCCATCACAGCGAAGCGGCGGCACGATTGTGAATAGGTAAAGAGGGGCATGTGAACAAAAAGGCACTCTGCCCATTGTTCCCACCCTTGCCTCTCCAAATGCACCAGGCAGTGGGGCAGAGCCCCCTTACCGTGGCCTAAACCATCTCTAGATACACGTAAAACAGCAATTCTGGAGATCACTAGATCATAGATGGTAAATGGAAAAAAACAAAAACGAAACAAAAAGAGTATTCTGACACTAAGTCTGATGTTTGTTGTGCCCCTACCCTGACAGGGATTTCTTTTTTTTTTTCCCCTCTGGGTGGTGGTGGTGGAGGCTCCTCCTTTAGGGACTCTAGTTAGCAGAGAGAGAGACAGAGACACACAGAGAGAGACAGAGACACACAGAGAGAGACAGAGATACACACACAGAGAAAGAGGAAGAGACAGAGACAGAGATACAGACCCAGAGAGAGGGAGACAGAGACACATACAGACACACACACAGAGACAGAGAGACACCAGGCTCTGCATTAAAGGATGTGAAGGAAAACTACACACTGGTGTTTTCTGGAGACCACTCACATCTCCAAAGTCAAGGGTAAAAGCCTGAAAGGTCTCCTTCAGCCCTGAGACCCTGAACACTAAGAACACAGACATGATCCCCAAACCTGAAGAGTAATGCTAACAACTACAATGTAGAATTGTAAAGGGACTTTGCAGTTCCATTGTGAGGCATATTCTTATAACAAGAATATGAAATAGTAACAACGAAACTGTGGCCATGCCTTTCCATCACAGGGTGTGGCAGAACTCCAGACCTAGGGCTTGCTTGGAACAACAGCTAAGGTTTCCATTATCACAGTCTCCAAAAGCAAAGACTTAAGACAGGTATACATAAAACTGAACACCCTCCAGGGAAATCCCCCAAAGGGACAAATACTGCCAGCTGCCACTCACGGGACAGAAGTCACCTGGGCTGCAGGATGGGGGACCATAAAGGGGTCCTGGTGTTGACAGCTGCGTAAGATTTTGAACGCACTTCATTTTACTGATGCGTGCACCTAAAATGATGAGAGTCAAGCGTTCTATATGTATTCTTACTAAAAGACGCAGCTATAAAAAGCCGAATCCTCTACATATTGAGGAGAACCCCAAGGACTGCAGGTCCAGACGTGTCGCCACGTCTCAGCACAAAGCGCACACTACTGGGACATTTTGGCAGCTTTCCCTTGGAACTCAAATCTTTCAGTAGTCCAACAGGTGGCACGTTCAGTCTTGTCCTGCCCAAGGACTACACGCCCTCTCAAGAATCCGTTTATCCCCCCCATCAACTGTTACTGAGGAAATGCCCACCAGTGTAAGAACATACCCACATAGAGAGCATACCTGTTCTCAGATTGTCTGTTGCTAACAAATGCCTCACACATATTCAAGAGACGGGTTAATGTGAAGCCTAAGGAGCTCACAAAATAGGATTCCTACCCACACAATGGTATAATGGGCAATATGACATGATGAATGACACATTCACTCAATAGACAGACACCCCCATTTACTGCATTTGAAGACGGGTATGGACATGTAGCCCATGCTGGTCTTGAACTAATAATCCTCCTGCCTCGAGCTCCAGAGTGCTAGGATTAAAGGAATGCAGCTATTCGCTTATTTCAGGCATTTGTTGTTGGACAACTTGACGGTCAACTGTATTTGCAGTTCTCCTTGGACTGGACTTAAATACACAATGCTGGCCCTAGACCTAGATGGGAAGCAAGCAGCCTTGGCTTACTGCATTTCTGGTACAGTGAGTTTTCTAGTTTCTGTTCAACAACCTCAGGTCACTAGAAGAGCAAAGTGAACCAAGGTCTTTCTTTGGCCCCAGTGGCAGAGGGAGCCATTTAAAGAGCTGGGATGGGTCTGGGGTGGCAACGAAGGCTGAGGTATGTAAGTACATCATTTCAAGGTGGAATATCAAACAGGAAAATTAGTACAGGGAGAGGCAAAGTTATTTCAAGCCACGAAATCCACTAAGAACCCACAGGCAGGGTATGGTGATACACACTTGTAATCTCAGAATCTGGGAAGCTGATCACAAGTTCAAGGCCACCCTGTGCTATACACCATGGCCCCGTTTCAAACACCCCTTCATCCCACCCCAGCTTTTGAGCAGTTTGAATCTCAACATTCTATTCAGGAATAACTTTTCGTAGATAGAAGCTTCCCAAATGTCTGGCTCCGAGGACCCTGACCAAACACACAAGCCCACTGAGACTCTGTACTTACAGCCAGGCACATGCAGCACTCTGACTGTGGGCAGAACGAAAGAATCGGAGAGAATTTGTCACCATTGAGATATCCTGAGAGAAACAATGGGCAGCAACAGGAAATTCAGTTCAACTTCCGTATCCCAAGACCACCTGTCCAGCCACTACCAAGTCACATGTGGCTGAGACCTCTGCCCATTTTCCACTACCAAGTCACACATGGCCAAGACCTATGCCTGTAGTAGAGTATTTTAAGGTGTGTTACTTTTGTTTATATTGCATTTGTTTAACTCTGTGAAGCTGTGTTACTTTGCCTGTCTAAAACACCTGATGGTCTAATAAAGAACTTACTTAATGGCCAAGAGCAAGGCAGGAGAAAGGATAGGTGGGGCTGGAAGGCAGAGAGAATAAATAGAAGGAGAAATCTGGGACGAGGGATTGGAGAGCTAAGCTCTAGCAGCCAGAAGAGGAAGCTGACTCCAGAGGCCAGCCACCCAGCTACACAGCCAGCCACGGAGTAAGAGTAAGATTTACAGAAGTTAGAGAAAAGGAAAAGCCCAGAGGTAAAAGGTAGTCAGGATAAAACTAAGCCAAGCTAAGGCCGGGCATTCATAATTAAGAATAAGCCTCCGTGTGTGATTTATTTGGGAGCTGGGTGGCGGGTCCCCAAAAAAGAACAAAAAAGCCAAAAAGCAAACAACGACATCTGCCCATTTTTCTCTTGAGCTCCAGGAAGACCTAGGCCATCTCTACTTCCAGGAAATACTAAGAGGGAGGGGCAGGTTTTTGGTTCAAAGCCATTGCTAACTGAGGGTAGTGCTCATTAACACTGACAGGGAAAGTAAGATGATTAAGACTGTAACCACACTTGGAGATCACATCAGGAAGGGTACACCGAGACACATTCATGAATGCAGGGCTTGGGCCAAACCATCTCTTCCAGGCTTCTCCACCAGTTACTGAGCCCTGATCCAGGGTCACATGCCAGTCACTACCACACAACTAATTCTCCAGTCTATGCATTCACCCATTGCGGATGAAAGCATTAAAGCAACGAGCCCATGCTAAGAATGGAGCACTTGTTCTGCTTAAAGAATGCTCACGACAGCCCAATAAGGAGGGAGGAGAACACACACATCAAACAACACACGGCATCAAAGTGGAGCAGTTTGAGGCTCTCTGAGAAAGGAAAGCCCCAGCCTCAACCCCAATAAATCTTAAGCTACACAGAGCCACTGAGGCTCTTTATATTTTTATTTTTGGATTTGTATTAGTTCTTTGAGGAACTTACTCAGTGTGTTTTGATCATATCCACGACCTTTCTCTAACTTAGAAGAGGTTCTCCTATAATCTTTATGGTATTAGTTTTCCTTCCGTAAATCAACTAACTTCTGTACTTCTGCCTGAACACCAAATTGTCCGGGAATGACTACCACGGTGCCCTTCAATCTAATGTAGGAAGCTCGATTTCAGCCATAAGTAGCTTCCCGTTCCTAGTGCAATTTAAATGCAAAGAAAATAATGTTCGATGTCTTTACTGTGATTTTACAGCAGGCGGTCTATTTCTGTAGGGGTGTGTGCTACCTTCACATAGGCCCAGGACTCAGGCAAGCTTCACTATGCTGTTGCCATGACAGAACTAACTCAACCACTTTCCCATTCTGGGGCCCTTCTTGTTTCTTCACTCTGTACTTTCACCGCCACTGTCTGCTCCTCTCTTTTGACGATCTATGTCGGTAAAAATAACCACACAGGTTTAGGACTGGGAGACAAGGAAGCAAAATACTTGCGTGCCTCGCCATGTGCCAATGGCCAGTTAGACACAGACAAACGAGCAGCAGGCTTTGAAAGGAGTAATGAGTCTCGTCACTGAACCCGAGGCTCGACTCCTATTCGTTGTGAATTACAGCTGAAAGGCTAGCGACATCTGTACATTATGCGCAACAATTCATGAGTGCTACACCCATGGTGTTAAGAGTCTAAAAATCCATCCTTTGGGGTCCTAATCCCCAATACCTCAGACTGTGACTGCATTTGGAGACAAGGCCTTTGGATGGGTAATTAACATAAAGTGAGCAAAATGAAGTCATGTAAGTGGGCCCCGATCCTATATGACTGCTGAACACAGGTAGGCACAGGAAGGTCATGTGAAAAACAGAGAGTAAAAGAGAGGAGCTGGTCCCAAGGGGACTGGAATTCCTTACATATAAGACATGCATTTACTTAGGCTGTGACTAGGTAAAAACATGCTCACACCCCCCCACCCTCCCATTCATATATTACTAGGACACCAGGAAGACTACTTTCCACACTTCTTACTCAGTATATTGAGATAATCAATTACTCATTAATTGAGATAATGTAAGTACAACTGTCTTAACAAAGCAATAAATTTTGGGGTCTTGGTGAACCATACATACATTGCAAACAAAACTTGCTCTCTAGGAAAGTTTAAAGTCAATCTATAATTCCGAAGCACAAAGAAATAAGAGTCTGAATTAAATATGACTAGGGCCTGCTAAGAAACACGTGACCCTTGAGGAGTCTTGCTCGGCCTCTGCTCCTCGTTGGTACTCTCTCAGCAGGGCTGGTAGGCCTGCTGTAAATCTACAGCTGAAGTCAATATGGGAAGGACGAGGTAGCGGACACCGGAAGACAACATCAACTAAAGCACACTCAGTGATCAGCAAGGACAAATACAGGTGCTTCTAGTGGTGGGGTCACATGACTAGAGAAAAATGGACCCCAAAACACATTTTAGAAACGAAAATCAAGAGGTTTCGAGGGCACGTACCTGCCCACCAGTAATTCTAAAGGCAAGGGCCTGCAGCATTGGCCTCTGAGGAACCTGTCCCAGCAGAGAGTCTTGTTGGTCTCTCTCTGACTTGGTTCACAGACACAGTCTCTGTTCCCAAATGTGCTGACATGGGAACTGCAGGATTTCTTCTGGTGTTACATAAATTAATGACATTTAATTTTGGAAAGCAATAAGGTTCTTGGGCTGGCAAGATGGCGAAACTGTTTGCTTCAAAGCCTGATGACCTGAGGTCTACTCGGGATCCCACGATGATCCCACGATCATCAGAGGAGAGAACTAACTCCACGGAGCTGTTCTCTGACCTCTGTACACATGCCACGGCATATATGTACTCCCATACATCATATATACATGCAACAGTAATGAATAAAAAAATTATAAGATTCTTACTTCTAAAAAGTGAACACACACTCACAGATTCCAAAAGAGGTGTATTTCTTTACAAGTAACATTGGCATTGGATCAGGCGAGGTTGAACTGTTAGAATTTGGGAAGAGTCTGTACTCAGTATGCTTTGATAGCGTCAGTTTCTCACTTGCTCTAAAAACACCCAAGCTGGGAATCCTAAGCAACACATTACGGCTATTATTTCTGCAGGAAAGACCGCAGAGTGTTCTAGTCAGGAGACCCAGAGGGGACCTCAGTCTCTCTTAGAACAACATGGCAATAGGATGCACCTGAGTTTCTAAGGCAACCCTTCATCTGCATCAGTAAGTCTGGGACACCCTGCTGGGCCTCATGCATCTTTTCTCACCTTCCCAGGTGCTTGCTCTGACCAGTGTGGCTCTCCCCCCACCCCCTACCCTATACACATTTCTCTGGCTCTTTTCCACCATGGACTATAAACGTTCAGACATATGTACTCAGTGGCTCGAAGACCAGAGCAGACACCATTAAGGAGTCCATGTCCTTCATCAGTCCTCAGGGAGGCTCTTGCTGACCCTAGGAGAATTTGCTGTCAAAGAAGGGTCCTAACACAGTACAAACTATATGCATCAACCTATCTGGGAAGGCTGGTAATCTGGCTGCTCCTAGATAGGAGGGCTCCTGAGTAGACTGGGGAAAAAAAATCCATAATATTCAATGTATGAATGTCTTTTAAGCAGCCACTAACTCTAACCACTACTGGAGGTGCCTGAGCATGTCCCCCAATTCTTTGGATGGATGGATAGATAGAAAGACAGACAGACAGACAGACAGACAGATAGATAGATAGGGATAGATACATAAATACATAGATACATAAATGGAAAGAAAGAATAAATCTCTTGAAGAGATCCTGTTTGATCAAAATCTGTGTCACCTGTATTTCTTTTTGGAGTTACCAACTGGAATTTCTACTGTCCTACCTGGCACTTGAAATGAATTTTATCATTTTCCCACCAGCCAAGCCAGTATTTGTCTTTGTGGATCTTTCTGACTCATCCATGGGAGCATTATGCCCTCCACTGTCCAGCCTGGAGGCTTCTCTGTCCTGCCGCTATCCTACAGGTGGCCTGTGAAATGACATACAAACCTCTCCTCTGTAGCACCTTTGCCCTGGAAAACTGCCTCTGTTTTGAGCAAGTGGGTCACTGGAACTGAACACCAGACCCCTGAAAGAGCAGCCAGTGCTCTATTGCCTCCCTTTAATAAATACACCTTGATATTGTGCACAGTTCTGAGTCTGCCTGAGAGGGTGAGCGCATCCATTCTCCCATCTAAACAAAACATGCTTTGGCTCTGAATTCTTCCTGCAGACCAGAAGAAAACCCATAGTCTCTGCTTAAGCAGAGCTTCCAAGGGCTGAACCCATCCTAGCTCCCCCCCTCCACTTGTCCCCAGAAAAACTCTGTGCTTCCAACACATGAGATCCCAGCCAAGAGGAATCTCATCTTCCTAAGCTTCCATGAGTTTCTGTGAGCTTAGGAGTCTACTCCAAATCCTTCTTTGCTATCTAAATCATACACACCTCTCAAGGGTTAAAATATCATTATCCCCACATGTGACCTGGACCCTCCTTCCACAATACTTTCATGATATAAGCAGTCTTATTAAGTTGGTTTAATTCTGGTTGTCGACAGTTTATTTTGTTTTGAAATCCAGGCTGAGTCTCTTATCGGGAAAAACTTCCCTTAAAAAAAAAAAAAAAAAAAAAAGACTTATTTATATATTTTATGTATATTCATGCTCTATTTGCATGTATGCCTGAATGACAGAAGAGGGCATCAGATCCCATTGTTGATGGTTGTGAGCCACCATGTGGTTACTGGGAATTGAACACATGACCTTTGAAAGCGCAGCCAGTACTCCTAACCACTGAGCCACCTCTCCAGCCACGAAGAGAAACTTTTTAAAGAGTCGTTTTAATCAAAATCAGCCTCCATCAGCACTAAGATTGATGCCTCGCTCACCACCTTGCTGAAATAATAAGTCTTTGGTTACTCCTCTGCTTTCTTGCAACAAGGGACTTTCCAAGAAGTCCAGGCTTCAGTGATTCATTCAAAGGGCGCCCAAAGCATGAGGAACGAAAACAAGCCAGATAAACTGGGCAAGAGAGGACCCAGGTGTTGCGGGATAATCTTTCTGTATTCTTTGAAGACATGTCTCTGTTTAACCTCCTCTGCCTAAGGCACTTTCTGATTGGTTTAATAAAGAGCAGAATGGTCAATAGCTATGCAGGAGAGGCTAGGTAGGACTTCCGGGGAGAGATAGGAACTCTGGGAAGAACCTGAGAGATGGGGATTTGCCAGCAAGATGCAGAGGAAGTCGAACACACAGTACTGAGGAGAGGTAACGAGGCACATGGCAGAATGTAGATTAATATAAATGGGTAAATTTACATTTTAAGAGCTAGTAGGGAACAAGCCTAAAACAAGGTCACACTTTCATACTTCATAAGATGTCTCCAAGTCATTATTGGGGAGCCAGCAATCTAAAGAAAGACCCATGTAGCAAGTTTTCTTGTCAGACTATCTTTGGACCACTAGTCTGAAAATAATGATCCAGAGACTTATTAATTATGAAAACTTGGGATTAGCTTAGGCTTTTCCCCAACTAGCTCTTTTTTTTTGGGGGGGGGGGGTGAGACAGGATTTCTTTGTGTAGTTTTGGTGCCTATCCTGGATCTCACTCTGTAGACCAGGCTGGCCTCGAACTCAGAGATCTACCTGGCTCTGCCTCCTGAGTGCTAGGATTAAAGGTGTGTGCCACTACCACCTGGCCCCAACTAGCTCTTATAATTTAATTAACACTTTTTTTTTTAAATCTACATTCTGCCATGTGGCTTGGTTTCCTCTTCTTAGTACAGCACATCCAACTTGCTCCAAGTCTGCCTAGATTCCTCCTCCAAGTTTCTCTCTCTCTGCCCAGAAGTCCCCTAGTCTCTCCTGTCCAGCTATTGGCCATTTAGCTCTTTATCAAACCAATCAGAAGGCGCCTTTGGCAGACACATCTTAATAGTGTAAACAAATATTTCGCAACAGACCTGTTAGACCCATGGTTTTAGTCTGCCCTGCCACTACCTAACCTGTTTGATTCTGGTTATTTTAACAGGCACTCATATAATCTTCCTGTCCTGTTTTAGCTTTAAGAGTTGAACAACATAAAAAAAAAAAAAAAATCCAGCCCAACAGGCAATGCTGAGAGGTAATGAAGCCCTCAGTTCAAAGGCAGAGTAGTGTCTGTGTCATGACTGAACAAGGCACAGCAGAGGGCAGGTAAAGGCTGAGCTCCCCAGAAACCAAACCAAACCACAGTGGAGACACTGGCCTACACTTATAAAAAGCCCAGAGTCCAGCTGCTTAGCAGAAAGAAATCCACACAGGAGCTTCTCTGTGACCGAGCTAACAGTGCACAGAGGCCTCATATTCACCCAGGAGGCTCCCTTGATGCTCTCTAGGCTGGTACCGCCAAGGGTTTCACAACCACCTGTTTCCCATCTGCTTCAATATGTTCTGCCTCCAACAGGAGGGCAGAACACATTAGCCAGGTAGTCATCAATGGGGTGGGAATTGCTTCTCTTTTACAAAACATAGGTGTGCATTATAGAAAAGGCAGCAGATTCAACATTGAACATTCATTCAGCAGATATACCTGTCATGAAGAAGAGGAGGTGAAATCCTGAACCCTGCTCCAGGCCTGTGAGGTATGGGTCCTCATCTGACAAATGGGAGAAATCATATGGATTCCAAGTCTTCTGGTGATTAAATGGTGGCATGGATTTAGAGCGTCTAGCCTGGGACTGTCTGACACAGAGAAAGGTAGGCAGGAAAAGAACCCTGAGAATGGGCCTGATTGGACTCAAAAGCAGTCCTGTGGGCTGGGGGCATGGCTCAGTGATAGAGCACTTAAACACACACACACACACACACACACACACACACACACACACACACACACACACACACCTCTTTAATTCTAGCATTCTGAAGGCAGAAGAGAGTGGATCTCTGTGAATTGAAAGAGAACTTGGTCTACATAGGGAGCCCCTGGATAGCCAAGACTATACAGAGAGACTCCATCTCAACAAACAAACAAACAAAACAACAAAGGCTAAAAAAAAAATCTATGGGGATGAGTTTTGGTTAAGAATTTAGTCTTGGCCGGGCGATGGTGGCGCACGCCTTTAATCCCAGCACTCGGGAGGCAGAGCCAGGTGGATCTCTGTGAGTTCGAGGCCAGCCTGGGCTACCAAGTGAGTTCCAGGAAAGGTGCAAAGCTACACAGAGAAACCCTGTCTCGAAAAACCAAAAAAAAAAAAAAAAAAAAATTTAGTCTTAGGGAGAATTGGCTGTGTTTTGCCCACTTTCTAACACTTAGAAACAGAGAAAGAAGAACAAACTCACCAACTTTATAACACAAGAGAAGCCAAAAGCATTTTGAAGGAAGGACAGACATCCTGTGAGACGCTTAAGCCCTATTCAGGGGCAGGAAGAGAAGTCATTCTCCAGCATGGGAAGACATGCCGCCACCTATCTTTCAGCGGCCCTAAATATAAAAGGTAGTCTGCTGGCACCAAGGGCCGGTAAAACAAGCTTTCTCCTGGTAAATGCCACCAACAGGATGAGGCTGGATGGGCACCTCAGGTGAAGCCAACTGGAGCCAACTGGGGCTACTGCCAAGTGCAGATCCTCCAGAGGTTGAGAACAACCATGGATGCAATGCCACCCAAATGGCCTTTTAATAGGATTTTCCCTTGGCTCTTTCTCCAATGTACACAAAGGTCAGTGAGATTCTCTTCTTTCTTCCACTCTCCCGTATTCTACTCCTGCTGGTTTGTTTGGTTTTTAAAGACTGGGCCGTGCTCAAGTCTCTTACATAAACAGCACAGTATTCATACATAACTACGGCACACCCTCTCAGAGCCTAAAATCATCTCTAGGGTCAACCTACTCACTTATATTCTCTAATATGATGCAAATGCTATGTAAATGATTGTTGTAACACGTTATTTAGGGAATGACAAATACCCATGTTCAATACAAATATATATGTATGTATGTATGTGTATATATATATATATATATATATATTTAAAAAAAGCATTTTGCTCTGTGATTGCTTAATTCTGAAGATGTGGAATTCATGAACATCTGGGTTGTCTGTACTGTGACACTAAAGTACTGATTTTTTTGTGAATGCAGATGGATTTGTTCTTGATGAATACAATAGATCTACTTAACATCTTGTATATGCTCTACTAGGCAGTAGTGGGTATGGAATCAAAATGGTGGCTGGGTGGGCTGGACAATCCCAGTTCTTAGTCTGCACAGAACTGATCAAGTTCCAACTCCCTGTAAGGAGTGGCCTCTGTGGCAGCAGCTGCCCACTTCACCATGTTCCACCCTGTTGGCACCTTACCTATCATGGTCCATCGCAACACAGGACTGGTCTCACTTCTGCAAATGCCATGCATATCATAACCAGGATGTCTCTGAAGTCTACACAGGGGATCAGTTACTAAGTCCACAGTCACAACAGAGCACCCTTGTCACACTCTACACGGTCAAGAAGAACAACAATAACAAAGAAACATCTCCGAGTCTTAGTCCCTGAGAACTGAGTCTCACAGGATTGGAGGTGGCCCAGGACAAGCCTGGATCATCCCTCCTGTGGTCACCAAAGGCAATGCTGAAAAATCACAAGGCAGGATGGAAGCTTTCTGTCTACCCCTACCCCCATTTCATGACTCCAGTGTACAGACAGGGAGCCTGAGTCACTAGGCAGTAAAGATCTATTTATCACACAGTGATCCAGCTGTCTGGTCCACATTGCCCCACTATGCCATCAGAAGCCACAGCAGAGTAGAGGAAGAGGCACTAGCAGTCTCCATAGGATCAATTTTTAAAACAGTCTTTGTAAAAAGACTCTGCAAGGTTCAAATGCAAGTTAATCTTAAAAAAAAAAAAAAAAAAAAAAAACAACAACAACCAAAAACAGTATCACACATGTTAGGAATGTGATTTCTGTGATGGGCTCTGAGCAGCATGGTGACCTTCAGTATTATATTTCATCAGGGACAGCAGCATAAAAATCAAGCTTTGTCTAAAGCAAAATGTCATGGTCCTGTCATGGATTTCCTTGATTCTGACAATTCATTCTCTAGTGGGAAAGAGGGAGGAAGCCATAGAGAAAGCATCATGGTGTTACACTTCCAATCCGCACACTCATACGTGACGCTTGCAGGAAATGAAAAGAGGAGTATTCAGTTCATTTAGTGCTCAGTGTTTTTAGTTTTATGGTAGCTGAGATGAATCCAGCTTTTGCTGCGAAGGAGTTCAAGTTAGAAGGTAGCTGGTGGAGAATCTAGTAGGATTTCTAGAATGTAGCTAGGCAGAAGCAGTAATTGATTATACGTACTTCATATGCATTTTTAAATAATCCCCATCCATGCTTTCTGAAAGGATATTGGAGCCTTCACATCTTTGAAAAGTGCAAGGGCACTTCTGTGTCAAAAGAAGGCATGGATCACTAGGATCGCATTGGAGAGACGCTGGTAACGCCTGTCTACCTTGACTTGCATTAGCAGAAAGAAAACACATCCTTCTCCTGGCCTTGCCAAAAGGATAAGGGCTGCAGCCAAACCTCCTCTCCTCACTGCCTGCGCCACATCCACGTATTCACACATTTATTAAGTGCTTGCTATGAGGGTGGTGATGCTCCAGTTTGGGATACACCAGGCGGTCCCGGGAGCTTGGGACTGATGGGGGAGAACAGGAAGGTATCCTTTAGGCAGGGACAGTAACAAGCACCATTCATCAAGGGGGGCCAGGAGGGGGTCTCTGTGGAGCTCATCTGGACAAGGAGTGAAGACCTGGGAAGGAGGGTGTGGAGGACCAGAAGGACAGTCCTGTGGACCAGCTGCTGAAGAGTAAAGGAGCAGAAGGCCATGGCCTTACAGATCATGTACGAGTATCTGGGTTCCATTCCCAATGGCTAGCTACGGTGGGGTGTGGGGGGATGCAGGTGGGGTGTGCTCAGAGTACATGTTCTTTCTAGAAGGTTCCTTCTGAATCCTCTGGGCAACACAGAGAGAGTCTGAAGATGTCACAAGCTCCAGTCTTCATTACTCTGCACTCAAGCGTCCGTTTCTTTTGTCAGCGAATGTGTGGGCTGTATTTCTCCTTCCCTCAAGGCCAAACAGCACTGACAGGTGACACACATCCAGCCGTTGCTGTTGGGAAGGCTGGAGTCTCCCAACAGCAGCAGGAAGACAAACCCAGACCTAAGAGACAGCAGCCCTTTCCTCCTCTACCAGTCCGAACTGCAGGCGGGGATACTTAGATACCATTCCCAGAGGGGTGACACTGACGTGCTAGCACCGTGCAGAATACATGTTGTTTAAAGCCTGCTCGTTTCCTGAACAGTTACAAACCTATCTTTTCATCCCTGCCAATTCTCGCTTGCTGTAGGTATGCTTGAAGATCCATTCTTTACCAGCCCTTGCAGGTGGCTAACTTGCAATATCATTGCTAGGAGCACCTCTCAAGTCCGGCTCTTAATTGCATTAATAAATCTGGCCAGCTGTGACTGTGAGAGTTAACAACTTAACACACTGCCCACATCCAAATACATCTCCCCGGCTCAACGGAATCCATCTTCAGTACGTGATCGTTGTGAATCTGCTTCTATACAGTCCTTGTTCATTTGCTCATGGATGACAAAGCAGGAGGGGATCATTATTATTATTATTTTTTTAAAAAATCACAATAAACAGCAAAGCAACCACAGCTTCCTGGGACTTTGGAGGTTCCCTTTAGACAATGAATGGAAAGGCTCCGCACATCATAGCTGCAGATGACCCACATCCTAGTTTGAGTCGGAATAACAAAGTACCAGGCAGGGATGGGGCAGCCCGGGGAGCGGGGAGGGGTCACACTAACATGATGGTATGTCAACCTGAGAGCCCAGAGGGATGTTCACATGGCTGGCTGTGACTATTCGGGAACATGTTTGTGACGGTGTTTCTGAAATAAGCAATAAGCTTTTCCATCAGTAAAACCACCAATGTGACGCTCTCTATCCAATCTACTGAGGCCATCGGAGAAAAAGAGGCAAGAGAAAACGAGGATTCTCTTTTCCAGCCATGCAATTCATCTTCTGCCCCTGGACACTGGGTACCAGATTCCTGATTCTCGGGCCTCTGGAGTCCAGGATTTACATCAGCGATGTTGCTACTCTGGTGCTTGGAGTGTCAGATTTGGACTAAGTCACATCACTGGCTGTCCTGTGTCCTAGCTGATAGCCAACACCTCAGAGGAGTCTCAGCTTCCACAATCATAAGCTGGCGCCTACGCTCAATTGCTTTCTTAGTATTGCTCTGCTTTTTTCTTTTCTTTTCTCTTCTTGGAGACCACAAAATAAGAGCTTACAGACAGCATACATGTACTTTTCACGGTTCTGCGGGCTTGGAGTCTGAGAACTGTCTGCAATACATGCAGGTTCTGGCCCTTCTGCCATTTTCTGCAGGAAGGAAGCCAAGTTTTCCTTGCCATCCTCACACAGGGGAAAGGCGTGTCAAAGACCACTTCACGTAGGTAAGTATGGCAGGCCAGGACCCACACGCTATGGCTGCTACGCCCCCATACTCTTTCTGTAAGCATGGGCTAAGGAGAAACCGGAAGTAAAAGATCATCATTGGCCGAGTCAGTATAGGGTGGCAAACGGGAGAAAACTAGACAGAGCTAGTTAACAGCTGGGTGAATGTAGGTTGGCTGGCTTGAGTTGGGTAAGTCTGTCGCCAGATGCTGTCTGTCACACCTTCAGTAAGCAGACACACCACTGCCATCCTGCTTCATCCCATCAGTGAGGAGGAGGAGGAGGAGTCCCCTACTTTAACCTTTCTCCTGTCATCCTAAACCTTGTCTTCAGGACACACAACAGAATTGTTCTCTTCTATTACGTGTTAGGACCTTCTCCGAAACATTTAAATATTTTTCTTACAAGCCAACTCTCCTATTTTCGGATCCTGTGTACACAGACTACCTCGTCATGGACCATGTTATAAAAAAGAACCAAGAAAGCTCCCAGAGGTTCAAAGGGTACCGGGGGCATGAAGTGGAATTGAACCCTTGGCGGATCTCATGACTTATGTTCTCAGCTCCTCAGGGTAAGTGGCATTAAGTGGCAGTTCATCTCAGCCCATCCAGACACTTAGACACGGGGAAAATGGAGTCACCCTGCCCCAAGTTACTCTCCCTACACAGTGCTGGCCCCAACCCTTACCAAGGATGAAGACTATTTATTGATTTGTTCGGGTTGTATGGGGATTTGTTTGTTTTTTGTTTTGTTTTGTTTGAGACAAAGTCTCACTATGCTGCCTTGACTGGCCTGGAACCTGCTATAATAGACAAGGCTGGCCTCAGACTCAGACTTCTGCTCGTCTGTAAGATAAAGACTTTGTCATCTCACCTTATTAATTTTAAATAAATAAAAAATACATCAAGATTAAACACTAAATCTTGATTTGAAAAAATAGACACGTTTCCATTTTTTCCCTTTCTCTACAGGACTAAATGGGATTTTTTTTCCCCTTCATCTCAAGAGAATCTGAACTTCCTGGGTCTCCTTTGTACCTGTAGGACCAGGGCAATTTTCCACCGTTATTTTTGATGACTGAGTTTGATTTGGGAGCTAAGTCCTGATTTCTAACAATAAAATTCAAGTCCAGAAATTCTAGACATTAAGGTTAAAAAAATAATAACAATAAAGTCAAGCATTCACCACAGTCTCTCCCGCCTCTCAACCTTTAGTATTTTGGTCGGCCCTCTGAGGACGATTCCTTCTGCTGAACTTACCCTGCTGAACTCGAACAAAGGGGGCCATGCTGGGGTCAAACAGCTGGTTCGAGCAATCTGGCCGGCAGATAGACAATAAAAGCTGTTGGAAGTTATTACAATTCCTTGACTACTGTCAGGTATTTCCCTCAGACAATTCATGACTCTTAGCGCCGCTAATTAGTTCAGGACTTCCATCCTAAAGCAGAACCTGGAATGCGGTGAAGTCTAAATCTATTTTCTAGGGCCGTAGCTCTCCCTTGTGTATAAAAACGGAAATGCAGCTTGCTAGAAAATTCTGCCCCAGTAAATTGGATGACCTAATTTTAAAAGTTAAATGGAATTAAAAAAAAAAAGTAAAAGGTCAATTCTTTTAAGTCTTGTATCTTAAAAACAAAATAAAGGAGATTATTTAAAGTAACAAACAAAAGCAGGGAAATATTAAAAGTGTTATATATGTCTACATTACGCTTTAGATAAAGTATCCAGGAAATCTTACTAGCATAAGATAAAATATTTTTAGAGAAAAATTGCATTTCCCAGAATCACAGATGTTCTCAGCCAAAATATAGCTAAGAGACTCCAGACTGTCTCTGATTTGGAGTGGATCATACTTCATCCAGCCCAAACAGAGATGTTATCTTGTTTCAAATACTTCCAGAGAGAAGAGTTCCCAGCCTCCCTCTTCATACCTGGGAGCTTTTATTACTTCTGATGTATTTCAGCAGAATTCCAAATATATAATTTGAAATCCCCAACCTCTTAGTTTTCTGTATATTTTTGTTAATTTTTTTTTTTTTTTTTTTTTATTTAAGTTTTTTGAGACACAGGTTCTCTCTGTAGCCCTGGCCTGGAACTTGCTCTGTAGACCAGCGGCCTTGAACTCATAGAGACTTGCCTGCCTCGGCCTCCTGAGTGCTGGGAGTGAAGGCGTGCTTCACCACCCACTCTGCTTTGTGTATGTATTTTTTTCTGGTACTTTATGACTGAAATCTTCAGGGACACGTCCCACCTTCTCCCTTCTAGAGTTTGGAACCTTGGAAGCCTGTGTTGAGTGGCCAAGTACAGGGATTTGTCCTGTCTGTGTTTGCAGGCTGGCTGGCACCTCAGGGCTTTTAAAATGCCAGAGTGAACTCCACGGAGAGGTTTACATCTGATGTACTGATTATGTGCTCCACTGTTATATATCTGAAGAGCCCTTCATTCTCTTGCCTTTATACCAGGCTTTGGGGAAAGAACGATCTCAAAGACCTCTTCACGGGCAGCAGATGAGATCATGGGAACCCCCCCTCTGGGCACAAAAATCACGAGAAACTCCTACTCTCATCTGGTAGCAGATTTATCAAAAAAAAAAGGAAAGCCGTGGGTCCTCCTTTCCTCTTGAGAAGCTCCATTTGAAAATTTCTGGATCTGACAACACCTCTGTTACCAACTGGCCACATCGACATCACATTGCAAAGTACTTATTGGGGGTCTAACTACTCAGGGCATCATTACAAAACCAAGGGCATTGTCCTTCAGTGCCAGAAGCCTGTGTAGACAACTTCATCCACAGAGTTATAAAGACCCCACAGCAAACAGGCCCTGGGAAGTTCACAGGCATACAAAACAAGTTAAGTAGGACTTTTCTTTTTTTTTTTCCCCAATTTAATTTTTTACTGATTCTTTGTGAATTTCACACCAAATTTTTTAACCTCCCCCTGCCCCCACCTCACTCTACTCCCAGACCAAGCTCAGGGCCTCACACTTGCTGGGCAAGCGCTCTATTACTGAGATAAATCCCCAACATGTTAAGTGGGACTTAAAAATAAATCAATAAACTTATTTATTGATTTATTTAACATCTGGGTCACAGTTTTCCCTCTCTCCCCTCCCCGCAACCCCCCTCTTTTTCCACTCTCCTAATTGACTCCTCCTCGGTTTCTGTTTAGGAGAGGACAGGTCTCCCAGGTATCAACAGAACATGGCTTATCAAGCTGAAGTAAGACTAAGCACCTCCCCATATATTAAGGCTGGTCACGGTGACCCAGTATGAGGAGCAGGGTCTCAAAAGCCTGTCAAAGAGTCAGAGACAGCCCCTGTTCCTGCTGTTAAGAGTTCCACAAAAGAACCAAGCTATACAACTGTAACATATATGCAGACTGCCTAGGTCAGTCCCATGCAGACTCCATGGTTGTTGGTTCAGTCTCTGTGAGCCCAGATGAGCCCAGGTTAGTTGATTCTGTGAGTTTTCTTGTGTCCTTGACCCCTCTGGCTCCTATGATCTTTTCTCCTCTTCTGCAGGATTCTCCTAACTTGGCCTAATGTTTGGCTGTGAATCTGCACCTGTTCCCATCAGTTGCTGGATGACGCCTCTCTGATGACAATTGGGCTAGGCACCCATCTGGTCACAGGAGACGGCCAGGTCAGGCCACTGCTAGGAGTCTTAACTGGGGTCATCCTTGTAGATTCCTGGGAGATTTCCCTGTGCTAGGGGTAGGTGGGGGAATGGAGTGGGAGAGTACTGAAACAGACTACTGGAAAGGAAAGGGGATGCATTTTGGGGTCAGGTAAAAGGGACTTTTCAAGACCATATTTTCAAGACATCAAATCCACTGTGTGATAAAGGTATGCTTCCCAAATTTTGCTGTCTCCACCCAGCTGTAATTACATATTATACAGAGCACATAATCTACATCACATTCCAATTATCTCCAAGTGCTGTGGGGCAAAAATCACTCAACTCAGCAATTAAACAAATTCCAGGTTATCACGAAGCGTTTTAAGGAAGGGAAGCATTTTGAACTTGGCAGAAAGACCAAAAGGACAGGAAGAACAGAGCAAAGCCTTCCAGAAATCACCATTAGCTCACCCTTTAGCTTTGCAGTAACCCCAACTTGACCAAGTCCCCGTCCTCCAAAACAATGCCTGCATTACAATGCCAGACACATCTCAGGTGAAACACACATGGCTGAAGTCAAATGAAAAGCCCTGACCTATCCACTGCCTCATCACAAGTCTCTGCCAATACGGTAAACGGAATGCCTGCTCTCACACATAAGATACATACTTTTTCCAAGAAATTATCAAGACATCAATTACATCATGAGCACACATAGACACATGCAAGTTTACTGACTGATGCGGCACTGTTAACACCTTGAGTAAACCCTGAAGAAGCAACCAAATACTCACTGTTAGAATGTCTTTTAGTCACATTAATATGCCTTTCCACACATTCTAGCTGTTCCATCCCCTGTGCAAGAAGGAGATCCATTGTCTTACAAAACAATGAGGATAAGGTCAGTGCACAGAGGCAAATAATGCCTTTGCTTTGCAAACCAGCAGTGGGAGCCCATCAGCATACCAGACCTCTCCAGGAGGGAGAAGCTGTTAGCCATTAGGTGAGGCAGGCCTTCCCAAGGGCTGTGAAACAGCTACTGCGGGCTGCTGGCCTTTGAAAAGACATGCCTTTAAAGGAGTATTTCTTTGTTACTTCAGCTAAGATTGACACTGTCTTAATGTGAATGCTTCCTATATGGGGACATGTGTGGTCCACAGCTGATGGGAATTTGGCACCTTTGAGACAGAGAGCCTAGCTGGCTGATGTAGGGTGCCAGAGCCTCAGGCTTCAAGGCTATCCCATCTCTGCTCTGCTGGAGCTCTCTGCTTCTGGATTGCCATGGGATGCGACCTGCGGCAAGCCCAGCTGTTGCAGCTAAATTCAACCTAGCAGTAGTATCCTCCACCAGGATGGACCATACCTCCTGAACTCTGAGCCTGAATAAACCTCTCCTCCCTCAGGCTGCTTCTGTCAGGTGTTTTCATCATCACCATCACCATCACCACCACCACCACCATCATCATCATCATCACCATCATCATCATCACCACCACCATCACCATCACCATCATCATTATCATCACCATCATCATCACCAACAACAACACAATTATTAATATTGGTTCTTCAAGAATCTTAGAAGGAGACAGCCCAAACCATCAAGTCATTTAATTTAGGTGACCTGGGGAAAAGTGTGCTCAGAATAACACTAAATTCTCTATTTGTATGCATCATCTTCTCTTTTAAACATGTGGTGATGACCCTGAGCTGAAGATGCTAATGTGCCCACCACCTTTCTTTTACTTGAACATATAAATGACCCCAAACCTAGCATGCTCAGAAGTGTCTGTGTCTCTACACATGGTAATGTCTACCCCTATGAATAGACTTCCCCAATCAAAGCCACTGCTTTCTTTGTTCCGAAGGTTCTACTTGGAAAATTAACCTCAGTAGAGTTTTTAGTGGTGCAGTACTAAGCCCCTCCCCTCTCCTTTGTCTCTTGGTTCGTTTATGCTCAAGAAGAAGCAAACCCTTTGGGTCCCATCGCAGAATTTCTTCAGTTCCAAAGGCCCACCCCAATTCAGATGGCAGGGCAGGTGGGGACTACCCCGGATGGCACTAGAGACCCCGCATGGAGCACTCTCCCAGGAAGTTGCTGTCTGAGAGGAAGGTCAGATGGAGAGCCTCCTTCCATGAGAGAGACAGAGGTCAGGTGTAGTGGGTATCTGTTCCACCTATATGACCTTGAAGTACCAGGCCCTAGGGCGTGGCCTCGGGGCTAGCTAAAGAGTCAGGCCTGAAGACTGCTACCTGCTGGATATTCTTGCTCATTTACCTCTAGGTTCCTAGCACGGGGCATCTACATCCTTGGCATTTCCCAAGTGACAGGAGTGTCTTTACTATGCGACTTCTGGGGAACTTTGGTTAGGGTTGGTCACAGAAGATCAACAACGTGACTAGAGTGCTGGAACCTTGGCTTATATGTTAGTGGGCTTCTCTGTGCTGGGACACATATCAGAAGGTTTAAAGGAAGAAAGGCTTACTCTGGCTCCCAGTGTCAAAGATTTCAGATCATGGTTACTTGGCTGTTGCTTCTGGGCCAGTGGTCTGGTGAAAGGGTGTGGTGCAACACAGTTGCTTGCCTCATGGCAACCAGGAAGCAGAGGGCCATACAGAAAGATGCTGAGGACAAGGCATACCTTGTTGACCATCTTTCCTCTGGTTAGACCTTAGGTACCACCAGCTCCCAATAATGCCGTTTTATGAACCCATCAGTGGATTAACACACTGGTGAAATAAAAGACCTCGTGTTACAATGGCCTCTCAATGGATGGCTCCACCAGCTGGGGACTAGGTCTTCAATACACAGGCTTTTGGAATGACATATCACACTCAAACCATAACATTGAGCCTGATCTCCAGAGACGCCAAAGAGCTTGGAGACTGAAGTCAGTCATTGGCCAATGGTTTCATCAATCACATCCACTTAATGAAGCTCTACTATACACTGTGATGGCTATTCTTGGCTGTCAACTTGATTGTATCTGGAATGAATTAGAATCCAGAAATGGAGGGCACACTTGTGATCCAGATCTTGAGGCAAGAAGACAACATGCCTTTCATCCAGACCTTGAGGCTGAAAGGCACACATTTAATCTGGGCCACACCTTCTGCTAAAAGCCTATGTAGGGACAATGGAAGAAGGAAAGGTTCCTTCTTCGCCTGCTTGCCCTCATCTTGTCAGCACATCCATTTCTTCACTGGCATTGGAGCCTACTTCTTTAGGATTCCAGCACATACAGAATACCAGCTAAGACAGAGCAGCTACTAGATTCTTGGACTTTCCATTCACAACTAGCCATTGCTGGACTGTAGCCTGTAAGTCAGTCCAATCAACCTATATATATTGAGAGAGAGAGAGAGAGAGAGAGAGAGAGAGAGAGAGAGAGAGAGAGAGAGAGAGAGAGAGAGATTCATACCATAATACCATAAGTTCTACGACTCTAGAGAACCCCAATTAATGAACACACCCTGACCACTGAAGGTCCGTGGACTTCCTGTTTGAAGTACCCACTGATGTGGTGGGAGACGGAGGCACCTTAAATATACATGTAAAGGTGAGGAAAATCTGCCTGTCTTCACTTGGTTCATATACATCATCATTAAACTAGAGCTGCAGGAATATTTTACCAAGTTTTGCAAGCCACTCTAGTAAACAAAGAATCTGAAGAGCTCATGGAAGCCTCTAAGCCAATCAGGAGAAGGCATGGGACCCTTGGGCCTCCCAAAGTGTGGCTGGTACCTGAAGTTACAGGCAATCTTATTGGGGATTGTACCCCTGGATCTTGTAGAGTCCAAGGCAGCACTGAACTGCTGTTGGGGCTGACATGAAATATTGTCCCTTCAGAGTCAAAACTTGAGGTAGGGTCTGCAGAGATGGCTTAGTGGCTAAGAGTGCTTGCTGTATAATCATGAGAACCAGAGTTCATATGCTGGTACCTGTGTCACAAACTGGTCATCCCTATGATGTAATTCTAGTTCCCTGGGATCTGATACCCTTTTCTAGCCTGCATATGTACATATGGATACACATTCACACACACATACACACACACACACACACACACACACACACACACATATGTGCACATACACTCATATAAACACACGTAAGTAGATGAAATAAGTCTTCAGAAGACAACAAAATCCCACAAGGTGTTGCAGGTGGAAAGGCATGCTCAGAGTTATGTTCCCCAGGAAGCTAATGGGACTTGACCTTCAGCTTCTTCTAGGACAATCTCTCACTATGTCTTTCATATGGTCATACACTAATACAAAAGTCTGTAAATGTCAGACATTCCATACCATTTGTTTTTAAAAAGCTCCTGGGCCTACCCAATCATTAGAGCCTAAAAATTGAAGGCTTCACAACTTCCGGGGTTAACAGTAGCCACCAAGGTCATTCTTAAACAGCAGCTTCCACCTTTACCTAGACACCATCTTTGGAAGGATGATGTGATGGATGACCCCAGGTTGGCCCACTGGGTAAGGGGACATTATATGGACCACTACCAAAGATGACATTAATCCGAGACTGAGAAACTGCCTACCACTGACAGCATTTTTTTTTTTTTTTTTTTTTTTTTTTTTTTTTTTTTTGGTTTTTTCGAGACAGGGTTTCTCTGTGTAGCTTTGCGCCTTTCCTGGGACTCACTTGGTAGCCCAGGCTGACCTCGAACTCACAGAGATCCGCCTGCCTCTGCCTCCCGAGTGCTGGGATTAAAGGCGTGCGCCACCACCGCCCGGCTCCACTGACAGCATTTATGTTTCAATGGAAATGGATTTTAAATCTACTTAAAATACTTTATTTAAAAAAAAAAACAAAAACAAGCTGTGTTTGAAATTGTGATCCTCCTCATTTAAAAGATTATGAATCAAGAAAAAAAAATTTTTAAGTCTTCCAACTAAACCAACTCTCTCCAAGATTCTGTGGGAATTTTTGGCATATTCCAAATTACAGAATACAACCTGTTTGTGACGAAACTGTACGTGTCAGGAAAGCAGTAATACCGTTTACATTTATCCGAGTATGCTGAGGTGGAGACTGCTAGGTGTTCATCAAAGCTTTGCTGTGGCCTCCTGGGCTCACGGCCGCAAATGTCCCTCTGTTCTGTAGACAGCTGGGGTGGCCACACGAAGGAGGCCCACACATCGGGATGTAAGTGGAAGTGTGTGGGGCAGGTGAGGCACAAGCACCGATTCCTACAGCCCTGCAGCATGCCGTTTCCCTGTCTTCCTGCTCATGTGGACAGGGGCTGCCCAAGCGAGCAGGGGCTCCAAACACCTGGCTACCTGAAGAACGTCATGGAGAACAAGGGCCCCCACCCAGGAACCATCAGCACGGATGTTTTATGCCTGAGAAACGACCCCAACTTATGTTTTGGGATAGGTTTCCAGATTGGTGTATTTAGGTTGCTATAGTAGGGGCTAGAACCCGGATCTACACTCTACCCTACAGACTGTTTCACTGTGGTAACCAGTAGCACTTAATAGCTGCACATGGAAGTCCTAAATTCTAACAAGGTACCGCTCCAGATCTGGCTTACCAACCAGACAGGAAGTCGGACAACGACTGAGGATGCTGGGAAACTGGGATGGTGCTGTGATGGAGGGCAAAGGGATGTGCAATTAGTGTTGATCTTCTGAAACAACCAATGAACTGAGCCTTGAAGGATAAAGATCAAAAGAGCAGGGCTGGGAAGTTCAGGCCAGACTAAACCTGAGTCCTCTAACATTTTGCCCACGAAGCTGTGATGTAAAGACAGAAAACACATTGTTCTGTTCTTTCCAGGGCAGAAAATCAAGGTCAGGGAGGAACCATAGGGAAAGAGAATTCTGTCCAAAAAGAGGAAGAACCAGTCATCAAGGCTGACCTTGAACTTCAGGGGGTTCTGAAGACAACAAGACAGTGTGCTGCCTTTGAGAGCCAGCCAGCCTCTTGGCATGGGCACTAGAGTGTGGGCCGGGCACGGGATGGTTGCAGCTCCATTCATCCGTCTTCTGACTCTGGGATTCTATGCACCTTCCAGGCCTTAGCCGAGCTGGCCTTCTACAGTGTTGCCAGGAAAAAGAATGATTTCAGCCTTGTTGGAGCATATCTTACTCTGTAATGCCTGCCAGTCTCCCTCTCAAGGCTGCATTGGCTGTGAGGACTCAGCATGGCAATCACCAGCAATACAGAACATCTCTCCACACCCAGGCCCCTAAGAAACCCCTCCATTTCATTTGATAACAGCAAAGGCTTGCTAGCCTTGTATTAAACAGGATTGCTCCGGGGTCAATAACAACATCAAATGACAGTTAAGTATCCATTTTTTCACAAGGGTTTGGGTCAAGGGGTCAGGTGTCTTTACTTAACAGCAAGCAGACCATACAGAATATGAAATACAGTTTTCAAAAGGACTGCCGAAAAGGTACATTCCACTAAAGCCGTACTAAGAACAGCTTCAGTCCTCTTGGATGATGACTGGACACACTGTGAGGTACCTTAGGGATAAAGGTCATAAATATCAGTTTCCACTGAGGAATTAGTTCTTTAGGACGGACTAGTTTTCTGTTTTGAAATGTGCCTGTGGTGGATAAAACAGGAGTCCGCTGCATACACTAAGAACGCCCTCCAAGCACCACTGGGAAGTCAGTAACTTTCACTTTCCTAAGACTATAGTTCATTTCCACAATCGCTCACTAAGTTGCTTTACATGTGGGGTACTAAGGGATAGAGTAAATGATGAGGCGCTATCCTAATATGAAGGCTTCCCAAGATTAATGCTGCCATTCTTCTTAAGAGTAACTCACTATGATTATAAAACAAAAGATAAGTTCGGTTATAATCTTGACCAATAAACAGGGCTATCTTGCCTATCACATCTGGGGATTACTCATATCAAAAAGAATTGATTTTAAAACGTGGGCCTAGACTATGATTCTTTCATCTCCTGTAATAACATTCCAGGTGACTAATATATTGCTTAAATAAAGAGAAAGGAAATCCAATTTTCCCAAGCTCAGAAATGAATATTAAACAAAACCTTACATTGTAAGGTGAGTCTTAATTATACAACTTCAACCTTAACATCCAAACAAAAGGAATTCATAGAGCTGTATTCTGAGGATACCCTAATCCTTGACTGGGTCCATACACAAGTTACATTTTACATGCAATTGTTAAACCATAAACATGAGTGATGCCTTCTTAGTTCATGTTGTAGAATCCCACAGACACCATCTTTTCGAAACTCAGGTCACATCCCTGTCATAACACAACACCACCAGATAATCGTCCCTCAAGTGGTACCACGACCATCTGCCTCAGATAGCTAATCTCAAAACCCTTCCCAGTTCCTCTCTCCCCTCTTAGGACCCAGGCCTTGAAATCCTTGGCTCACAAACCATGGGAATTATATCCCCTCTGAGAAAATGGATGGTGCCCAACTCTGGCTTCTGTTCAGTTTGGTTTTTACCCAAATGTGCATACTATTTCCAGTGCTTGCTTGCTGGCCCTGTCTGGAAAGCATGTCCCAGGCTGTTCTGCCTGTTAGGTACTAAGTCTGCTCAAAAGAATGGAAAGGACAGCTAAACCTCTGAATGAAAGAATTCCACTGGCCATGACATTGCCACACACGGCTGCCATGACCATGGTGATATTTCTGGAGTCTCAAAAGAACATTGTGCGATTTTAGTCCCCAATCAAAATGAGAAATTACCACTTTCTGAAGAGAAAAAAATCTTCACAAACATTTTTCCCCCAACCATCATTGATTCTGGTCCAGGTATCATTGGTGTTTAACACAGATAAGTCAAGCCAGGCCGATATTGCACATGCAAACACATCAGGTAGCCACTGAATTATCACCCGCACTCTCTGGTCTTCACCTTCTTCATCAAAACCAAATAGTACAAAGGACCTTCCATATCTAAATATGCAGTAACCATGAAATCACAGAGCTAGAAAACAATGTCACCCCTGAACTCTCTGTGCAGGCCATGCAGAAATAAATCCACGATTAAAGACCATGAAATAAGGGGAACAATTAAAAAGATCTCTAAGGCCTCCTCATCCATTTTGAGAAAGTGAGGCATGGCCAGACAATTGACCGTAAAACATTAATGCGTCTCACAGCCCTAGTAATCCTTACTTCATAAGGCCAGTTCTCCTCTAGCAAAAGAAAAAAAAAAAAACAACCAAAAACCTCCACTCTATTTTTTCCCCAAGCATCGCCTGGAAACACAGAGTGACCATGACCTTCAATGTTCAGGAGCCCGGGCCCTGTCACCAGCAACTCTACCACAGCAAAGAATTCCAGCCAAGTCACAGAGAACAACACTCCAGCCACCGAGTGAGTTGAAAAAGCCACACCTACCCGGAGCCACTGCTTCTCGGTGAGGGCGTCGCTGTAGTCCACATCCCGGCGCTGGCGAGAACCTCTACCAAATATCTTCTCCTCCTCTTCTTCACAGGTGAGCCTCTCCACTTCAGCGTCATCCTTAATAATCCAGGAAGGCAGCTCATCTTCCTCCATCAGGCGAGGCTTACGCTTTGGATTTCTGGCATCCTCCCTCCTCCGGTCCATGTCCATGCGCTGGGGACAGGGATAACAGTGTCACCAGAGGGAAGAGGACTCTGTGGGACAGAACTTAATCTTCAGAAGTTGTCTTCCACTGCAGACGTATCCTTTTCTGTCCCTTTTATCCTAGCTGGCTTGCTCTAGCTCATCCTTAAAGCACAGTGTCGACATGAACTGGAGCAAGCCAACTAGGATAAACTAGTTGATTTCAACGTGTTGAATCTCCTTCTACCTTTATACCCACCATTTGAATTTATTTTTACATTAAAGAAAATACCCTCTTCTGAAGTGGGCAGCCATTCCAGCTTTGATCTGAAAGTTCCAACCCCCATTGAGGCTTCAGTAACTATCACACCTACAAGGCGGAGCCAAGGGAGGGCCCTGAAGACCCGAGATCAGGATGCGCTGTGCGCTCTCTTCCTGCTTGGACCAAGGATGCTAGAGGTAGACCAAGGAGAGTTCTCCAGAGAACACCGCCGGACATCCCTGCGTCTTTCCCAAAACTCGCCACCTACCTATCCCTTCATTTGTAAGTTACGCCATTAAATAAATCTCCCTTTTAACTATGTGGAGTGGCCTTAATAATTTCACCAATACTCTTCTTAGCCTATCTTCTTATCCTATGTGTGTGTAAAACTCCACCTTAAGTAACAGTGAGAAAATTCAAAGGAGAATGCATTTTAAAAAAATGTGAGCCCTGGGCCCATAGGATGCCTCAGTGAGTGAAGGTGCTTGCTGCCAAGCCTGAAGACTCGAGATCCGTCTCTGAGACCTACATGATATGACAGAAGGAAAGAATTCATTCATTCAGCAAGTTGTCCTTTGACTTCCACACATGTGCTGGGGCATGCACATGCTACATGCAAGATAAACATATGGGGAAACAAATGTATAATTTATTGCTTCCCCAAAACAAGTATATATATATATGTCTACTAAGGATATTAATCTTGAGTAAGAAGATTTGTGATTTTAATCAAACAGGGAAAAACATTTAGGGGGAGGGTATCAGTGACCGAGGTACTTCCCAATGTTACATGTCGAGGGGACATGGATGTTTACACTGGTCAGCTGTCACCAATACATCAACTTCGCAGTACATACACAGTGGGGGGTAGGAAAGGAACATACTCCTCAATTCTTTGCTTTTTAAAAGTTCAGCTCTTAGGAAAATACAACAGACATCACCTCAAAGTCAGCCTCTTCTCAACTGGCCAAGATACATGTGAAACGGCTTCCCTTGGTGGCCTTCAGAAGCTTGTGCCTTCACCTCTCACTTTCTCCTTAGAAATCCCGTCTCACCCTAAGTAAATGACTTTTTTTTTTCCTTAAAAGCTGAAACTGATAGAATGTGAAGGAAATATTTGCTACTTGAACCCAAATGTGACTTAAAAATTAAGGGTCAAAGCTCCTTAAACTATGCTTTAACATTTCTGGAAATCATTCTGTCTGCAGGACAGGATAAGCTTGGGGCACCGGGGTATCCCATTGGTGGATAAATGTGGCTGCTCTGCTCTCTCTTGCTATACTTAGCTTGCGATGCTAGACTTAATCCAGCCATCTAATGCCTGGCTCAGAAACAGATGGAAGCTTGGCAACGGGCGACGGGAGGCTTTCTTTAAGGCAGGACCCAGCCAGAGGTTGCATGAGGCAACCTCCTAAGAGCTATCAGATAACCAGCAAGAACGAAATCTCCCCATGACCTACCCTGTAACAAAATGCTGCCACTTCAAGTTCTAGCTAGATAATTCCAGATTCCTAGACCAGAGGTTGTGAAATGACCACAGTAGGTTGACAAATGGAGAGTCTTATTTTTTATATTAATAAAAATAATCCATATACAGGATTTTTTAAAAGAAAGGTAGATTCAATTAAATATAAGCTGCAAGTCCAAACGATTGTGTCTCTCTCTAGAGATTCTACTCCCACAATGCCTCTGTAACATCTTAAGTCAGTATTGGATAAAAAGACTAACTTTTGATTGAATTACTGTATGGATATATTTACCTTAAGGCCTTATTAGAAACCTTAACGTTTACATTATTTTTTAGCCTTTGTGGCAAATATGGCCTCTAAAAGCCTATTGTTCATATATACTCAAGATACATATCTGAAGCATGTTGCTATGCTTTCAAATAAAATTTTTAGGTAAAACTCACAGGTTATCAGTATAAACGGTGAGTTATTTGATATCTTGGTTTTAGAAGAAAGCAATACCACTGTTTAAAAGAAAGAGCATTCTTTAAAAGACACTATTTGATTACAGTATCTATACATTAAAATAAGTCTCTATGAATGTGATGCATAGAAATAATTCTTAATAATAAATAAAGACTTTAGGGATATGAGCTCCAGAGACTTGGCTATTTCACATTCCTTTCTTCTTTCTCAAGAGTTAAACTCTTTCATCAGAGTAGCTGGCATGGAGTCAAATTCTATTTCCTGCCCCCTGGTGGAGGTGCTAATGAACAGCGAAGTGGTCAAAGGTAGCCAGAGAGTTAAGTTTTGAAAATTAAACCAAACAAAAACCTGTATAGCTCCCCTCCCCCAAAGAGATGCTAACACTTGAGACACAGGCATGAGTGCTCACAAAGTTAAGGCAAACCTACAAAAGAACATTTGTCCCTTAGGCAGTCTGGCCTGTTACAAGCCTGTTCTTCCCAGGACACATAATCATTTCATAGGAAGACCCGGCCTTGGGCACACGCCATTTTTGTCTGAGGTTTTCAATTTCTATAGAAGTCCAGCTTCAAAGAAGGAACGAGGGGCAGTGTTTCTCCCTGATCTCAGGGTCACCAGGGACTGCCTATCCCCGAGCCAAATCTACTTTGGGAGTATCTGAGGCCACAACAGTGTTGACTCACTGCCAGGGAAGCCTCTCACCTCAGGGTTCCCCAGTCACCTACATCCTAGTAAGCGATTCCTCAGAGATCGATGTTTATTTCTCATGTGTCTCCCTATTTAAAAATTTAACCTATGATTGTGGAGAGTGACAGGAGACCCCCATGCTACTGCCCAGTCTCTCTAAAGTGGCTTCACCTGGATAGGGAAGACATACATTTCCTACACCAGCAGTTATTGCCACGGCTGCCTGCATTTTTTCTGAGAGTTAATGGTCTTTTATTGTGAGTCATTATGTGTGGGCACAATCTGTGTTCTCTAGACAAAAGCCATCCAAACAAATAAATAAACTCCCCACAAAAACAACACAAGCATCCGCTCAGCCTTAGCTCTATTCTCACGCCCTCCTAAGCTTTTTTTTTTTTTTTTTAAAAGAGGTAGAGCTTGCAAACTCATTGGGTCATAGTTGGCTTAATTCTGTTTTCTTTGGCCTACAATGTTATAGAACAATATTAGTGAAAGTCCTGAATTTAGTTGCACACTTTAACGCTGATATTTTGTCTAACGGTGTGGATTCCTAGCTTCTCTTCAAAACTTGTAAAAACTTTGGGCTAAATGGGTTTCACATCTCCACCTTATAGCCCCAGCACCAGGAATAGAACCTTTAATACCCCCCTCCTCTCTGTGTGTCTTGCTCAGGCAGAGTGCATTATCCAAGAGCCCAGGGCTTTCCAACTGGTGCCTCTGATCAGGGTCCTTCACTGTTCCTGCACCACAGCTATGGAGCAGCTATGGTACACACGTATTCCTTCTCTCCACAATCAGGCTAGAGGCCCGAGATGAAGAGCAAGGTGACTGAAAGTATTATTGGAGGGAACCTTATACTTCACCATCTGGATCTGTCCTGCCATCCGGACAAAGCCTGAAACTGCAAATATCACCACCCATTCAATAATCTCTTATGTAACAGTTATGAGCCCAGGACTGTTCTGGTCATTTAAGAGTGAGTGTAAGAGCCTGAAGAAGGTGGTACCCCTCATTCTGCAGCTGTTGAGCAGCCTCCCTCACAAATGGGGCTTGTTCCCCAACCACTGCGGCATGTGGTACACCTCACAAGTAAGTCAAACTGAGGTTTTAAGAAACTTATAGATGCTATATATCCTGGAACTTCAAGGTTAAAGCCATGGACAACAAATTCTAAAATACCAAGGTTCTTTAACAAGAAGCAGGTTTTGCTCTGTGAACCAAGGCCGTATCTTCCTGTGCACACACCTCAAAGGCTGTATGTATCTTCCCTGCAACAGTTTTAAGGGCCGTTGCTGTTCACCTGCTCCTATTAGGAAGAAGCTGGTTTGGGCACAGCTGCAAGCTGAATGCTCTGAGAACGGGCTGTTGTCCAGTCTGATGCTTGGCTGGATCAGAAGTGGATCCCTGTGAACTGTGGACCATATAGCCTGTCCAGAGGGTGCGGCTGTGACTCAGCTCTGGCCAACTGCTTCCATACAGAGCTCTGGGCCTAACACTGCCCCATCTCATTTTCCAAAGGAAGCCAGAAATCAGGATTTTTTTCATGCTGGCAACAAATGCAAAATTTTAAGAACTGCTATGTGGGCCAATCACAATATGTCTGCAGGCTAAAACCAGCCAGTTTGCAGACTCTGAATAAAAAAAAAAAAAAAAAAAAAAAAAAAAAAAAAAAAAACCCACACGCACAGGCTTCAGCACCAAGGTTCTACCCAGTATGCAGGCTGCAGGCATCCTGGAGACCAGAAAAGGGGGGCAGGAGGAAGGTAGTGGTTACCCATGATTCCTGCGACATTACCATAAAAAGATCAAACTCTTCTTCCCGGCGAGCAATCATTTGGTTCAGGGTCTCGTCATCGGGTACTTCATCTTCTTCCTGGGTTAAAAACAGAATGATTGAACAGGCTTTAAGGACAGAGACTGGAGAGAGAGAGAGAGAGAGAGAGAGAGAGAGAGAGAGAGAGAGAGAGGTATTCTGTCCTGTTTCTCCAGACAGAAAGGGAAGGGAAGGGCCCCTCAGTTTAGTACCTGCCATTCGTATTTTGTGAGCTTTTCAAACCGTCTTTCCAGCAGGAAATCTGTCTAGGGCAGGAAATCTGCTCTCTAAGAAACACCAGCTCTCCTGGGTGTGGATCTTTTCTGTAACTTTTAAAGCCAGCTACTTAATGTCTCCCCGCCTCCATGACCTCATCAGCAACATAGGCGTGACATGTACTTCACAGGAGGATGCCAGCCTTAGCTACAGAAACCCACAGGAAATGACTGCTTACTGCTAATTCTACTAATTCCACTGATGATACTGCAAACACGAATGTTTTTATTTTCAAAGATTTACCCGAAACAATGAGTTTCTGTCACTAAGCAGGAGGACAAGCCATATATATCATACATAGGTACTGAATATGGAACCTTTAATATACGTTGAATCAATGGTTTCCAGCAGACAGTATTGTTGCTGGTGGTTCAAACTACACTTAGGACACAATTAAAAACTATCAATATAAAAATACCCCCAAACTCTACCCAATTAAAACAATCTAATGAAAATTTTTTAAAAAGTTTACATAAGACCTAAAAGTTCCTAAATTTTATATTCAGTTAAACAAAGGCACATTATCTGCTAATTTCTCAGAAATCAGCAGTTCTCAAGGTTTTAGGGACTAAACCGTATGCTGTGGCTTCCACGATCTTAAAAAAATACCAGCAGCCTAAGAGAGATGATGTCAGCTCCCAAGATACCTTGCATGCTGCAGGGACTTAGTCTTAGAAATGAATGCAACTCAATATAGTATATGACCCAAGATAATAATTACTACTGAAAACCCTTCCAGTTTAATTCACTCCCATGTTTTGATTAAAGTCAATCTGTCTAAATATTACATTTCACATGACAAGGAGGTAGACTTGCTGGAGACGGGGCTCAGCTCTTACAAGATTGTGTACCTGGCTACGGCACTAGTGAACAGAGGTCTCCATTGCCTTCACTGTGATACAACCACCTGCATCTTTCCACCCATACAAGGAGGTCAGAGGTGTCCCCAGGCAAGATGCAGATTCTCCTAGAAACTGCCAGGACATCCATTCACAGAGACCTGAGTCCCCAGAGCACAAATTGTCTAGGAAGTTTACAAGAATTCTTGCTGTGTTCTTTGTACCCTCACACTTCATGCCAGCTGTGATCAAGGCACCCTGCACTGCCCTGGACTTCTGGGACAGAAGCCATTCACTGCAGTCTGCAAAGGTCCCCCATTGACTTCAAATCAGGGCATAGACCACCAGAGCCTGGGAACAGCTGCCTGACACAGTCAGAGTCGGGAAGGGACGTGGAGTCCCGACAAGCTGCTGACAGTGAGGAACAGTTGGCATGGAACTCCCCTGTAGGCCCTACATGGTGGTCTGTGGGCCTGAGCAAGATCAGCCCCTCCCGGTGGGCTAGGAAGGCTAGCAAACACGAGGTTTCCTTGCCCATCATCTCACCTGGGCAGGAAACATTTTTACAAGACCTTTCAAAAAATCATCAAGGATGCAGGGGAGACTCCTGGCTGAGGACCAGCTCTTCCCACATCATGCTTTGTCACTGTTCATGGCATCTAACACAGGGGCTTAAATATTTTTATCACATTACTTATTATTTGAAATGTATTTATTATATTATTTACTCGGTATTTATTTATTTATTATGGAACTACATGTGCTATGGTGTATGTGTGGACATCAAAAGACAACTTGTGGGAGTCAGTTGTCTCCTTCCAACATGTGGGTCCTGAGGTCCAAACAGTCTGGCAAGCTTGGTGGCAAATACCTTTACCTGCTGGGCCATCTCACTAGTCCACAATGTGTATAAGCAAAAGCAAAAGGCACCTGACAGTCTAACTCCCAAGTCTGTATCACATCTTCAACTTTAAAAAACAGAAATGGTGAGTTATTTAAGATTTAAAAAGGCTTTAGATGTGTGCAGATGTTTGAGTGCATATGAACAATTTTATCTCTCATCATTTTCTGAAAGTCAACAGGTACCAATATATATATCAGAGAAATTAGGAGGCACAACACTCTTCACTTTTCAAAAAGATTCATTTCAGGCTTCTTTCACATATGAGTCTCTACTTCCCATGCAGGCTCATTTCAGAAATGAAGACTACATAAGAAAGACTTTAAAGCTTTACCTCACCCACCAACACCCAAGGCAGTCTCTCCCTAGAAACCTGCTGGCCACACCGGTCAGGGAACCAGGTAAATGGATGGAGTCAGAAAAAAAAAAATCATCCTCAGTGAGGTAACCCAGACCCCAAAAGACAAATATGTATCACTTATAAATGGATGTTAGCTTGTAAGCCTTTGCTAGTCATGCCATAATCCACAGAACCACAGGTGTCAGGCATGGAGCAAGGGTCTAGTTGGGAGGGAGGGATCTTCCTGGGAAGGAAAAATAAAGTAGTTATAGACAGATGGGGGCAGAGAGTGGACCAGGAGGGTCAAATGGGTTGCGAAGGGAAAAAGGGGTGAGGGGGGGAATACAGGGAGGGTCAGCTAAAACTAAGGGCCATTTGAGGGGTTATATGGAAACCCTAAAATGCATAAATATATCAAGGTGATCTAAATGGAATCACCACATAACAGGGGGGTGGGTGGGGGTCCCTATGTGGATATCTCTCATCACCCAGTGAAGACTCCAGTTCTGGAAATGGGCTACACATAATTGAGTTGTTTGCCAAGGGGCCCCATGAGAACCTTCCAAACACCCAGAATATTTCCAAGACTATTGATTGCTCTCCACAAACTGATGGTAGAGCCCCCTTGCTCAAGATAACACCTACACAGCTCACTGAACATGGAGAAGTCAAGCTGGGGGTGCCTACCCAGAGCCTTCACCTTTACTGACTTGTGTTCAGGGTCCTGGCAGGTACTCTGCATGCTATACCAAGGCAGAAAGGTAAACACCAACCCAGCTATAAACCCTGTGATCCACAATGGTGACGTGTATGCAAGATGGGCTAGCACACTAGTGTTACAAAGCCTGTGGGATTAACCAACCAATATCTGACTGAATTTAAGGTCTGCTCCTTGAGATGGAACCTATCCTCAGTACTGCTTGGATGGCCAAGAGCCTGAGATTAACAGGCTAGAGACCTTAGGGGAAAACCAAATACTAATGTTCTGCTAAAAGAACATAGCAACAAAATGACTCTAGTGACATTCTGCTATACTCATAGATCAGTGTCTTGCTCAGCCATCATCAGAAAAGCTTCTTCTGATGATGAGAGGAATAAATAGAGGCCCACAGACAACGTGCAGAGAACGAGAGCAATCTCAGAACACTGGGTGTTAAATGGGATGTCTCCATCAATTCCCTTCCCTCAAGGTTCAGGGAAGCCTGTGGAAGAGGAGGTAGAAAGACTCTAAGAGTCAGAGGGGACAGAGGACACCAAGAAAACCAGGCCTTCTAAACACAGCAGGAATGGCACACATATGAACTCACAGAGAATATAGTGGCATGAACAGGGCCTGAACTCACAGAACAGCATGAACAGGGCCTGTACAGGTCTGGGAGTGCAAGTGGACACAGACCCACATTCCTAACCCAGAAGCTATCTCCACCTGATAACCACTCACAAATAAGAAAGTAAGAACCAATGTGGACTTGGGTGGGTGGGGGGCTGGGGAGGACCTAGGAAGAGCTGGAGGAAGGGAAACCATAATTAGAATATATTATATGAAAAAAATCTATTTTCAATGAAAAAATTAATAAAAAGGACCCTTAAAAGAATTTAAATTTTAATTTATAGAGGACTTCAAAAACACAAAACCAAACTGCATGTATGCAGTGAGAATAGTATTCTATGTAAATATGTAAAATAAACTTTTAAGCACAGGTACCCAATGGACAGCTTCATGGTAAGAACTGATGCTGATGTTCTGCATTCCAGATGTTACAGACATGTTCTAAAACATACTGCAGGTTCATTTTAGGCCGATGATTTGTGTCTCTGTATGGGTCTGTGTCTGTAGAGAGTGGCCCTAGGGCCTCACACCAGCAAGGCAAGTACTCCAGCACAAGAGCTATATTCCCAGTCCTCAAATGAATAGTTAGCATAAAATGACGGAAACTGGTCATCTAAGAGAGTGAAATGACTCGGTAAAAGACAATCAAAACACTGTTTGCACAACTCTGGAAATTTTTGTAAATAGAGATTTTAGGGCTTGGGTGGCTTTTTCCTCCACCTCGACTCAGATCTTTTTTGTGGTGGTTAAGGTCGAGATTTCCAAACTCATGAGCTAAAGACACCGTGAAGGACATCTTATAAGTGTGTTGGAGTAGTCCCATCCCCGATTAAAAAGCAACAGAGACAGGGCTCTGCAGTATGAGAGGAGGAAAAAATGAGGTAGGACCTAGACTGTCTTAATCCTGCAGTTTCACAGCTTGCCTATAGGAGGCAGCACTCACAATACAATAAAACATACTTGGCGGTACCAACCCCCAAGGGGAGAGGGAAGTATCCAGAGGCTAAGCTTTGAGAATCCTTTGGCAATAGTTCTTAAGACATTCATGTGAATAACTTTTAGAGGTTTTCTGTGTTTGGGATATAAGATAGCAGCTAATTTAGTCAATTTTAATTAACACCAGCCCAGAAAATTCTTTAAGGAACAAAGACATTATTTTTTAATCCTTTGGGGACAAAAGGTCACTGTTAGATTTCAGAAACTTGGCTTTCTTTAATACCTCATTCTCCTCTTCATGCTCCAATATGGCCTGAAGGAATGCTCTCCGCTCATGGCTGGATGACTTCTGATCAAACATGCCGGCCTGGATAACCTTCTGATCCACATTCAGCTTGTATTTGGCAGCTGCGAGAATCTTCTCCTCGACACTGTTGACAGTGCAGAGTCTCAGCACCCGGACCTCATTTTGTTGGCCGATGCGGTGAGCTCGGTCTTGGGCCTGCAGATCCTGTTTTTGAGAACAATATGCTGTGAGGATCCAGGCACCAGGATTAACCCACCAAACAGGGCTACCCTAAGAGGGAGATGTGGGAGGGTTCCATAACCAGCCTTTACAAAGGTTAGATTTTGCTTACACGTTAACACACACACACACACACACACACACACACACACACACACACACGCTATTGTCTTTGGAAAAGTTCAAGGTCATTTCCTACTGAGGAAGTCTGGGTTTAAATTAACCGTGCCAAGTGAAATAATATCCCAGGACTTGACATCTAGCTCTAAAAATAGTTTACCTACCTGTAGGTTTGCCATGAAAAATAGCCCTCCATTGAAACAAAAACCAATACATCTGACGTCAGAATTAAGATTTAGATTATTACCTACAAAAACATTTTCAAGTAGGAAGACACACAGTCTCTCCATTGCAATGTGTTAATGACACTATTACATCCTTAAATTGTATTTACATGTGTTGTGTACACACACACACACACACACACACACACACACACATTATTATACACACAAACCTACCTACATTCATACATACATTATACAGATAGTGACTAACCAGCTACCCAATTCCTGGACCTAGCCCTATCAAAAATGCAGTATTTCGTATTTCATTTTACAAGTACATCCTAGTGTATCTGGAAATGCAAGTGACTGCTGGTAGGATAATAAAGTAGTGAACTGGGGGAGGAGCCAGTGGGGGGAAATTGGCACAGTATGCCAAAATGTAAAAACTGGGCATGGCTCTGCCTGAGAACTCACTTTATTATCCTGAAGAAACTACCATGGGTATCCATAAATATTATAAATAAGAATGGGCGTCTTTTAACATTACCTATTCTTTCTGTAATTTTTTCTTCTTAAAAGAGGAAGTAAACATTCAACAGTTCTAGATTACCACAGACTGCAGTGTGCACCCGCAGACACACGAATTATCAGAAGGCTCAGTGGCACAGAGCTGAAAGTGGGAACTAGAAGTTGTGAATGAACATGTACACTTGGTCCCATGTGTGTACATCTACCTACGCCGTGAAAAAGGTGAGCATCAAACACCAGCATGCCAACAATGTCTACATTGCCCACTAGAGGCTTTATTTTTAAGTCTTCATTTTGTTTATACACATCTTAACAGTTTCCTCAACTTTAAATGTGTTAATATTATAGAATGAAAAAGGGTTTAATGAAATGTTTAAGTAGAAACTTCTATAAACTTCCGAAGCCATCCCCTAACTTTATAGCTACTCAAAGTTATTTTATTTGGTATGGTCCTTTTAATCACATGGTCCAGGTGAGGGACCAGGTCTGTTGCTGATTAGTTATTTACACACATCCCCTTAGATCGGCCATGTTTTTAGGACAGAGGTCTATGCTGTTTCTTGCATTCCTAGCATTACACTCTGAATGTGGCCAACACTCAGCTATGAGCTTGTCCTTCCAACCAGCCCAGGTTCCTGTCTTCTGTGCAACACAAGGGGACAGTGGACGAAAGTGTGCCTAGGAGATTTGTTTCGGCCACAGGGACCTGTGAAACTGGGCAATTATTTTAGGCAGAAGTTCGCCCTTAGAAGACATGTGAACAACTTCATGTAAACATCTTGTGCTGAACCATGACCACAATGGGGATCAGATCATCAGATTATTTTCTAAAGCGGACAATGTAAAATAGGTAACTAAAATGTTTCCCTGTGGAGAGCTCAATCATCTCTTCCAACACATCTTCACCAGGACACCCAAGCAGCAGTCAATGACAGGCTCTCTGTCATCAACCTTTCTTTCCATTAGAACTAAGGTGAGCCAATCATTTCTGTAACAGGGATCATAGTAAAGATTTGGGCTCTCTGAGCCAGAAGTAGAAACTTGTGGTGATATATTGTGTCCCCCGATATGTTGTGCACCCTAATAAAGCTTACCTGAGGATCAGAGGAAAAAGCGAGCCACTATATTAAACATAAAAGTCAGGCAGCGGTAGCACACGCCTTTAATCCTAGCACTCAAGAGGCAGAGATCCATCCGTATCTCTGTGAGTTCAAGGCCACCCTGGGAACAGAGCCAAGCAGTGGTGGCACATGCCTTAAATTCCAACACTAGTTAACCATAAAGGCCTGGAGGTCTGTACAGACAGACAAAAAGTGACAGAGCTGGGCGGAGAGAGGACGTGGGATTGCAGGGACAGAAAGGCATGCAGGCGTGGGCATACAGAAAGTAGGTCTCTTTGGAAGCTGAGGCGTTGGAGTGAGGTGAGGTTGGCTGTGGCTTGTCCTATTCCCTGATCTCTCAGCTTTCACCCCAATATCTGTCTCTGAATTTTTATTAATAAGATCATTTAGCAATTTGTCTTACAGAAACTGTTCTCTCCAAAGGGACTAGACCCTTCACTAACCACCAGCTTCCTATTTATGCTCCAAACATGAAAACTAGTCCCCTCTTTGAGGCAGTGGCAGACCAGGCTTGCCCAGAAGGGGTAATAATCTGCCCTCTGTATAAGAGAGGCTGATGGACGCCAAGATGCAGGTGGCGGCAGGTAACAGGGGCAGCACAGACACAGGGTGGACCGTCCCCGAGTCCTCGGGAACTTGTTGCAACAGTTTTGGTGGCAGCGGCAGCAATTTGGGTTTGTGTGGCTAGATCACCTGTCTATCTGGAAAGTCGCCACAGTGGGCATTTCTAGGATGGAGAGGTTTAGAGAATCTGAGTCCCTAGGCAAAAAAAAATAAATAAATAAAAAATAAAAATAAAAAAAAGGCTGCATGTTACAAATAAGAGAACTAAATGCTGTAATTATTGGGTAGTTCAACATTTCTGAGATTTCTATACATATTTTTTTTTTTACTTTGAGTTTTTGTTGTTGTTCTCTGTTTGGGGAACAGAATTGTTGGAGATTAAACCCCCAGCCTCACACATATTATTTTAGATGAACTATATTTCCAAGCCCTGCTTTTATCTGACAGGGTTTCTCTATGTAGCCCTGGCTGTCCTGGAACTCACTCTGTAGACCAGGCTGACCTCGAACTTAAGAGATCTTCCTGCTCCTGTCTCCAGAGTGCTGGGATTAAAGGTCTGCAGCTTTCTTTCTGTTGTTGGTGGCTCCCCACCACCACCACCACCACCACCACCACCTGGCTTGCTTTTACTTTTGGAGACAAAGCATCACTAAATGGCCTAGGCTGACCCTGAAGTCACTCCACAATGCCAAATGGGATGAGTCTACCTGCTTCTGCCTCCCTCGCAGCTGACATTACAGACCTGTGTCACAAAGTCCTGTCTATGTCTGGGGTTTCAATCAGTCATCTCAAACTTCATCACCCTCATTTATGGGAGATGATGTGTGGTGGTCTGAATGAAAATGGCCCCCACAGGCCCATAGGAAATGGCACCATTAGCTGGTGTGGCCTTGTTGGAGGAAGTGTGTCACTGTGGGTAGACTTGATGTTTCAGAAGCTCAAGCCAGACCCAGTGTGGCTTGCTTTCTCTCCCTGCTGCCTTCAGATCTGGATGTAGAACTCTTAGCTACCTCTCCTGCACCATGTCTACCTGTGTGCTGCCATGCTTCCCACCATGACCGTAGTGAACTAAACCTCTCAACTATAAGCCAGCCCCAATTAAATGTTTTCTTTTGTAAGAGTCACTGTGGTCCTAGGGTCTCCTCACAGCAACAGAACACTGACTAAGACATGATGTCTGAACTCTAGAGGCCAGCCAAGAAGAGGGCCTCTCTGGAGACTTTATGGTCGACTGTTTTGTTATACAGCCATGGAACTTCCAGTTAATAATGGAAATCCAAAGCCGTGTTTCTCATCACCAGTTTGAAGAGAGTCTGGTAAATGCAGGATTTTGTTGGTAATTCTGAATTCATGCATTCTCTCTTTTGTTTCCCGGTAGTTCAGACACTGAAAGCAAAGAGGTAGGAAGAAAACCACAGACCTGTCACCCTGATAGGAATCCCATCTGAACTGCAGAATGCAGTCAGGGATATTGAAATAGATACATTAAAAGTGTTTCTGGCCGGGTGGTGGTAGCACACACCTTTAATCCCAGCACTCAGGAGGCAGAGCCAGGTGGATCTTTGAGTTCCAGGAGAATGACTGGGATCAATGTTCAACACAGAGGTACCCAGGCTCATTGAACTAGATACCTGGGGGAGGGGCAACAGCTATTCTTTAAGAGCTGTCTTTCAATTCTAATGTGCCCCTGCACTTCACTCCCGGCCAGCAGCACTTCCTGGAAGTCCCTACCACTCAACCCTCCCAATTACCATGAGATGGGCAGGTTACAGCTGAGGGTCGCCAACTGCTGAGGAGCCTGGGCGAGATGGACACAGTTCACGTTCTTATGTGGGAAGTGCGGTCCCCACTTTTAGCAGTTGGAATCCAGGGGTGGCTACACTATGTATCTTAAAGGCAGATGCCCTGTGTCCTAGGGTTTGCTAGGAAACCTGTGGCAGAAAAGAGCTAGCCAACATTTATTCTGGAACCACCAAAATATCCCTTTTAAAGAATACATCTAATGATGCCTAGAAAAAAAAAGCTAACATAACAAATACTCTCCATAGGATAGTGTGTGTGTGTGTGTGTGTGTGTGTGTGTGTGTGATTTTAAATGACATACAAAATAGAAGGTTAACTATCCTATACTAACTGTTCAGGAAGAAGTTATTTGACTCGCCTGGGACTCAGTCTCCTTAATGGCAAAACCGTAAAGAGTAACATCCATGCCCTCTCAGGAACTGAGTGAGGCAAGGCACACCAGGAGGCCGGTGCGGAGGGAGTGCTCCGTGGGTGCTAGCTCTTCTGTTCTTCAGTTTGTTTTTACTATTTCTGGTCCTGGAGGTCAACCGCAGAGCCTCACGGCAACTGAGCTCACAGTCCGCCACTGAGCTCCACCCCCAGCCCCGGGAACGGTTTTGATTTATCCTTCACCGGATGCAATTTGCTCAATGGCAATCCCAAGAGATGGGATTAAGACAGAAGAAAGCGAGTTTCCCAGCCCACTCTTGGGCTCTTCACAGGCCTGGGTATAACAGAAATAGCTGCGCTCCAAGGGAGATAAGAAAACAGCCATAATAATTGGTTGGGCTATTTCTCCTTTGGAGAAATTGCCCGGTCATTTAGAAATGTGCTCTGTCCTATAAACGTGAGTGATGAAACTGATAATCTTTCCCTTCCTCTCCAGGGGGAAGCCTGGGCGCCCAAGGAGATATGCGCACCTGATGAGGATTCCAGTCGCTGTCAAAGATGACCACCGTGTCCGCGGCCTGAAGATTTAAGCCCAGGCCCCCAGCTCGTGTGCTCAGCAAGAAAATGAAATACTGGGACCCGGGTTCATTGAATTTTTTCAGCAAAGCAGCGCGATCCTCAGACTTGGTGGTGCCTGAGGGGATAAGAAAAATAAATTTGCCAATTAACTCGCGTCCGGAAAAGGCAGAGAACTAGACAAAAATGCCTGCTTCCTTGAGAAACACACCCCCAGCCCTCTCAAGCGCTGGTGAGGTAATGGTTGGGGTTTTTTGTAGTTTTAGAAGGAACTTAAAGCATTTTGCAATTAGGAAAAACAACAACAACAAAAAAAGATAGAAAGGAAGAGAGTGTTTACCTGCTTCTGACCATATACCTTTGTAACTTTACAAATTCTAGAACATTTTTACTCTAAGATGCAATGAAAACATTCCCTGGACTTATTTCTGGACTTAAAAGTAACTAATAATTTAAAAGCCACCCACATACATGTATACACACATGCTTGAAAACAGTGATTATAATGGGCTAAAGGAGCTTTCCTGAGAGGCATGAGATCGAGGACTTATTTCCCTCAAGAGAATTAAAACAAAATGAAATCTGCTCTCCACTGCCTTAGCATTCATGTTGGTACTAAGGACAGGATGGTAAAATCATCCACGTGAAGGGACTGCTTCCATTCTGAAGACCTGAAGCCACACTTTCAAAAGGGGAACCAGTTTCTGAGACTGACTCGCTGCTCTTTGGGTTAAAAGATGATGCTAAACTAATACTAGTCAACCGAGCAGGCTGTTAGATACCAGGGTGGTCATGATAGGGAGTTTTGAAGAGTACAGATTCACCATAGATCACCAATCCCAAGTGTGGGCACTCACTTGTGGGCACACCTGTGTCCCACCCTAGCCCTCTGGAACATATTTATCCAGCCTCTTCATAAAATACACCGTGGAAAGGGCAGCACAAAACTTCACCAGGATTCCACCTGAATGTATTTCGCAAGGGAAGTGGTGATGCTGGATTCTGAACAGGCTGATGGGGAAAATCTAAGCATGTTACATGATACTCCCTGGCTGGCTGCTGTACAAATGTTATTCCGATGCATGGTTCTGTTTTTAAGAGGAAAATATACCACAATTTATTTCAGAGGATTAAAACACTTAGTTGACTCCAGCCAGAGGAATCAAGTTACTTACTGGGGTCAAGTTCCCAAACATGGGGATCTGTTTTTCACATTTAGTAAAAATAATGAGCATCCTCAGGAGGGGAGAGAGGCAATCCCCCAAATACAGCAAGCAGGGATTAGGAGCCATGGTCTGGGGGCTCTCGTAACAAAGCAATGTTCTTTAAACTAGTCTTGCTTTCTAAATTAGATTTTTTGTTTGGTGAACTGCTCAAATCCTTCCAGGGGGAACTGCAGGAATCTAGACTCGGGGGAGGGGTGGTTTATTGAGTGGGCTCTGAAATGTGCAAACCACCCCCCCTCTTTTTTTCTTTTTCCCAGAACTGGCTTGCTGAGATTAGAGCAAACCATTTGTCCATGATGCTAACGAACGGAAGACATGTTTTGTTTTGCAGACGACCCTCTCTATACTGCCTTTCTAGTTACAGTCTTCTCCACAGAAAGAAAACGGTTGACTTCTGCCTGACTGTTGTAGAGAGCCCTGTCTATTACTAGTTGGAGAGCTTGCCACATGCCCTTCACAGAACAGCATCCTGACAGAAGTGGGTGCAGAGCAGGGCTGGCTACCTCATGACTGGGACACAAGAAGCCGAAGGGAAGGGCTGGGGCCCGTCATCTTCTTGAAAGGCATGTCCCCAGGGACCCAGAGACTCCCCACTAGGCCCCACCTCTTACAGCGTCAACCACCTCCCAGTATAGACATTCCCGGGAGCAAACACTTAACACACAGGACTTTGGAGGGAAACTGAAGATCTAAGCTAAAGCTTTTATCCCTCCGGAAAGGGAGAATTCTATGTGAAAACCACACCTACCCCTTCGTTAGGAATAGTGAGGATTGAACACCCAACCTTGCACATGGTCGCTAAGCACTCTATCACTAAGCTGCAACAAGTCCTATAGAACACCCTAACCCAATACTTGATCTCCTTCCTACGCAGGGTTCAGGTTGAGAAGATTATACCATTTTAAGCGTGTCCCAGGCATGTTTTGGGTCTTGACACACTCGTATGGAAGTAATGCCAGTGGCAGCATTAGTTTATTCACAAGGAGTCATCACTCACATGTTTGTTCTCTGCCCTGAATTAAAGAAAAGCCAGGACTTCTAAAATGGGGAAAGGGGAAATTACGGCATTGGTTCAGCAGCAGCCAGGCACAGAAACTGGCACTTGGGTACTCTGAGGTTACAACCTTCAACAGTTGTAATCACTGAAAAATGACCTGGTAAAGATTAAGTCTTAAGATATGAATAGAACCAACTGGGAAATATGCCTACCCAGGACGCAGTAACCTCAAGTGTAACACAGAGCCCCCAAAAATCACAGTGTCAAAACTCGTTAGTTAAAAGTCCTCGGGCTCTCCACCAGAGACCTCAGGCAAACAGATCAAGCGTGTATCTTCTGAGTGCTTAAACTTTAAGAGACAGCTGGAGACTTGACATATTACAAAAATAAACAAAAAATATTCAATCACTTTCCAGGTAAAGCTATCCAGCATTTCCTATGAGAAGATCTAGAATTTCCTGGCTTTTCACCTCCACTGGTAGACACTGTTCACCAGCAACCTCTTCAGTATTGCTAGGGGAGTCTCAAACTGCCCTGTAAGAGTTCATCCAAAGGCAAGCGATCCTCGACGAAGGTGCAGGGGATTTAAAGTGCTCAGCACCAACATCTATTTCATGTGTGCCAGACTCTGGTTTGGTGTGGGATACAAGCCATTAGAGGAACACAATTAACAGCAAGGGGCAACTGTATTGAAAACTAAAGAATTTGCCAGAAGAACACATGGAACACATTGCCAGACTGTTGTTGACTGCTAATTTTTTACGGAGTTTTGGCTGTCTTAAGAAATTTCATCTTCTGGATGAAACTTCACCATTTGCACTCACAAAGGAAACAAAAAAATCGTTTCCCATGACAATAAAACAATAGCATAGCGTAAGTCTATCTGTACAATCACACTCTTTTAGGAAAATATTTGCTTAGCTTTTAGCAAGAGATTTTTTTCCTCCTGAAGCCAAAGTTGAAATGTCAAATTTAGTAATGAAAATCTGAAGGTGTTTTATGACCTGGATGATAGGGTGTTATGGGGAACAGCTGGAAGGGTAAGTATTAACATAGCCATGTGTACAACGCTTTCCACTTCCAAAGTGAACGGCTGCTGTGTGTAGTGGAGGAAGCCTGTCCATGCATCATGGTCCCCATGCAACACTTTTACACAACCTCATCTCTCCTGAAAGAACTGCCTACTCGTCCTGTGTCCCTAGGTCTCAGCTGTGCGGCCAAGTTCATGCGTTAGAATGCTGCTGATGGCCAAGCTAACTGTATTTCAAAGGTGGAGTTATTTCCCTGGGCATGCTCAAACAAAGCATTCTTGAAACTAGATAATCCAAGTTAGAACCTGGTTTCACAGCTCAGCTTTGTGTTTGGGTCTTCTAAATGGAGACTGTACTGACCGACACAAAAGACACTTATTTATTGGGAAAATTAACAATACCCATGAAGTATTTTCCCTTTTATCCTGCATGTAACCTTACATTAGCTGAAGAGGCAGACAAACACAAGAGAGACTGGAAATCACTTTTTGCCACTTTTTTTTTTTTTTAAATTAAAAAGATGTTTCTGAGCCAGGTGGTGGTGGTGGTGGTGGCGGCGGCGGCGGCGGCGGCGGCGGCGGCGGCGGCGGCGGCGGCGCACGCCTTTAATCCCAACACTCGGGAGGCAGAGCCAGGCGGATCCCTGTGAGTTCGAGGCCAGCCTGGGCTACCAAGTGAGCTCCAGGAAAGGCGCAAAACTACGCAGAGAAACACTGTCTTGAAAAACAAACCAAAAAAAAAAAAGATGTTTCTGTCACTGTTAAATGTTGTTTTGTGCACTTTGCCTGTGTACATGTATATCACATGTGTGTAGTGCCCATGATGGCTAGAAGAGGGCACTGGAGTCCCTGGCACTAGAGTTACAGATGGTTATCAGCTGCTGTATGGGTGCTGGGAACTCAACCCAGCAAGTGCTCATAATTGCTGAGCCATCTTTCTAGCCCTTCATTGATTTTATAGATTGAAATCTTCCCAGGGTATAGTCCCCACATTGAGATTCAAAAAGAAGTGACAGGAAGTAGCAACAGTGTAAGGCAGACACCACAGAGTGGCTAGCATCCTATAACTCAGGGGGAAATTAAACCTGTCTGCTTTATCTGAACAATTATAGAAGGCACCTACAGTGGGAGAGAGGCCTCCACTCCAAGAGAAAAACAAAAACAAAAACAAAAAAAAAACCTACTCAGATTTGACAGCAGAGAGAGACTGGATGATAAGATTATCTAGGGACACACATTCATGTTGACTTAACCATTCATCAGTTGGCAACTCTGGAAACGAAGGGTAAAGGGGTTTTAAATCATCAAGTGTCTCATGGCACAACTAACTTTAAATGAGAATAAAAAGCTTTCGTTAACTTAATAAGACCCCAAGAGGTAGGCCATACAGAAAATCAACCTAAAAACTCGAGTGAGAAAACATTTGCCAAGTGTACTTGGTTTATTTCTAATTAACTATGTATGGGGGGGAGGCACTCACTTAACAATAACACTGCACTGCATCAGATAAAAATGGTTATTAGAAAGGCTGGGCTCTCTGCACTCAGATCACATGCATCCTGCACATAAGCCTGCTCTGATCCCTACATACCACTTCTTGACCAAATTATCCATTGCTGGACTTCCACAATTGCCATTTCTTTAATCTCTGAGATACTATGGTCAGTATCCAATTTAGCCATGTAATTTAGAGAATATCCCTAAATGTATATTTTCTTCTATTCATATTTGCTTATTAATGTGATATTTAGATTTCATTTGTTTCCCCTCGTTTTCAGTCCTGTGGCTTGAGTCTGATGTCTCCCGCACTTACCATCAAGGCGCAGGTAAAGGAAGTTCCGAAAAGCAAAGTAATCCTCCATGATGGTCATGAGAGACGTCATCTGGCAGAAAAGCAGCACGCGGTGGTTAGTCGCTCTCAATTTGGGCAGAATACGATCAAGTAGCTCAAACTTTCCCGAGGCCCGATACAGCTCAGCCCTGAACCCAAAAACGCAAAACAAGAAGGCAGTATTACTGCTGTCTTCTTGAGAGATCCAGAAGTGCCTAGCTTTTCAGATAGAGCCTTGCACATAGTAAACATTCAATAAGGAACCGTGGATGGAAGGATGAAGGAATGAACAGATATTAGCTCCAAAGCCATGCGAGCATTTAGAGGGGAAAACACCATCCCTACAAAACCCATGAAGGGTATGATGTGCGTGCTACCTACGTGGCACGTGCCAGAAGGAAAAGGGCACCCTTCCATATTTCTAAGATTCTTCATGGTGTGCCATCAAGTTAACTTAGGACACTCCTGATTTACTCAAATACTTATGGAACACCCACTGGGTACCAACACGATGTGGGCGGGCATACAATGATAAAATGTACAACTATATGTTGTGGTCAGGGCACAGCAGATTGTATGGTCCACGAAACTGAAAATATTTCCTATCTGTCTCTTTACCGATACAGCTTGCCAATCACTGACTTGGAGTGTGTGAGGTCAGTGACTTCCCTGGAGAGAGAACACTTTAGCTAAAACCTGAAATAATGAGTGGAAAGACATCTAAGTGAGAAATTGAGGGCATGCACATAGAGAGGCGATTGCAGGGAAAGGAAAAACCATGTGCATGGGCCCTGGAGAGTGCAGGAGCCCTGCTACAGCTCACAAATTGGGACCAAGTAATGGTGCCTGTAACTTAAACATGAGTGAGGTGGGATAGTGGGACCTGGGGGCAGATCTGGGAGGTGGGAATGGAGCAGGTACCAAGGAGTCCTTTCGGACTGTTCTGGTTTTCAATGCAATGGGTGATGACTGATGCGTTGTAAATAGGAGGATGACCTTGAGTAACCTGTTTCACACAGGGTTGCCATGGGCACCTGTATGAGAGGACTGGGGAAGGATATGGTCCTAGCCTACTGACAGGAACAGGGAGATGATGCTGTGTAAGGAGGAAGGCTGAAGTAGGACCTTCCTCCGTGATAAGCCTTTTGTTTTCGAATCAACAGGACTGTGTTGTGTAATGTTGACATTCACTTTTAGGGTCGAAACCATGTGAAGCAGTCGCCCGTGTACCTGCAGTCAACCACGCTGAAAACGCATCACTGGGTGGCAGAATTTATGCCATAGTACATTTTGTTCCTAAGGGATCCCTTTTCCCATGTGGCTCCCTGCTACCCATCACTTACTCTGAGGCCTTCAATCGCCCATGCTCCCCTGTACCTCTGGCCATGCTGGGAGAAGCAGGAGCAGACAACTGAAGCATGGACTGAGAAGGGTCAATCCAGTTTCTGTTGCCCTTGCCTGCCCCCGAGATTCAACAAGGACACATACGCCCTAATAACTCATCTCTCCTGGGATGAGATACAACACATTCTGTGTAGAGTAAGCTTTTTTATTGTTTCTCTGCTGCAAGGTGTGGTTCTGTCCTGTGCCCATGCTAGCGAAAACTGCTACTTAGATCATACTCCAAAAGCTGACTCTAAAACTGATCATCCACTCATAGCAGATGAGACACTTTTTTCATGCACATGAATGCTAAGCATTCACAGGAAATTAGTAGGAAAAAAAAATCTCTTCAAGCCCAAGTTCCACTTTAGCTTAGCGGTCACCAGAGTCAGGGACTAAACAACACTTTTAGACCGTGAAGGCACTGGGAAGTCTCTTAAATGAGATCTATGTCCGTTGAATAGACAATTGTTTAGGGCAAGCTGAAATTGATGCGGTTGAAGTACAAGGAAATGCTGCTATCATTTTGTTTAGCAACTTCTGTCCCTCTGCAGGGGAGCGAGGAGGGGTAAGGAGGCTGGAAGCTTACAGAAAGAGGTTAGGTAAGGCCAATAACAATGCATCTCGAAAGAGGAAAAAAAGAGGATTTACCCATTGATGACCCCATTTGAATAGCCCAGGTGTTCAGCAAACGACTCCTTGAGAAGAGAGAAGAAACCGATTTTAATATGTAATCAAACTTCATGGTTTCTCTAGTATGTCTAAAGCACAGTCTAAGCAAATCAAATGATCCTCGAAGAGCTAATCAGAAACTCAGGTCTCTGGGGTCCCATCAGAGAGTGCCTGAGCATGCATTGGCCAGGAGCTGAGCCTGGAGCTCTTTCTGGGGAATCCACCCACAAACTCACAGCCCAAGCTAAAGGCAGGGTTTAAAACAAGCCAGTGGTAACTATCATGAAACCATAAACACAACACAGCAATACCAAACAATAGAAATAATGGCCATTATATAACATCCACTACCCCGCCCCTCCAGCCCTCCCTTTTCTCTTCATAAATAAACCCCTAACCATACTAGACCAGTGGTTCCCAACCTTCTTAATGCTGTGACCCTTTAATATAGTTTCACACATAAGGCTAGGAGTTTCAGACCAATGTGGGCCACACAGAGAGACCCCTGCTCAAAATAAAGCACAGCTTTCATTTCTCAGGTGTGAAGGTCCCCAAGGAGATAACTCCAGTTCCCAAACTGGGGTTATGGAATTATTTGGTATCAGTGCACGGTGCAGGGAAACAAAACAGAACATTGGCAAACCCGCACAGCATCTTGAGCCCATAACAGCCAGAGTCTATGGTAGTTTCGGTATAATTGGCCCCCATAATCTGGCAGTGAAGCTAGAAAACAGAAAGCTGGTGAAGATGTAATTGAACAAGGGGGCCATGTTCCAGCCCCAGCTAACAGCAGAACTTGGCAGCTTCGGCTACGTGGTTCTGGCTTTAGAGTTAAGAATAGAAGTGGGTTATGGAAATTGCTTCTGCGTCTAAGAAATGAAGCTGGGGCCAGCCAAGTGAAGGGGTGTCCCTGAATGGAGGCCTAGTAGAGAGGTCATTGTGTGAAGTGGTGATGTTGAAGTCTGGATCACCTTGGAGAACCTAAGATTTTAGAGATGCCAGAGCTGTGGGATACCTGCTGAGGAGAGCTGCTAACAGGGAGTGGAACCAGCCCAAGAGAAAGAAGTGTGTTGCAGTCAACAAAGCTGAACAGTGTTGGAGATCTAAAGAGTGCTTTGACATCAGACATGGAGATGCAGAGTTTGGAGTTTGCCCAGCTGTTTTTTGGTGTTGCTTTGGTCCAGTATTTCCTCACTATGCTCCCTTCCCTGCATTTTGGAATGGCAATGTACATCTTGTGCTATATTATATGTTGGAAGTATGTGATCTGTTTTTTGATTTTGATTTTTACAGAGGGATTGTGGTGATATATTGTGGCCCCAATATATTGTGCACTCTAATAAACTTATCTGGGGATCAGAGAACAGAGCCAGCCACTAAATTAGACATAGAGGTCAGGCAGTGGTGGCACGCACCTTTAATCCTATCACTCAGGAGGCCTTCTGGATCTTTGTGAGTTCAAGGCCACACTGGGAACACACCTTTAATCCCAGCACTTGGGATATCATGTCTTTGCTTGGGAAGGACACACGCCTTTAAACACAGGAAATGATGGCAGAAAGTAGAAAGGTAAATAAG